>NW_027530016.1:4136488-4379701 GCF_008692635.1 Crocuta crocuta
TTTTTCTTCTATGGAAATCTTCTTTATCAGTTTATTCGTCTGACTGGAAAACCAATGGTTTTTTGAGGTTTAGCAAAATCTCTTATGTTACCTCCTTTTTGGTAGCTCTCCTTGACACCACCTTTGTCAGGATTAGATAATCCCCTTTCTGAATTCCTGTAACATTTGATATAACTCATAACTCTTTTTTAAAAATGTTTATTTTTGAGACAGAGAGAGTGCAAGCAGGGGAGGGGCAGAGAGAGGGAGGCAGACTCTGAAGCAGGCTTCAGACTCTGAGCTGTCAGCACAAAGCCCGTAGCAGGGCTCCAACCCACAAATTGTGAGATCATGACCTGAGCCGAAGTTGGACGATTAATCAACTGAACTACCCAGGTGCCCCATGATAATGACTACTCTTTTTTTTTTTTTTTCCAAAAAATGTTTATTTATTTCTGAGAGAGAGAGAGAAAGAGCGAGCAGGGGAGTGGCAGAGAGAGAGGGAGACTCAGAATCTGAAGCAGGCTCCAGGCTGTCAGCACAAAGCCTGACATGGGGCTCAAACCCACAAACTGTGAGATCATGACCTGAGCCGAAGTCGGACGCTTAACCGACAGAGCCACCCAGGCGCCCCAATATGACTACTCTTAACACAGTGTGCTGTAGTTATTTTAATTTCTATGTCTTAGGCATCTCCTTGCTCCCCCTAAAATGACTGTAAACAGCAGGTTATTCCTAGCAGCCAGCACAGTACCTGACGTGTCATAAGAATTCAAACACAGTTCATTGATTTAATCAAATTGTTTTTATCATGAACATTTAAAATGTGATTGGGATGCTATGTCATATTCTTACCAATTATATATAATAATAATAGACTTTGAAACAAAAGTATAATGGGACCTATTTAACATAATTATTATACAATTTTTATGTTCTTTTACCCAGTAAAGGCCATTTGGAAAGCGTAGCCATGCATCAGATGTAGAATTCTTAGCTAGGAGATCTGTTATTTTACAGTCCAATTTAAACAAAAAGATTAGGGAACAAGAGGATTGGTAGGTAGCTCAGATGAAGTGTGAAAACCATGGCAAACAATGAGTGAAAAGATATTTTAGCATATTGGCCTCAAAAGGAATGTTGCTGAGTTGAGAAGAGTTCTGGGAGTAAATTATTTTCCAGTGAATTTAACAGTTCAATAGAGAGACTCTCCTTTAAGGGAACACACCTGTGGTAAACACAACAGTTCTTTAGTCTAATTTTTTAATGAAATGTTATATTGTAGTGTGTTGTTTTTGCTACGTAGCTTACGAAGAGTATTTTCTGTTCCCTTTTTTATATGAACTCTGTTGCAGTTTTTCCTAAGACCACTAGAATGCACTGTAGTGCAGTATTTTATGTTTGAAATGTTTTTCTATGTATGTATATAAATGAACTCCATAATATTTTGTTGCTACTTTTATTCTGCCTCCAGGCAAGTTACTTTCAATTGCTATTTGACTTCTAGGAGGTATTGTTATTTTGTTTCATGGTACCTGAAAAATCTGAAGATTGACAATTTCATTAAGAACCTTGTTTACTTTCTGGTAACTATAAGTAAAGTTAAGTGGCTATAAATATCACTCTCTAATATCAACATTATTACAAATACATTGAAATAGAGCAGGAAATGTTTAATCTGGTGATGAAATCTTTGTGACTCACAGAAGCATTAGGAATAGAGAAAAAAGATGTTCTAGTTAATTTGGAACAAGAATATTTACTAAAGTAAAAAAAAAAAAAAGAAATGTATGCATATTGTTAATTAACCAAATAATACAGTTTGGTTTCCCTTATGCATAAGTTCATTGATTTCCTTTCCTGAAGGAAATCTTAGTAGTTAATGTCTTATGTATCATGTATCCTTCCAGAAATCTTCTATGCTTGTTAAATATAAATATAACATACATATGTAAAGTAAGTATACTTTTAAAATTTTTAATGGGTATATATTATCACAAAACATTTTGCACATATGTAAAACATATAAAGACTAATATAAAATCTACTCATATACCCACTACCTACCTTAAATAGAACATCAGCTGTCTGTAATTTTCATGTTTTCTTTAAAAAAAATTTTTTTTTAATGTTTTTTATTTCTGAGAGAGAGACCGCATGAACAGGGGAGGGTCAGAGAGAGAGGGAGATACAGAATCTGAAGCAGGCTCTAGGCTCTGAGCTAGCTGTCACCACAGAGCCCAACGTGGGGCTCGAATCCACGAACTGTGAGATCATGACCTGAGCCAAAGTCTGACGCTTAACTGACTGAGCCACCTAGGCGCCGCAGTAATTTTCATGTTTTCTTAAGATTCCCCTCTATATAAACCTTGAATTTTCTTTTGTAACTGCAGACTAATATGAATCCAGTACTTTGTACATTTTAGCAAATAATTTTCATTTCCTTTATATCATTTTTCAAATATATAAACTTTTATATTAAGTACTCAGTTTTATAAAAAAATTAACTTTCAAATTTGGCTATATTATCCTTTTATTCCTTCTTTATTACTTTAGTTTTTCAAATTATTATTACTTTGTTTTTTCAAATTATTGCGTAACCTTATTACATTGAATATTTATTATAAATGGCCTCAATATTTTGGGGCAGCAAACCTATCAGAATATGCAAGTATGTGAAATAAGTATGGCCGTTTTTTGTTGAACTTTAAAATTTTTACCTTATCAGTATTATTTTTCTGATTTCAGATGATTAAATCCGAGATAGTGAAATCAGGTTAGCCAGAAATAATTTAATTCAACTAGCTTTTAAAGGGAACTGGTTAAGAATTTCTGTCTACAGTTCTGAGTTTTTCCTGAAAATGCAAAGGATATCTTGACTATTAAAAAAAAATTTATTCATCCTACCGAAATATCTTATTCAACATGAGTGATTTGGGCTGGTTCCCCACCTCTCCTTTGGATTGTTTACTATAGTGCATCCTTGGCAAATCATAATTGCCTGACAAGGCAAAGAGTATTAAAGATGACTTAAAACACTTTTTGACTATAGCCGACACACACTGTTACATTAGTTTCAGGTTACACTGTAGTAATTCACCATCTCTATATGTTATGCTGTGTTTAACCACAGTTGTAGCTACCGTGTGTCACCATACAATGCCATTTCAGTATCATTGACTCTCTTCCCTCTGGTGTGCCTTTTATTCCTGTGACTTATTCCTTCCATAACTGGAAGCCTGTTATCTCCTTCCCACTCACCTTCACCCATTTTGCCCATCCCTCCAGCCACCTTCCCTCTGATAATCCTCAATTTGTTTCCTATATTTATAGGTTTGAGTCTGCTTTTTGGTTGTTTATTCATTTGTTTTGTTTTTTTAAATTTCACATACGAGTGAAACCATATTTGTCTTTCTCAGTCTGATTTATTTCACTTAACATAAGACCCTCTAGGTCCATCCGTGTTGGTGTAAATGGCAATATCCTGTCCTTTTTATGGCTGCATAATATTCCATTTTATATACATACCACTAGATGACTTTTCTTTTTAAATACATGATTTTGAGAAAGGTTAGTCTTCTAACTAATTTATTTCACAATCCAAGCTTATCTACTGCTTTTTGTAGTAGAATTGTACTTTGGCAATCATCAAGAAAATTTGAATACTGCAGAGACTAGAATGTTATATGGTTCATTTGTAATTATACAAAGATTTATGGTTCTCAGTGTTATTCTTCTATTTGTTATGATGGCATTTGGTGGTATAATAACAACAAACTAATAATGAAAGCACTTTTTATTACTACTTTGACATCATAGAAGGCTATGATGACTATTCCTATTACATATCCTAAAGTTAATCTCAATATGTTTTAAGATGGTTTGTATTTTCTTATTTCTTTGTTAGAGCCAAATACCACAAGTTGAAATATGGGACAGAATTGAATCAGGGAGATATGAAGCCTCCATGCTATGATTCTGGTAAGCTAATTTTAAAGGAAGTTTAAGTGATTAAAAAGAAGTTGATATCTAGTTTTTTGTAGCAATAATATTTATGATGGCAAGTTAATTTCTAATTATTTGCATATTAGTTATTTTTTCTGACCTCCTTATCTTTGGCACCAAACCTTTAGTGTCATTTAGATTATTTTCCATCACCTTCCTTTTCCCTCTTTTGTTTTCTTCCCCTTCTTCCCTTGTTTTCTCTTTTGTTCTCCACTTACTGGAAGGATCAGAATTCTTGGAGTAATGCACTGACATAACTGTGTCTTGCTGGGTTTTCCCAGTATTAATGGGAACTTTGAGATGTGCTTTTCTTTTAAAAACTTTTTTTTTAATGTTTGTTTATTTTTGAGAGAGATAGAGACAGAGTGTGAGTGGGTTAGGGGCAGAGAGAAAGAGGGAGACACAAGATCTGAAGCACGCCCCAGGCTTCTGAGCTATCAGCACAGAGCACGACATCGGGCTTGAACTCACGAACTACAAGATCATGACCTGAGCCAAAGTCAGACACTTAACCGACTGAGCCACCCAGGTGCCCTGAGATGTGCTTTTTAAAGTACATCATGCCCTTGAAATCCTGAGAGAAAGAGAAGGAACGATGGAGTTCAGAGAGTTGTTCTCAAATACAGGGAATTCCTAATCTCCTCAACCTCATCCCTCAAGTCACAGGTGCAAGATTGTTTTTGGACCCTTACCCACAGGAGATTTCTGTAGCCAGACCATCTTTTACGAGCTAAAACTTCTATTATCTTTTTGTGTTATTTCTTCTTTTTTTTTTTCTTTCTTCCCCTTCATCCCTACCAAAATAGCACTTTTTAAACAATCAGATATTAAGGAATATAGATATAATTGACTTATTAGTAGGAATAAGCGATAGTAGGAAAAGTTTTTCAAAAGTTACCATGTTTTAAATGAGAGTGTTTTGACATAATTTCAGATTAAATTTCTAGACCAAATACCTGAAGATCTCAATTATTGTTTATATCATTTGCTGAAATACATGCCTTGGACTAGGTGCTTTATATATATTAGCTTTAAATAGTTACTCATGAAGATGACATTGCTCTCATTTTACCTATATGAAATTTGAACTCCAAAAAGTCAGAAACTTCCAAAAGGTCACACAGCTATTAGGTAATGGGAATGTGGATCTGAGCCCTGGTCTTTTGACTTGAAAAAGCACGTATATTTCTTTAACATTTATTTATTTAATTTATGTAATCTCTACGCCCAACGTGAGGCTCAAAGTCACCATCCCAAGATCAAGAGTTGCATGCCCTTTTAGCTGAGCCACCCAGATGCCCCATACGCAGAGAGTCCAAAATTCATATTAGTTCATTTTACCACACTACTTTTTTAGAAGTTTATTTATTTATTTGGAGAGAGAGAGAGAGGATGTGTGTGAGCAGGGGAGGAGCAGAAAGCGAGAGTGAGAGAGAATTCCAAGCAAGCTCTGCACAGTCAGCACAGAAGGCGATGAGGCGCTTGAACTCACGAACCATTTGATCATGACCTGAGTCAAAATCAAGAGCCTGATGCTTAACCAACTGCGCCACCCAGACGCCCCAACCACACTGCTTCTATAGTTAACAATGTATGGGGAAAAAAAAGACAACTTTACAGAATAAGTTCTGAGTGTGCTGCTTTTATAGTTGAATTCAGTGTAGTAATGTTATTAATACATTTCCACAGCTGAATATTGAATCCTTGAGATTAAGAGCAGTACCAGTTGATCAGTGGCATATTTTTTTTGCTTTGTTTTTTTAAATTATTGTCTCTGTTGTCTCTTCTTTTGACTTGAGATGCACTTAAATTAAAATTTTTTTCTTTTTTTAAATCTAGGTTATTTGTTAATAAATGCTGTCCTGAAAGTATCTTGTTTAATTCACAGAAGTGAAATAATCAGTGCTTTTCTGTATAGTTTATTTCCTAAGTTTTCAGTATTAACTTAGGAGTATAAAGGTCTAGTTGCAGTATATACAAAATGTTTATAACAGGTGGCTCTAGACAAAGGTTGACTCTTATGCATATAAGTTCTTAACTCTGCCCTGACACTTTAAATACTTGTGATATCAGTCTTTCTGAGATTGTTCTCCTCCTTACCTGAAACTGGGAAAAATAGAAGGAATAATTCCTAACTTTCAGGTTTATTTTCTTAGTATACAACACATAGTACCTAGGGTGATTCCATCTATTGATCTTTCAGACTATTTATTTGCAAATATTAAATATGTAGTGATTGTCACACCCAGCACCAAATTCAGTGAATAAGATAACAGTGCCTTACTGGATTTTTACAGGGGAGATAAGAAAAAAGTGGTTACAGTAAACTGACGTGTGTAATGGGGAAGGTAATAGGTTTAATGGAGCACAATAGTAGGGAACCGAGTCGCAAGCAGTCAAGAAAGGCTTTTTCGCAGAAAATGAATAGTTAGCATCTGAAGGACAAGTAAGAATTGGCCAGGGAAGGTGAACTTCCTAAATTTTTGTTGAACGAGAGGTAGGAGAAAGAGGGAAGAATATGGCACATTTGAGAAGTAAAGTAACTGGCTATTAGAGGAAGACCGGGGAAGGAGTATTTCTAAATGCAGCTATAGAGTTAAC
This sequence comes from Crocuta crocuta, assembly GCF_008692635.1. Lineage (NCBI taxonomy): Eukaryota > Metazoa > Chordata > Mammalia > Carnivora > Hyaenidae > Crocuta > Crocuta crocuta. Next base: position 4,143,074 of record NW_027530016.1, read on the forward strand.
CAGAGGGGCAGATGGTAAAGTGTGTTACATGGGGGTCTCGTAAAATATGTTGAGGAGTTCACCTTTTACCCTAAGAATTTTGAGAAGACATTTGAAGGACCTTAACTCTTGTGATCAGATTTGCTCTTAGATCCCACTGGCGGCAGGCGTAGCAGGCATATGAGAGAGGATCTGGGTGGGTGATGGGAGACTGCAGAGGACTCTGCCAGCCACCTGGCGGAGTGTGGAAAGCTGCCTTCGCAGAGCGCCCACAGCGGAGATGAAGAGAGTGGGTGTGTTCAGGAAGTACTTAGGAAGTAAAATCTGCAGGAATTTGTTCTTGTTTCCATGTAAGGTATGAAAAAAAGGGACACTCAAAACTCAAAGATGGCCCCCACATCCTTAGTTTTAAAAACTAGATCAGATATAGATTTAGAAAATGATAGGTTCACTTTTGGATTTATTTGTTAGGCAGTCAGAGGAAGCTGGCTAGTGGCCAGCTGGCTGTGTGGGTCTGGAGTTCCAACCAGAGGTCTGGGTTTGATACGTAGATTTGAGAGGCCTCAGCACATAGTTGTACCGTAGTACTGAGGGCACTCAGGTTGCTAGAGAGGAAGAACTTATCCAGGGACTTAATGCACAGTAAGAAGAGGAACTGAATGGGAGCCCTGTACTCTTCTACAAAACGGGCAGAAGGTAGAAAACTGAAAAGGAAACTGATAAGAATTATCTTAATGGTAGGAGGGAAACCGGGAGAAGGGAGGGATTCCACATGTAAGGACTCTACAGCGCTATGATTAATGGCCAGAGGTTTTGAAGAGTACCCTTAAGATTAAGATTAAGTACACGGGTCATTATTGCAGGCAGTTTTAGGAGAAAGGTGAGGACAGAAACAAAGATGTGAGTGTTAAATGAAGACTAAGTGTAGTCATCTTTCAGGAAATTTAGGTTGTAAAAGTGAAGGGGTAACCGAAAGGATCCTTGGGGTCAAGGAAAGTGTGTGTGTGTGTGTGTGTGTGTGTGTGTGTGTGTGTGTGTGTGTGTGTGTACGTGTGTACGTCTTTTATTGTCCCCAGGAAAGAGTGTAGAAGTTAGGTGTTGGGTTTGTGAGTTTGGGTTTCAGTTTGGTGGTGGGTATTTAATATGATAGCTTTATGCAGAAGACTGGCTTATCTGCTAAGAGTGTAACAGGATTAAGAAAAGTAGAGAAGGTTTAAAATAATAATGAGCAGGAGGACAAACTGAGAAAAGCTAAAAGGGTCCAGTCAAGGCGTGTGATCATGAGTTTATATAGAAGGATTGGTTTATACACTTGACAGCTTGGGTAGGAGTTAAGTAGAATGAAAGTGGTTAATAACTGAATTCATTGAATTTATGGAGAGACAAAAGGAAGGAGAAACTTGACATTGGCTAAAGAACAATTGAAGTGATAGTGAACTAAAACTAGAGAAGGAAGGAAGTGAAGACACAAAGGTGGCTAATGGGTAAAAGTAAGCGGATGGGCTGTGTGGTCTGGGACAGGCCAGCACACTGTGCCTGTAAAGGGCCAGATACTAATGTTTGGGCTTTTTAGGCCATATGTTACCCTGTTGCAGCTACTCAGCTCTGGCATCCTAACGTAAAAGTAGCCACAACACAGAAATGAATGAGTGCAGCAGGCCGTATTTGACCTGCAGGCTGTAATTTGCTGGCCCCTGATCTAAGGACCCAGCGAAATGAAAGAACTAGTGAGGTGGGAGTATGAGCCTGAAGGATATGCTCAGAGAGTGAGTTTGCGTCTGTGTCTGTTCTTCATAATGTCAAGATCTGAGGTATGACAGCTAGAGAGGCTGAAGTGGATCACCCACATGCATGGTAACTTTCCTCAAGATGATGTAAACGTTTGGTTGCAGAGGAAGCAGGTAAGCCTGGTTCTGAGCATTATCGAGGTTTTTGTAAGTGACAGTGACAAGGGCAGTGACCAGGAGAGGGTAGAAGGTGGTGTATCCACCACCCGGTAAACTTTAAAGAGGAATTTTTCTGTCCTTGTTCTTTTACCCGTTTAGTTTTGTTTTTTTTTTTAACTGATGATCCAGACATTTTCTGAAACATTTTTCACAGTAAAATTAGTTTCCCTTCTGACCTTTTTTTTTTCTATTTTGTTCTATTTCTAAAACTTTACATTTCTGTTTTAGGAGAATATTATCCCAGATTATATTAAAATCTTATTTATCTTTCCATATTTCAGTTTCTTTTATTTAATGTTAGAAGTCAGGTACTTATTAAGAGTAGAATATTTTTATCCAGAGTGACAGATTTTACCTTTTATTCAATATTCTAAGACCACTTAACATTTGATGTGACTATCAGTATGGTTAGATTTAAAGCTACCACCTTGGCTGTTGGTTCTGTTTATTCAGTCTGTTCTTTTCTGCCTTTTCCTTTCAGATTTCTTTTGGGTTAATCAGTTTTTTTATGGTTCTGTTTTATGTCTTGCTGACTTATTAGCTCTAACTCTTTGCTGTTTTGGTGGTTGCTGTAGTGTTAATAGTATACTTTTTTTTTTTTTTAAACTAACCGCTATCTATCTTTAAATGACAGTATACCACTTCTGTCGTAGCTTGAGAACCTTGTAACCTTGTAACCGTGTATTTACATTTCTTTCTTTGGTAGGTGTTCTCACACATTTTCCTTCTATTATGTTGTAAGTCACACCCTACATTATTTGTTGAACAGTCATTTCCCTTTTAAAGAGACTTAAATAATACAAAAAGTGTCTTTCCAGTGCTCCTCGTTCCTTTGTGTGGACCCATATTTTCTGGTGTCATATTCCGTCTGCCTCAAGGACTTTTATATAGGCTGCTGCCAATGACTTCTTTCAGCCTTTGTGCATCTGCAAACATCTTTATTTTGCTTGCTTGCATTGTTTCTGATGAGATATCGTCTATCAAATTTATCGTATGTAGAACATGACCTTTTTCTCTGGCTGCTTTGAAGATTTTTCATTTTATCATTGGTTTTAAGCAATTTCATTATAATGTGTTATGGTATAGTTCCCAGGTTCTCGCCCACCCCCACCATATTTCTTGTGCTTGGGATTCCTTGATTTTGGATCTCATAGTGGGTTCATAGTTTTCATGAAACTTGGAACTTTTCAGCCATTATTTCTTCAGACAGATAGTGGTTTTTGTTCTCCCTCTCTGTGCCTTGATCTAGAAACACTATCCAGGCAGTAAGCTGGAATAATCATAGGGCTCACCTCCGTGCTTCCCTTCTCTCAGGGATCGTCGTCCTTTGATGCCTGATGTCCATTGTCATGACCATGACTTCATCTCTCTTATTTTATAGTTGTTTCAAGGAGGAGGGTAAATCGGGTCCCTGTTCTCCAATGTGACTGGGAGTACCAGTCAAGTACTTTTAATATTACCAAGCAATTCAACTCTTACACTTTAAATAAAATCCTCACTTTTTTTATGTCATTTTTGTAAACTTGATAAGAGTGAATCTGATAGTTGATTGAGAAAACTGTAAGTTTTAACTTGGGTAAAGAAAGGTGGGAGAAATCAGGGTCACAGGTAGAAAAGTTTTTTTCTTTTAACTCAAGACTTAAAAAAAAAAAAAAAAAACCACAAGAAAAACAAAAACATGGTACCCAGGAAGTCAGATTTTATATCAGTGTACAAATACAGTTTTTTATAGAGGGTGAAGATGCGTTCTTATCTTATTTGGCTTAATTTATCTTTTGTTAAAGATATAATTTACATAAGCAAAATTTACCTTTTTACTGTTTTCACAAACATATATAGTCTTGTTACTACTACCCTTATTCCCCACTCTAATCCCCTAATGACCGCTGATCTGTTTTATGTTCCTGTAGTTTTGCCTTTTCCAGAAACTTATATGAATTCCAGTATCATACAGAATATAACCTTTTGATTCTAACTTTTCTCACGTAGCACAGTGCATCTGAGATTCCTTCATGTTGGTGTGTTCCTTCCTTGTTGAGTAGTATTCCACTGAGGGTATGTGTCACACTTTGGTAACATTGCTAGCTGCCAAAGTAGGCAAAGGCAGTTGAATATATCTGAGGATAGTGTAAAAAGGATTTAGGCCGGGCTCCTGGGTGGCTCAGTCGGTTAAGCATCTGACTTTGGCTCAGGTCATGATCTCACAGTTCGTGGGTTCGAGTCCCGCATTGGGCTCTGTGCTGACAGCTAGCTCAGAGCCTGGAGCCTGCTTCAGATTCTGTGTCTCCCTCTCTCTCTGCCCCTCCCCTGCTCACGCTGTCTCTCTCTCTTTCTCTCAGAAATAAATAAAACATTGAAAATTAAAAAAAAAGAGAAGGATTTAGGCCTATTCTGATGGGAAGTTAAGTGACCTCAAAAGTTCTTTCACAACTGAAATTTTTAGTCTTTTGAAATGCCAGTGCACATGTTCTTACTTGGCAAGTATAGGTTACTTCACTTAAAAAAGGGATATATTTAGAACATACCATAATGTATTCCTGAATTTGTGTAACCATTTGTGATCCATAGTTCCTGAATTTGTGGGTCAGTGGAAGCAGATATGTTGTTTTTCCTTAGTCTTAGGACATCATTTTGCTCTCTTTTAAATTTATTTATTTATTTATTCATTCATTCATTCATTCATTTTGAAGTATACTCTCTGAAGTCATCCTATCCCAAAGTACTCTATCTTTTTGAGTTATCTTAATCCCCACCCTGCTCCCTGCTCTACTGCTATTTCTTTGCTATATCACAGAGCTTGGCCTAATTATTTAAGGAGAAAAACAAAAATGGAAGACAGAATTCTCATTTATGTATTTTTCTAATTTCTTCTCATTGTAGTGAGAGCATGTAGGGGGGAACAGAACTCTGGAGTCACCTGTGATTTCAGCGCTTAGAACTGTGTTTCTGACTTGGGAATCTTACAGTTACCTTGTAAAACTCATCTTGCTCATCTTTAAAATGGGGATTTGAGGTTATAAAGACTAAAAAAGATAACGTGTTTTTAGCATAGCATCTGGAACATAGTAAATGCTTAACATCAAAATCATAAAACAGATTTTCCCAGTCTCTTTTATATCTTCACTTGAATAAAACTTTGTAAGAGATCACAGTTTCTTACAGTTTGATCAAGGGCTGATGGAAAGTGTGAACTTTTTTTGTATTTTTAAAGTTGAGTCAGAGTATAGTTTGGAAATTCTGTAGTCCAGATTTATCAGAGAGGGCTGTTTTTATTTTACTATCTTAAAAGAGTTCAGTGTCTACCAAATGATGAATTGAAGCTTTACAAGGCTTAGGTGGTTTTCATTCATAGAATGTCTTCAAGAGAATACTTGAGGTTTTCATTTAATAACTAGTAAAGGAAATAGATGTGGATTGAAATTATTTCTTACCTATCTACTCTTTACCAGACTGGCTTTTTTGTCACCATTCCTGAGTACCTTATTCTGGTTCTGATGTGCTGCTCCGTAATACTTTCATTTGACTTTTGTTCTGTGACTTGATTTGCGTAGGTCTTTGTCCTGGAGGAAAATTCTTAGGCTACTAGAGGTTGGGAAAGTGTTATTTTAGTTCTCCTACAATCAGGGGAATCTAGTAGCAGTAATGAATTTATATTTTGTTATGGAAATTAGATTTAAAAAACAGAATTTACATTGTCCTAAAACATCACTTACAGTGTAGTTTTGCATATTCTGATCTTATAAATTTTTATTGAGCATATTTTATGAATTGAGATGCCCTCTACTGTACAAAACAGGGTCCTTTTATTATGATTTAATGTTTTCCAGATGAAGGTAATGAAACAGAAGTCCAACCACAGCAAAACAGCCAGTTAATGTGGAAACAAGGTCGGCAACTACTCAGACAGTAAGTATCCTGTGGTTAAACAAAGAGAAGTATATTTCATCAGGATATATTTTATATATATGGTTTTTTTTTTGCATTTGCAATTCAGTAGAATAATTTTATCGCTTTTATTTTAGACTGCTGCTGTGAAAAAGCTTAATTGAATTACTGTTCCTTTTCGTGTTACACATTTCCCCCCCCCGTGGTAGAATTTATTTTTATTAAATATTAATAAGACTTACCAAGAATAAATTGTCTTTTATTCTCTTTTATAATTTTAGCTTTATCAAAGAGTATAATTTTTTAAATAAATGTTTATTTATTTATTTTGAGGGGGGTGGGGAGAGGCAGAGAGAGAGAGAGAGAGAGAGAGGAAGACTCTCAAACAGGTTCTACACTGTCAGTGCAGAGCCCGACATGGGGCTCCATCCCATGAACTGTGAGACCATGACCTGAGCCGAAATTGAGTTGGATGCTTAACCGAGTGAGCCACCCAGGCGTCCCTCAAAGAGTAATTTTAAGCTTCTAAGTTTTAATACACGCTTATGGCTACATTTTAAATAATTGTATGTGCTTAAAGTTATTCTTTGCATCTTTTGTACATAAATGAACATGTGCCTTAATAGAACTCTTATCAATATTTAGATGTAAAATTTGGGGTTATGTTTTTTAAACTTTCTATTTTAAATAGACTGAAGAACTTCTTTATATTCCCCAATTTGCAAATATTGCCCTAACATGTACTTTCTCCTATAAAATGTGTTATGAGCTGGAATGAGTTTCAGATATCAGATAGTAGTGCCTGACCCTTGCATATCACATTTGAAATTGGTATTCCAATTTGTGCTTCAGTAAAATGAAATTTCCTACCTATTTTGGATTTGGGGCTTGCTGTGAATAGTCTACATCTGTGGTTTCCAGAGTGGATTTGTGCCAGCCATTCCTTTTGACTAATGGGAGAGAGAATATGAAATTGTGTCCTTTTACGTATTTGTTACCTATTCAAAGTTAAAGAAAGTGAGAATTCACTAATATTTAATAAGTGATTTTCACTAGTGCCCTCACTTTGGTCTTAAATATGATTTTGCATTTTTCTTTTATAAATCAGTGTTCTTAAAGTGCTGACTTTTTATTTTTTTTATTATTTTTTTACAAATAGTTTATTGTCAAGTTGGTTTCCATATAACACCCTGTGCTCATCCCCACAAGTGCCCTCCTCCATGCTCATCACTTCCCCCTCGCCCCCACACTCATCAGTCCTCAGTTTGTTCTCAGCATTTAAGAGTCTCTCATGGTTTGCCTCTTTCCCTCTCCCCTACTATTTCCCCCCTTCTTCTCCCCCATGGTCCTCCGTTAAGTTCCTCCTAATCCTCCTATACGTGCAAACATATGGTATTTGTCCTTCTCTGCCTGACTTATTTCACTCAAAGTGCTGACTTTTTAAATGAGAAGTGGTTATCGTCGTGAGCAATCTGAGAGATAATTTTCAAAAACTTTAAGAGATTCATAATCTGTCCCTCAAAGAAAAGGTGATATTCCATCAGTGAATAAGGAGGTAGTTCTTTAGTGAGGCAAACGTGATAACCACTACACTATGGAAACCAGGGGGTAGCTCTTTAGTAATGCCAGCTTACCTATGGGAAGAGCAGTTTCTGAAACAGTTATTTGTAATGTGATTTTGACAAAGATAGGTATGTATCAACTGTTAAAAACAGAAAAACATAACACCTTTGGTTTGTAAGAACACCTGATTAAATTCAGGAAAGTTAAACATTTATTCAGATTTTAATCAGAACCTCTTTTCTAAAGTTTATTTTAAGAAGAGAGAGCAAGAATGTGCACATGTACACACAGGAAAAGAGTAGAAAGGGAGGGAGAGAGTCCCAAGCAGGCTCTGTGCTGCTAGACTCCTTAGAGTCAGATGCTTAATCTACTGAGCCACCTGGGTGTCCTTAATTAAAACCTTTCTATAAGTATTGGATAGTATTGAAAAATGAGTGTCTTGATTCGGTAAGATACACTTATTCCATTTTGGTTATACCTCTTTGTGAAATACCTCTTTGAGCTGTAATCCTTTAATACCAGATCTTAAAATAAACTGACCTGAAACTAATTATCTTGTCCACCTTTGTTTTCTCTTTCATTTCATAGACTTGATGCTTACTTACAGGTTCATGGCTAATATTTGTCTGTCACATTTGTTAATGACAGTTTGCCTTTTTCATGTTTTTGCCACTACCATTTTTGGTCTGTTTTGGTCAATCTTTGCTGTTCGTGGATATCAAGTGCCTTCTGTATGCCACCCAATATACTAGGGTGTGTTGCTTTTAGGAGGAAGAAAACTGAGGTTCAGGAGAATTAAAGTCACACAGGAAGAAAGTGGCAGAAATAGGCGTTAGAACCAGGTCTAGCTCTCAGTACAAACCTAATTTTTCTGTGCCACTGGCTCTCTGTAACATATACATCCATGTGCACACACACATCCCACATCCACAATTGAATTGTGGGCTATTTTTACTTTAGAGTTGGCTTAGGATAAAAGCTCCCTTTCTGTAGAAATGACTCTTTGGAATGTGTTCTTGTTGTATGTCTTGGAGGAAACCAAATATGCTAGAAATATTCTCTCTAGATCTCAAACAGTTGAACCAAAAACACTTTATATCAGAAATGTAAAAAGAGTACTGGTTAAGATCATTGCTGTTATAAAATAACATTTCATTAAGAATCTGAGAGTGAGTTTGCTCCAGTCCTGCCTGGAAGAAAGAATGTGCTATTAGGTATATTAAGGAACAGCTTCTTCTTATGATAAATGTAATGAATGGTGTATTGTATAGTTCTTTGATTTTTTTTCAGTGACCATAGAGGCTGGTACTGCAAGAGACATCTCCATCTGCAGCTGGAAGATTATTTATTAGCCAGTCTTACCAGCATAGTACTGTACTGTTAAGTCTTATGCAGGCAGTGGATTTAAAGAAATACTTTTATTTACATGTTAAGTTATAGAATACTGATTCCAGAATGACTGGATTGTAAGGATCCTCTTCACACACAGGTATCTACAGGAGGTGGGTTACACGGATACTATTCTAGATGTGAAATCTAAACGAGTACGAGCTCTCTTGGGCTTTTCAAGTGACGTCACTGACCGGGAAGATGACAAAAATCAGGACTCAGTTATAAATGGCACAGAGGGTGAAGTTAAAGAGACAGCAATGATTGGGTAAGTATTTTGTCTCGAAAGTGTTTTAGCTAAAATTTTAGTTCTTACTAAATGGTGTTTTTTTGGTTTATGGGTGAAGCTTGTGATACTTGCAATTTTGGATACTGTTATAGGAATAATTTTTTATAAAGTTTAATAAAAAAATGGAAATTTCATTTGGTAGAAGATAACCTATAGTGATTAGAGTTATTTGTGATTATTTTAAGAATATTTTTATTTAAAATATTTTTATTTGCTTGAAATTTATAGATTTAATACAGATTTTAACATCTTGAAGCTTAGTCACTTACCGTTAGAACTTCACAAAAGATCATCTTTGGAGAATCAGTTCAAATCTGTAAAAATGAAATTTCATTCCTGGTGACCTAGAAACATAAATTCCTCACATTTTTTAGAAGTAAAACTTTTCTTAACCACATTTGTGTATTTAATAATACTGTATCTCATCTTTCTTTTGAAAAATATCTGTTTTAAGTGTATGTTTTTAATTGCTAGAATCAGTGTGAAAAATTCAGTAGCTGTTTGAAATACTTTGTTTTGCATTTTGGATCATATAGCATACAATTATATGTAATTCTGTTTCAAATGAACATGAACAGTTAAATAAGGAGATGCTTTATTGAAAAAGATGTTGGCATGATTCTTAAATAACAAGTCAAAGATTCTATGAAAGTCTAAATATTATGTTACCTCATTTTAATGCATGTTAAGGCTATAAGAATGCTTTAATTGAACTCTATACACTTTCTAGTAAGAACATAGTTTCTGTTAGTTGGAACATTAAAATTACGGGATTTAGGTAAAGGCTCAAAAATAGGACTTCTAAGTTCTCTAAACAAATGTCATTGGAGGCTTAAATGTATTCAGTAATAACTTAGACTACACTAACTTGTTTTTATAAATGTAACATTAGATTGTTTCTTTGTGTAGATGTAGACAATGCAGGCCTTATTCCTGATTATACTTTTACCTAAAGGGTTATTGTAAGTCATTATAAAGATGTTCAGAAAAGACCACTCTAGTTGTCTTGTGTTTTGTCCTTGACCTGTCTTTTGAAACTGAAAAGGGTATTCTTCTGAATCTGTCTGATTTATGTACGGATAGAGAATAGGGTAGAAAAAAACAATAACAAAGCTGTCAACAGATTTGAAATGTAAGATTTATCTGTTTTGAAAATTTTGTCCATAGTTGTGGTCAAATTTTTTTTGTTTGTTTAAAAAAATGCCTTCTTACCTAAAACATTTCCTAATGCACTGGAGAGAAATCCTCCTATTCTGGCCATTAGGAAATTGTTTACTAGATTTATTTTGAGGGACTAAATTAAAATTGCATATATTTGAAAAGTCAGTCATTTCAAAAAGATTAATAGTTTATTCATTAACAGGATCAAGTTTTGTAGTAGTATTAGTTTGGTAAGTTATTTTTAGTTACTTCATATGCACATTTACTTTTTACAACTCCTTAGCTGTTCAGCAGAAATGTAAGAATGCATCAGAGAAAATTGACCTATCTGCTAGTTACTTTCTTAGTTATAGAAATTTATATTGTCAGGAGAAGAGTTGCAGAGAGGAAAAGAATAGAGAAAATAGAAGTAGAGGTAATAAGAAAAATATTTTTAAAAAGAAACACATTAAGTTTGACTTGGGATCAAAAGAATACTGAGTCAGGAGGGGCCATTAGTCTGAATAGTTAGGATTATAAAGTACTTTTAAAAGACTAACCACTTCTTACAGTGCTTTTCCAATTAAAATCCATGGAAATGGAATGGATAAGAATCAGTGTAGTTCATAACATGATTTGAGGGATCATAGTTTCACTGTAAACAGAAGTTAGTGCAGCATATCATGGATTAATGCTTATCTTGAGTTTAAAAAATTAACTGAACAAGATTTACATGTTTTAAACCAGAAAATCCGAGTTAACGGATTCTGCCTCTGTGCTGGATAATTTCAAATTCCTTGAAAGTGCAGCTGCAGATTTCAGTGATGAAGATGAAGATGATGACATTGATGGAAGAGAAAAAAGCATCATTGATACTTCAACGGTGAGTTGGAGACTCAGATATTAATATTTTTACGTATTGTTACATGTACTTTAAAAATAATGTGTGTGAAAAAAATGAAAAATAATTTGTGTGCTTCAACCTCAACCCTTAATTATTTGTGTGTGAATTTGGGGACATTTAACCAAAGAGGTTTTAGTATTGAGTTAAAATTCAAGAATATTTTTAGGATGGCACCTTTCTCTTAAAGGTCCTTACTCCTTGGGGCTCCTGGCTGCCTCAGTCAGTAGCGCATGTGACTCTTGATCTCGGGGTTGTAAATTTGAGCCCCATGTTGGTTGAAGGATTACTTAAAATATAAAAAAATCTTTAGAGGTTTTTACTTTTTGACTTGTTAATTCATTAAACACTTGAGTATTTCGATTGAGCTGGTGAATGTGGTAAAAAATGTGTGTGTTATAACAATGCAGTGTCATTGGTAGTATAAGACAGTAGAGCTGATAGACCCATTATGGTGTCTGATGGCGACTGGCATCACCTCTAATCATGCGGGTTTTGTGTCTTTTGCCTGGGTTGCTTTGGTAGACAAATGTTGTAGACTGTCAGAATTCTGCCATTAGATTTCCTCAAACATATTTAAAGTTGGTCTGCAGTTTTGTTTAGGTCTTTATAAATTTATTGACTTTCCCATGATGGTTTCCTGGCATAAAAAGTATCTCTTGCTTCTCCCTTCTCTTCCCTTCTCCATTCTGTCACCTTCAGCCCCTCTTGTTTTTTTCCTCTTTTCCTTGTTTTTCCTCCCTCCTCTTCCCTCCTCTTCCTCTTCTCTGTCCTCTTCCTTCCAGCCTCCTCCTCTCTTCAAAGTAATAGATGAAGTCATGCTTTGCTTTGTCTAGGAAAATGTTTACATTTCCTCTTATATGTGTATTTAAGGAGAGTGAGGTAGAAAGCAATGTAGTGAAGCTAACTGGACCTAGAGTTGAAAGCCTTAAGTTTAAGTCCCATTTCTGTTACACTAATTACCTGTGCTGCTTATCCTTTAGGCATAGTTTTTTAGATTGTAAAATGGAGATTATAAATACCCATCTTATCCTTAGAGGAGTTTGTGAGGAATAAATGAGGTGTTGTATATGAAAATGGCATATATGCGTTCTGCGTGTAACTCCTCTGTTCTTGATGCTGTTTGCTTCCATCAGAGACTCTCAAATTATTACTTCCAGATTCTTGTTTCCCTGAGCCACTGTTCAGTAGCATTCTGCTGATGCAGTCTTGTCATGGATATTATTTGAACTTCAAGTAGTCACCCCTAATTTTTCTTTTTTTTTCTTGTGAGAAGACATTTTATATATTTTTTCTTAGTTTATTGTCAATTTGGTTTACATATAACACCCAGTGCTCATCCCAACAAGTGCCCTCCTCCATGCCCATCCCCCCCCTCCCCCTCTCCCCCACTTCCACCAGTCCTCAGTTTGTTCTCAGCATTCAAGAGTCTCTCATGGTTTGCCTCCCTCCCTCTCCCTAACTACTTTTCCCCTTCTTCTCCCTCACGGTCCTCTGTAAGCTTCCTCCTAATCCACCTATATGTGCAAACATATGGTATCCGTCCTTCTCTGCCTGACTTATTTTGCTCAGCATAACACCCTCAAGTTCCATCCATGTTGCTACACATGGCCAGATTTCATTGTTTCTCATTGCCATGTAGTATTCCATTGTATAGATATACCACATCTTCTTGATCCATTCATCAGTTGATGGGCACTTAGGCTCTTTCCATGTTTTAGCTATTGTGGAGAGTGCTGCTATGAACATTGGGGTCCATGTGCTCCTATGCATCAGCACTCCTGTGTCCCTTGGGTAAATTCCTAGCAGTGCTACTACTGGGTCATAGGGGAGTTCTATTGTTAATTTTTTGAGGAACCTCCATACTGTTTTCCAGAGGGGTTGCACCAGTTTACTGTCACCCCCAATTTTTCTTATTCAAAAGGTAGTAATAGCATGTGTTTTAATTTCCTCCACTAAAAGAAAATGTCTAAAATTGTATGATCCCTTTTCTTTGTCCTAATCATTTGGAAATTTTCTACTGCCTTGTGATTTCTATGGGCTGATTGCATTGAGATATTATTTTCCCATCAAGATACTTTATTCATAACTCAGGGGTAAATGATAACTGATTGTGATGCTTTACATTTGGTTGTCATCATATTAATTTAAATAAGAAAATCTATAAGTTGATTATTGTAAGTATGGTCTTAATAGAAATTCCTGACCATAAACTGGTTTCAAAAATTGTTAAGTAATCAATTTTATAAGGATTCTGTCTTCCAGTTAGTGCAGATTGTAGCAAATCTGTGACCAAACAATGAAGGCACAGCTAATATAAACATACATAAACCCATTTAAGCACTGGATTCAAAAATCCTTTTAGTTTTTCAGGAAAAATATCTCTTAACAAATTATTTCTTTGTAAAGCTTTGCTAATTTTTCGTATATAGTACATTAATTTTCATGGCTGTAGGTTAATAGTCCCATACCAAGTGGACTTTCAAAGTCTGACTCTACAGAGCAGTGAATAAGCATGACTTAGAAAACATTGCAAAGCTATCTATATAGACAGTGGCTGAAAATCATCCTATTAAAATGTTTCATGAACAAACAGGTTTTTAAACTGTTATTTATTTCTTTAATCAAAATAGTTTAATAGATTCAACTATGAAAATACAGAGACAAAGCCATTAGTAACTTGTTTGTGGGTAGGCTATAATATAGTGTTGTGGTGTCTTCAAAAAGCCACATATGTTCTCTTATCTTGCTCTTTACTCTCTATTACAGTTTGATCTTTGAATTACATTCTGGATCATTTCCTCTTCTTTCTTTCTTCTTCCTCATGATCAACTTCTTCACCTAATTTTTCTTTACCATCATGGTCTGCATTCTTATCATAGTATCATTAGTTATGTGTAGTAAAGATCTTGAAATTATACATGTATATATAAAGTGATCATCTTTAAAATTTTGAAGGGTAACTTCACCAGCAAGATTTAGTCTCCACATTCAGATACTTAGGAGGAAAAGTAATGGGATTTAAGAGTCATTAACTGTTGTGTTTGTTACATGGTTTCATAGTTAGAAACCATGTTTCTTCTTAATGGTTTGAAAAGTGACCATCTCTCCTTTTTTCTAATCTTTGTGGCACCTTGTGTACCTCATAACTTTTTAGAGTTTGCCTTAATTTCTTAAGTTGATTTGTAAACTCACTGAAGGCAAGAGTGGGGTGGAACCTTAGATGTAAGGAAAAGTAATACGTGCTTACTACAACAAACACCACCCCTTCTCATTACTAATCCTACTCTTTGTTGGTAACCATACTTTTCGCCTATGCCTAACCATTAAAAACACAGGAGTTTTGGGGCACCTGGGTGGCTCACGTTTTTGAGCATCCAGTTTTGGCTTAGGTCATGACCTCATAGTTCGTGAGTTCGAACCTTGCATTGGTCTCTGTGCTGATAGCTCAGAGCCTGGAGCCTGCTTCAGATTTTGTGTCTGCCCCTCCCCTACACATACTCTGTCTCTCTCCTTCTCAAAAATAAATACATGTTAAAAAGAAAAAACTTTAAAACAAACAAAAAAACCCCATAGGAGTTTTAATTTAAGTGGGAGCCTTGATAGACAGTGATCTGCACCTTTCCCTATCTTCATTCATAGGGTTATATGGAGGAAATAAGTAGTTTTGTGACTTACTACCATACTTAGTAATAAGAATGTTGAAAATGCATTCAAACTTTCAATGTAAGGGTCCAGATACTTCTGTGTTTTCTCTGCCCTTTCTGTCAGGCATCAAGAACAAGAATTCTTTCTCTATAAGATGTTGGTGATGGTCCATCAAATTTATATCTGGTGTCCCATCAGGGTCAGGAAAAGAGAGGGATCAAGTCTCTAGGGTAAAAGAAAATGGATTAGGTAGTGTGTCTGTGGAACAATGAAGGTCAGCGTCTTTGTTGGTATAACTCTCGAGAGATACTTTTCGACCTTGGTCTAGCTGCCCAGGGAAAATTAGAACAAATTATTAGCATATAGTTACAAAAGAATTCACCTTCAACATGGATTTTCTGTACACAGTATGTCAAATTGGTCTTGTTTGTTTTTTTGTTTAATAGATTTGTAGATGGGAGATTGGAATATACTGTAAATATAAAAGTATGTCTTGATTTTAGGGAAATATTCTAAATAGTGAAACCAATTATTCTAGCAGCATTAAAGAATCCTTGATTTCCCCTATTGAGTGTGTGTGTGTGTGTGTGTGTGTGTGTGTGTGTGTGTGTATACACACGTATATATAGCAGGACAGTTAAGGCAGATAGGGTTTCATTTATGACACCAGCTTTCTTCTCCTGAGAGCACCTTCCTGGAGTGCTGCACTGAGAAGGGTTTTTGAGGCTGTATCTGATCTTAGATGAAAAGCACTGTAATTGATGCATGATACCAGGAATGAGCAGGAGAACAGGGTCATACAAATCAGCTATTTGTTATCTCTTAGAGTCTGTTTCTAGACTCTAGTCTGTCCTATTGATCAGTCTGTTGAACCCTTAAAAATTTTAAACCACTCACAGTAACCCAGTGATACAGTTTGATCAGCTCATGCTCTTTCCATTTTGCGTGAAATGAAGAAGCCGAGGTCTGGAGATGTTGAGATATTGAGTCCATTATATGAAAAGCTGCAAACCAGTCATCCTAATTTCTTTGGGCTCTTAGTGGTACAGTTGACTAAAAAGAAAATAATTCATAACAAGTATTGGCATATAGGTAGGTCTCAGAAATTACCTCTGCATGCATTAAGCCTAAATTTTAATCCTTCAACTGGATTTGTGATTCTAGAGATATTCCTAAATACATAGAATGAAACATAAGAGCCCTTATTGGATTTGCTTTTAAAACTAAGTTAAGTCCCACTCTGAAAGTCAAGGTTTTAGAAAAAATTTGAAGATGTAGAGAGTTATTGGAGAAAACTGATGCAAAATTGGAACAGTAGAAATAATGGAACCTTTTTTCCCCTCCAACAGTATACTGAATAAGTCTTTTTTTGTTTTTTGTTTTTTTTTTTTAATGTTTTATTTATTTCTGAGAGAGAGAGACAGCGTGAGCAGGGGAGGGTCAGAGAGAGAGAGGGAGACACAGGATCTGAAACAGGCTCCAGGCTCTGAGCCAGCTGTCAGCACAGAGCCCGACTCGGGGCTCGAACCCACGAACCGTGAGATCATGACCTGAGCCAAAGTCAGACGCTTAACCGACTGAGCCACCCAGGCACCCCATTTTCTAAGTCTTAAGGCATGCATTGTGTGATTTTAGGTTTTGTAAGGGGATGATGTAGTAGAGTTAACATTTATCATGGTTCTATTCTGTAAAACTCTTGCATTGCTGTATGAAATGTTTCTGGTTTTGGTTAGATTAGAGTGTCTACACGTTGCACAGGCTGCATCCAAGAAATGTACGAGACGGTTGTGTTTCTCCTAGTCCAGTAGTAGGTCAGGGACACTTCTCATCTACTATAACAATGTTTTCAATATCTGATTTCAATAGTTTATTTAAAACAAACAAGCCATCTTTGAACAAAGTTTAAATTACTACTTTAAAATGTGTAATGTATATCTCTTCAAAATGATCCCTGTTTTTCATTGATTTGGTTAAGTATTACAGCTATTTAACATAACAAAGATATACTTTCTAAAGAAACCAACAGTTGGGTTTTCTTATTCAATGATAAAGAGATACTGTTTTTCTTTATTTAAATTATTTCCATAAAATATCCTAAAATTTTAATTTAGCATGTTTTCTCACTAGATTGTTAGGAAAAAAGCATTGCCTGATAGCAGTGAAGATCGAGATACAAAAGAAGCCCTAAAGGAGTTTGACTTCTTGGTTACGTCAGAGGAAGGAGACAGTGAGTCTAGAAGTGCAGGCGATGGAACAGAATGGGGTAAGGAAGCAGACTGGATTCAACCAGAGACATTAAGTAAATAAAAGAAACCAGTATTTTACCAGCAGGACAACATCTTGAAGAGTGCTGTGAATTTCTTATAATGTTGAAATGTTAAACATCGTACTTTTACTATTGTCACCTTTTATCCAGAGCGTATGTCTGTGTGTGTGTGTGTGTGTGTGTGTGTGTGTGTGTGTGTGTGTGTGTGTGTACCAGTTGTACTNTTTTAATATAAGCAATATACCATGAAAATAATTTGAATCCATATAAGGAATGTTCTCTGTTTTCTGCCTAAGTAGTAGAACTTGCAAATCTAGACTTTGTGGAAATTCAGTATGAAAATGTAATAGAGGGTTTTAGAGACTCATCTCTGGCATCTTCTGTGCAAAAAGAAGTACAAATTTTAAAAAATGTAATTACTCATTCTAGGTAGATTTTATCAGTTTGTACAAGGCATAGAATTTTTTTGTGTGTGCAAATTGTTCTAAACAAATTTAGTATTTTAAACATGTAATCAAGAGGTAAAACCAAGTGTATTCTATAGTATAGATCATTCTGGGAGTTTGGAAATGAATTGTTGCTACCAAGTAGGTAGAATTGTGATGAATTCTTCAAAAGTGATCAGGTCTATCAGATGTATGTACGTGTGTTTGAGGGAGGGAGAAAGAGAGAGAGATAGACAGATACTGAGAATGAGAGAAACATTTCTGTTGAGGTTGAAGAATTCCAGGACTCCCTTAGTTGGAGTTTTATGTACTTGGAAGATGATGTTAGAGGACAGATGGATAGATAATAATAGATAACTATCTTAGTTTTCAATTGGGGGCTTTCCTTAGGGCTTTCCCTTCAGGAACTCTTAAGATGCCACTTCTTTTCCTTTTTTGTGGCAAATGTTTGAAGGTAATTATTATTTGGGATAATTAGTCATTGCAATATTTAATGGCTATATAGTGACCTTTTTTTTCTTCTGCAACAGAACAAAGTTTGGAAACCAAGGGGAAATTGAAGTAAAACAAATCTCTCTTCTGTCTTGTTCCTACTGAGCTCATATATCAAGTTATTCAGATATTTTAGGCAACTGTTCTTCCAGTGTAGCTAGATCCACTGGGCTACAAAGAGAGAGGTCTTTCTCTGAGGAATCCTACATCTGCATAAATAGTAGTTGGCTTTCTTCATCGCCAGTCTTATTGCAATGGTCTTTGGCTTTCTCCGGAGCCAGCTGCATTGTTTCTTGTGTCACTTCCTTTACTTTATCATGTGAGTCATGGCCCAGAGAATTATGTGTTACATGTGTATTCATTTCAAGCTAACCTCCTGTGAAGTTACTGGTTAAAACATGAGTGACTGGTCCCACCTTAGAGCTGTCTTACTCTTTAGTTGTACTTCTGAGTATGAGTAAATGGAGTCTTTCAGTTGACTAGAGGTTTTTTACCAAGGGTTTAGTTTTTGGGGGTTTTAGGATTTTATTATTTATATTCAGAACATTTCACTTTTAACCAATTAATAGAACTAGATTGCAAATCCTGTTTAGTTGAATGGACATTTTAAACCATTTTCAGTGTTATTTGTTTCTCTCCCACCCTCTTAAAAAAAGGAATGAATATGCTTAGGTTAAGAATCTTGTTAGTTTCTGGCAAGTAATAGATTTTACCACACATCTTCCATGATCATTCATTACTATTGTTCTGAGTCTAGTGAAGATAACAATTAAGGCTTAACTTTTAATTTAAAAAATAAGTGAGTGCCTAGGTGGCTCAGTTGGTTAAGTGTCCAACTTCGGCTCACATCATGATCTCACAGTTTATGATTTCAAGCCCCGCCTTGGGCTCTGTGCAGACAGTTCAGAGCCTGGAGCCTGCTTCAAATTCTGTGTCTCCCTCTCTCTCTGCCCCTCCCCCACTCGCACTCTGTTTCTCTCTCTCAAAAATAAAAAAAAAATTTTCTTAAAGAAAAAACAACGGAAGACACTCTAGGATCCAAAAGCTACCCAGTTTAATTTATTATTAAGTCTTGATTGATAAACTATTAACATTTTATATTGTTAGATCTTGCTGGAAAAATAAAGTATTTTTACTATTGATAGATTATAGTTAGAGCTATAAAAATGTTGAGAGTTTTAAAATTTATTGTGTTTAGTATATTCAGAGTCCCAATAAGGTTTTTAAAACTGTAGATTGAAATTTAAACTTGTTCAAGAGATTCCTGTTTGTTTGGGTTCATTTAGATTTATACTAGTCATCCAACAAATTTTGATCAAGTGCCTTCTATGTGCCAAGTCATTTGGTGAAGATCCTTACCCCTATAGTCTATATAATCTACTAAGAGAATATAGCTAGTAAGCAATAAACATAAATGATAGAGCATGTCAGAAGGTGATAAACGTTACGGAAAATAGAAAAAGTAGGACAGAGTAAGGGAGATAGAGAGTGCTGGACTCAGGATGGCCTGGAGGGGACAGATTACAATTTAAAATTGTAATGGGGTAGGCCCCATTGAGAGAGTAACATCTGGACAAAAGACTTGAAGTGGATTGGTGGATTGGCAGTAAGGTATCTAGGGAAGGAATATTCAGGAAAAAGAAAGCCACAGCAAATACCCCAGGATAGCAGCAGCCCTGATATACTTGAGGAATTCCAGAACACCAGAATGGCTGGAGCAGAGTGATTCTAAGGTCTAAGAAATGACCAAATCGTGTAGGCCCATAGACCACTGGTGAGATGGGGAACCGCGGGGGAATTTGAGCAGAAGGGAGACATGGTCTGACTTTTAAAGCATTATTCTGACTGCTGTATTGAGAACGACTACCTAGAGCAGCCATTGTTGGTAGTAATCTTGATGTTGGGGGAGAGGGGACAATTGTGTAGTAATTCTAGCAAGAGACAGAGTGATTTAGAGAAGTAGTGTATGTGCAGAGTAGTCAGATTCTGGATGTGTTTGGAAGGTAGAAAATACAGTATTTTCTGAAATATTTAATGTGAGGTGTGAACGAAAGGGGAATTTTTTTTGTCTGAGCAAATGGGAGGATGAAACACTGAATTTGGAAGAGAGGGAATTTGATTTTATATGTTTAGTTTGAGATATCTTTTAGACTTTGTCCTAGAAATGTAGAGTGGGCAGTTGGATATAGGAGTCCTGAGTTCAAGCAACAGTTCTGAGCTAACACATAATGTTATATAGTATATAAATAATTTTATACTAAGTATAAAGTATATATATTAATTTTTCTTCCCCTGAAATAGTGAAAATTAATGATTGAATTTCTTATCTGCTAGAAGCTCAGTTTCCTGTTTAAGAATTTACAAGCTAACAAATCACCTAAATTGCTTTAAATTTTGGATGAAGGTTGATTGATAAGTTTATAAAGTGCTGTTTATAAAGCCTGTAAAAAATGATTAGTTGATGAACACATGCCAAAAATATAAAATTTTTGAAATGAAAAGATTATTGAAAACTGTTTTGTATAGTCTCTTAATAATAATCTCTCATTACATAAATTAAGAAGTGGTGTTTTTTTTTTTGTTTGTTTGTTTGTTTGTTTTGGTGAGTCAGTCCTACCCGAATTCAGAAAATTGAATGAAAATGAGGGCTTCTTCTTTATAGAGTTTTGGGGCTTAATTTAATAAAAGTCACTCAAATCTTCTAGGGTTTTTTTTAATGTGTTTCTTTCAAGAGAAATTTAATATTATTACCTAGGAAATGGAATTGTCGTTTCTTAGATACTACATTTTGTATGACTTACATACCTATTAGAGAGTAAGCAATAACTTTAAAATTAGTGTTACGCTGAAGAAAAGGGTTGCTGTCATTCAGTGACACAGCAGTGAATGGACTTACAGTGTTCAATATTTTATTTAAAAAGGTTGTCTCATTTGTTTCACTTTATTTAGAAAAGGAAGACCAGTGTCTCATGCCTGAAGCCTGGAATGTGGACCAGGGAGTAATTACCAAACTCAAGGAACAATACAAAAAGGAGAGAAAAGGGAAAAAGGGGGTGAAGAGTAAGTGGAAAACATTGTATCCATAAATCATAAATCTTTCCTTTTTTATATCCCCCAATTTTTCCCCCCAATGTTTTCCTAAAACCACTTACTCTTTTTCTTTTCTGCTCCTGGTCGCTTTCCTTTTCACCTGCTCTCAGGGGTTGAAATTAAGCAGTTAGCTATTTGATTATGACCTTAAAAAAATAAAAACAACCATGCATCTGATTATGGAATCATAATATATCCCAATAATAAATGTAAAGCCTCATGAGAATGTGGAACTATATATTCAAAACATAGTGATAATTTCATTTTTAAAGTATATGTGCTTAATTACCACAATGATTTTTCACTGTTGACAGTTTTAAATTTCATCTAGTGTGACCCTCTGGCAATCCACCAAAATTACTGCATATAATTTTATACCTTCGAGACAGAAAGTTAATTTCTACCCCTGAATATTCTATGTGTTCATAACACACAGTTCATTTGCTCTCACCACTATATGCTATACAGGGCACAGAGTCCAATACACAACTTTTGAAAGTATTTATTTTCTGATTTAAGAATTTTGGCCAGTTTCATTTATAGTAATACTACCAATTAGCTTTTTTCTTTTTAATAAGAGGTGTGCCATATAAAAAATGGAAGCCAAAATGAAATTGCTAGCCCTGTGAATCATATATATATATAGCTTATTATGCAAATTATTAGCTTTAGCAGTAGATCTAATTAAGTATGTAAAGTGGAAATACAGAAGCTTTCAGGCATCCCTGAAAACCATCAAAAACACCTTTTCAGGAGAGCAAGGCTAAACTACCTCCTGTGCTTTCACTCCCGTTGACCAGTGAACATGGGTCTCTCTCTTCTGGCAAAAGGAATTGCATCCTTTGGGGGGGTATGAAAGCAGTGTAAAGTGAGATTAAAATCCAGTTTAGCGAAACATGTATTTAAAAGTTGGAAAAAGTAGTGTAGTTGTTATTGATAAACAATTAAATCTTTATTTAAAATATCTTAGATGTTACAAGTATTTAGCTTGAATGGATTAAAAAGTCAGTGGCTATTCTTAATGTTATCATTGTAACAACTAATACATAACTAAGATGATTTATTTGATGCCTTCTCCATATAAATTAAATTATAATGAGAAAGATTAGTATTAAAACATGAGCATTTTATACTTTTTATCCAAATGTTTGGATAAAAAATTTAATCTTAAAAAGCAGTAAGGAGACTTGATTTACTAGGGCTTTTCAGAGCCATGGCAAAACCAGTTACACTGAAATTTCAATGCAAATATCATAAATGAGAAAGGAGAAGAAGATTTTAATTTTCAAATTGACTTAAGTTGATACTTCTTTAAGTCATTATGCTACATTAATGTTTTGAAATGTAAAAAATCTCTCAGTTGGAAAGGTATCCAGGACTTAGGTAGAACCCACCTACTATTACACTGATTTCTCAGTTCTTATCAAATATCAAGACATTGCTGTAGTTGGCATTTAGCACTTACGATCTAAAATGGCACCATTTGACTGGAACAGTATTCCTACTGATGGAAGCTATTGGATTTCCTGAATCTGGGGATTATGATCAGCATGCAGGCATATTGCACATAGTTTTTTGTGTGACGAAGAAAAATGACTACAGGAGGGGAAATGTTAATGTCTTCGGGTAGAGGGACTGCAGGATGAGGCTCCACACATTTTGTTTATGGTCATCAGTTCACACTGTCTTAATAAAGCGGTGATCTGGGAACAAGTGAAGACATGATAAAAACAGATCTGAAGCAAAACTTTGACTTGATATATGAAACAGAAATTTATAAACCACCATGAATATGTTTTTAATTGAACATTTACTCATCAGAAAAGTTTGAGTCCTTTTGATACAGTCGAGTAGAAATATTTCCAGTCAAATTGTGTACTTCAATCATATGGTCTTGAGATAATTGCTAGGTATTAGTTAAAATTGCTTAAAAATAGTTGTATTCTTTGCTGGTATAGGAAAAAAACCATAATGGACTATGGGTAAGATTTTCCCATTCTTAATTAAACTTGTAACAGGAAAAACTACCGAAGATCTGTTTCAGCCTCTATCCTATATAAAACAGTCAAAACAGGGATGTGGGAGAATGAAGAATCAAAGTTCAGGTAAGTAATCAGTAGGGCATGAGACTTCACCTCGGGTACCGTAGCTTCAGGATGTAAGCCAATAAATGAATGCAACTTAACATAAACAGACAAACAAAAAGGGATGTTACTGTTTAATTCAGTACACAGTAGCTTCACAATCCGTGGTATCTGTCTGCATTTAGAGCAATATATAAAGATTAAAAGAATGATATTAATTTTAATGGTCCAAATTGCACATGAACATGATTTTTCATGCAAATAGTGATATTATTCCATTAGCTTAATGTTTAAAATCTATGTAAAACATAATTCTTCTCCAGAAATAAATTTTTAAAATCATTTGAAAACTTGGAAAATAATTACTTTTTAATATAGTAGGGTAGTTTTAAAGGTGAATGTAGGCAAATGTGAATAAGGTTTGTGGCACCATTTTGATGCAGTTGAATAATTCTACTCTTTTTTTGTTCTCTTCCTCTCTGTTTCTGGGCTAGGGCCCAATAGGTCAAAACTACAAGATATGCTTGCTAATTTGAGAGATGTTGATGAACTTCCCTCATTACAGCCATCTGTGGGTTCACCTTCCAGACCCACCAGCTCCAGGCTTCCAGAACATGAAATAAATAGGGCAGATGAAGGTAAATATATAAGAATTTCTGGANATATTTAAGTTCAGTTATTAGAAAGGACTCTCCAAAGAAAATAACTATTTTACATATGTTTGATCAACATAGTATTCCTCAAATATAGGCTTTCTTATCTTTAAGGGGGTTGATTCCCCCTTCAGTCTTCTAGACTTGAAAAGGGTGCATAGACTGCAAGTCCAGCTCCAAATTCTAATCTAGCTCCATAGAAGCCACGTATGTGGTATGTGTAGGCTGTTTTAGTAACCTGCTCCAATAGGAAGAAAATTAAGTCCATATGATAGGTAGTAAATGTTTACTTTGAGATTCACGTGAATATTTTCAGATGTTTTATTTAAACAGTTTGTCATTGATAAATGAAAAAGGGAAAAAAGACACCTGAAGGTCTAGTCACATTTTCAGCTGTTTTTCTTTGTTCCATTTCAGTCTTGTCTAACTGTGTGTATTTTTTACAAAGTTACAGTCACCAAGTAGAGTAATTCCATTTTGTTTTATTTACTTAACATAAAGTCACAAAAATAACTTCATAATTATAACTTTAAGATTACATATTTTATTTTATTTATTTTTAATGTTTTATTTATTTCTGAAAGAGAGAGAGAGACAACATGAGCAGGGGAGGGTCAGAGAGGGAGGGAGATACAGAATCTGAAACAGGCTCAAGGTTCTGAGCTGAGTGTCAGCACAGAGCCTGACACGGGGCTCGAACCCACGAACCATGAGATCATGACCTGACCTGAAGCCGGATGCTTAACCGACTGAGCCACCCAGGTGCCCCAAGATTACATATTATATTTTAGACTTGATACTTAACCAGTTCCCTTTTGGATATTTAGGTTCCCAGTTTTTTACAGTACCATCTTATGGTATATAAATACAATTCATTCTGTTTTCTAGACTAAGTTCTGATTTATCCATTTATAAATATGTAAAATGCTTATATGTAGAAATTGTTTAAAAATTTTTTATGTTTATTTAATTAATTAAGTTTTGAGAGAGACAGAGAGACAGAGTGTGAGCGAGGGAGGGGCAGAGAGAGGAGGAGATGCAGAATCTGAATCAGGCTCCAGGCTCAGAGCTGTCAGCACAGAGCCCAGTGCGAGGCTTGAACTCATGGACCATGAGGTCATGACCTGAGCTGAAGTCAGTGCTTTACTGACTGTGCCATCCAAGTGCCCTAGATTTAAATTTTTCTTTTAAGTTTATTTATTTATTTTGAGAGAGAGAGAGAGTGCAAGTGTACATGGGAGCGGGAGGAGGGGCAGAGAGAGAGGAGAGAGAGAGAATTCCCAGCAGGCTCTGCATGCTCTCAACATAAAGCCTGATGTAGGGGCTTGAACCCACGAACCATGAGAATATGACCTGGGCCAAAATCAAGAGTCAGATGCTTAACTGACTGAACCACCCAGGCACCCCTAGAAATTGATTTTAAATATATATATATATTGACATTAACTGAAAATCCAGTATGACATAAACGTAATCTTAATGATCAACAAATATTTTTTAATATTTTAAAAAATTGCCTTGAATTTTAATACTGTAACTGAATATGCTTCTTCAAATTATTATTTATTGAATGAAACAGACTGGGAAAAGTCACAGAAAATTCATAAAGTGTTTTTCTTTCTTGGTTTTTAAATTCAGTTACATTTTAGAGAGACCTAAACTGATAGAACCTCGATGGACAGATTTTCATGGTCGGAGTACTTTCTAAATGAAATTTTTGACCATCACATGGTTATTTATTAGAGTTAATTTTTTATATAGTATACGTGGAATTTATTACTCATACATTAAATAACAAAGACTTGTACATTCCACCTTTACACTCTGAATAGACAGTTTCTTTGATGTAGACACTTGTCGTTTGAATTAAAGATGTAAACACGGACCTAATTAGGTGCGCTTGTTGTTCTCCAGGAGACACATTCACAGGACTCCAGCCATGTGAGAATTTTAATCAGTTTCAGTTATCCCAACATCAAATCTAGATAAGAAGAAAAGTCCATTTTTCTTCTAGTAACTCCTAAAGAGTCTTATCAGAGATTTCATCCTGCAGAATTCTAATAATGGAGGCAGAATAAGTACTATATACTAAATGACAAATGTACAGAAGCATCACATAAGCCACAAAAAAGCGCCCTTGATAGAAAAAATATTTAAGAACCTTAAAACTGACGCATTGGCTATCTAACTTACTGTCTCTAACATGGGTCCCAAGCTTTCCTCCTCAGTGAAAGATTTTGAAAAATATAAAAAGTATGTAAGAAATACATGTTGGGTTTAATTGTCCATGACTGATGCCTCTCGGTCTCCAGTTTAGTTTGAGAAAAAGTGTCCACAGCCTGTGTGCGCTATAAATGTTTATCACTTTATTTTTATGTTAGTAATTCAGAAGGTGGTGGCATGCCAAAGAGGCACAGTTAGATAACCTTGTGAACACCGCAGAATCATGGCCTGTAGTCTCCTGTTGTAAGGAGTCCTGGAGAGCAGTCCAGCGAGTTCTGCCCACGGCTGCTGCGTCCGTCCCTGGGTCGGGTCTGCGGGCTCACCCAGGGTGTGTGCAGAAGGCTCTGCGTGCCTCTGTTTCCAGGGTTTACGTGGTCGTCGTCAGAGCATTGTTTAAATTAGCCCACACTAGGTGTGCACTCCACTCCCATGCATCTTAATCTTGTTTTTAAGAGTCCTTTTTATTTCACACCTGAACAAAGTTGTCCGGATATAGTAGAAATGAAAACAAAACACCTGGCTGAAGACCCAGCGTCACAGTCTCCTGTGAGTCATTCGCTTGAAATTTTGGCATGAAAATTGCCATTCTAACCTTCACAGTCTCCACCCTGTGGTAGTTAATGTTAGAGTCGCTTGAATCCCTCAGAGGATATGTGGTATGTTTGGGTAAAACCCATTTTTATTATTGCTGCTTTACTGCGTGGTGGTTTTAATTGCATAAGGTCTTAATTTATATGCTCCTTTGTTTTTCTAAGGGTTTTAAGACATAACTGTTATGCCTACTATTTTTAAGACGTAACTATTCTTTCATTTTTTCAACAAATACTTGTGATTGAATCTGAACTTATATAATTAAAAGCTGAAAAACACCTTTAAATCCAGTTTCCTACATATACTAATTAATGTAATTGACTTGTTTCTTTTAAGGAAACAAAACTTTTTTTTAGCACCCAGAGTTTAAACTGCTAAATTCATCTAAATCAACTTATTAGTAAAACAACCACCTCTAGAAAACTACTCAAAGACTGTCTTTGATAGTTTGCCAGCATAATTTGCATTTATTAACATCAACAATTTACTATTGACCAAATTAGGTAAAATTCCTATTTTAATCTGGTATTTTGCTTTTAATTGGTTCTTCTGTAATGGTGATTGAAGGAATTGCATTGGTCTGTTCAGTGTCATAAAGATATTTTCATTTATCACAAAGATCTGGCATCCTGAAGCAGTTTGCAGCTAATGAAAATGTTCAAATGGACACTTCATTTTAAAAATTTCTTTGAAAAAAAATCCATTCATAGTGGAAAAAATGTCTTTAAAACAGACATTTTTAATGGAACTATACTTGTAGAAAACTGTAGAAGTGGTAAGGGAGCAGGCCAGTGAATTATCACACAGTGGACGCAGCTGTGTTACCAGTGCCTTGGCCCGAATCAGAACAGTCCCGGGGTGGAAATGCTGCCTGTGCTCCAGGTTGCTGCTGCTCCTCTGTCTCCTGACACAACCCTAAGTTCTAACACCGGTTAATTTGGCATCACATAGGGATATTTTATAGTTGTAACCATTTTACCTCTTTCTTTTTTGTTTTTTAAATGTTGATTTATTTACTTTGAGAGAGAGAGAGAATGCACCACGAGCAGAGGAGGGGCAGAAAGAGAGGGAGAGAATCGCACAGAGCCAAATGTAGGGCTCAAACTCATGAAGTGTGAGATCATGACCTGAGCCAAAATCAAGAGTTAGATGCTCAACAGAGCCACCCACGCACCCCAGTTGTGGCCATTTTCATTTGAAATTTTCTGTATTCTTCCAAGTTATAGAATTAAACAGTTTAAAAAAATTTTTTTTAACATTCATTTTTTTTTTTTTTAATTTCTAGGAGAGAGAGAGAGAGAGACAGCGTGAGCAGGGGAGGGTCAGAGAGAGGGAATCACAGACTCTGAAACAGGCTCCAGGCTCTGAGCTGGCAGTCAGCACAGAGCCCGACGCGGGGCTCGAACCCACGAACCGCGAGATCATGACCTAAGTGAAAGTCAGACGCTTAACCGACTAAGCCACCCAGGCGCCCCTAACATTCATTTTTGGGAGAGATAGAGTGCAAGTTGGGGAGGGGCAGAGAGAGGAAGACACAGAATCTGAAGCAGGCTCCAGGCTCTGAGCTGTCAGCACAGAGCCCGACGCAGGTCTTGAACCCACAAGCAGTGAGATCACGACCTGAGCCGAAGTCGGCCGCCTAACTGACTGAGCCACCCGAGTGCCTCAGAATTAAACAGTTTTATTTTGAATGAAACCAGGAGTGTTCAGATCACTTGTTATATATGTTTAATAGTTGATAGAAGTAATTTGAGTAATTAACATGAAATATCAAATGAGGAAAGTCTACTTTCCTTTAGTGATAGTATTTTTTTGTACCATGAAAAGGAAGTAACAATGGTCTGTTGGATTTGTTTCGTGTTGTACTTTTCTTTTCTTTTTTTTTAAAAATGTTTGTTTATTTTTAAGAGAGGGAGCCAGAGGATTCAATGCGGGGTCTAAATGGACAGCAGAGAGCCCAGTACAGGGCTCAAACCCACAAACAGCGAGATCATGATCTGAACCAAAGTCAGATGCTTAACTGACTGAGCCACCCACATGCCCCTCATGTTGTACTTTTCCAGTTAGATGATACCTTTGTCTATGGTTAAGATATGGAAAAAGCAGCCAGTTCTTCAGGATTTCCTGCTCACTGAATTTTATCGTGTTTAAAAGCATTTAAAAATAATCACATATAGACATGCCCTTAAGAGACTGTTTACCCTCTCGAGGTTTTTAATATTTCTTCTGTCTTTCCCCTTCAGTGGAAGCATTGACCTTTCCTCCTTCTTCTGGGAAGTCCTTCATCATGGGAGCAGATGAAGCCCTTGAAAGTGAATTGGGACTTGGAGAATTGGCGGGACTTACTGTGGCCAATGAAGCAGATTCACTAACTTATGATGTGAGTCATGGTTTTATTTTTGTTGTTTTCTCATTTCTTAAAAAGAAAAAGTTAACCTTACAGAAAAAGATAACAATGGTAAAATTTCTTTACAGGTGTAGAATTTGGTTTTGTTTTAATTGCAAACTTTGAAAATATTTTTTACATCATGTAGAGATTAAAATTATGGTCTTTGCCTAAATCCATAAGTCATTTTATCTTGTTTATTGGTCTTAGCTTAAGGGAAAGAATTCCCTTTCTGTTACCATGTTTGGGTTTATGTCTTAAGGCACCACTGATCACTTGAAATTCATGCCCCCCTAATGGCAGCATTTTTGTGTCTTCTTCAGTACATTATCAGTGAATACTCTGCCTAGAGAAGATTTTAGCCATTGTTAGGCAGGGAAGTCCACAAGGTGTTTTGTAGATGGGAAGGTTGACCCATCAGTAATTTGGACCAAAACTGGAATCTTCATACCTTTATGCATGCATGCATTTACTTAATCCCAAACACAATTGCTTTATAATTGCATCTACAATTGTTCATGACAATAAATTGTCAGAAAAACAGTTGCTTATTTTATAAAGTATTTACAGCCTGTCTTGTCTTGATTAAAATCCTCTCACTTTGATACCTCATTATCTTTGTTGGAGAACACAGTATAGCTCCTACTACATGGGGGCTGTAAAGATGGATGTTTAAGCAAACCATGGATATGAGAAGGATGTGCTCCAAAGAGGAACCTCACCACTCACTCCTCTTCCTAGAAATCAAAATTCTCACTCTTTGCTAAGGCCATTAGTAAGTCTTTTGGGTTCTTCCTCCAAAAATACCTAAAATCAGTAGCTGTGTTTTACCTTTATCCTACTCCATTGTTTTCTTCACCTGAAACTACTATGATAACCTAATCTAAATGGGCTGTTGGTTCCCCATTCTCTGCATATATGATACAGTTTTAAAAAAATTATTTCTATTTCCAGTAGTTTTGTATCCCTGTATTTTACATCTGTTGTATATAAAAACACAATTTAGTTGACTTTTTTCATCTAATCTTTGACAACCTTTTAATTATTTTTATTTTATTTAATTTTTATGTATGTATGTATGATTTTTTTTGAGCGAGGGCACAAGTGATTAAGGGGCAGAGAGAGGGGGAGAGAGAGAATCCCATGAGGGGCAGAGAGTGAGGGAGAGAGAGCGAGGGAGAGAGAGAGAAGTGGGGCTTACGCTCACCCCATGAGGGGGTGGAACTCCTGAATCACAAGATCATGATCTGAGCAGACGTCAGATGATTAACTAGCTGAGCTGCCCAGGTGCCCCTGACAACCTTTTTAATTGGAGCATTGAGTCCATTTCTTTTTAAAGTAATTACTGATATATTTGTACTTAAGTCCACCATTTATTTGTGCTACCTGTTCTGTGTTCTTCTTTCTCCTATTGTTGCCTATATTGGGATTATTTTTTATTATTCACCCCCACTCTACTGTTAGGAAATTATGCACTCTGTCATTCCTCTTTTTATTGTTACCCTAGAGATTACCACACACATCCTTATCAAAATTTTAATGCAAAAAGCTTTAGAACACTTTTAACTATACTTAAAAAACTCCTTCCATACATATATGTTACTCTTGATATATATTTTCTCTTGACATTTGTCTCCTACAAGATAATGTTTTGTACACTCAATATTCAGTTAGGGTTATCCATTTTACATTATTCATTTTGCTTTATTCTCTTCCCCCCCTGCACATCTGACTGTCCATCTGGAATTACTTTTCTTTTACTCTAAGAACAGTTACTATTTCTCTTTGTTGAAGGTCTCTGGTGTCCAGTTCCCTCAGATTCTGGTTTTATTAAATTGTCCATTTTACCTGAGTGGGTTAACTGTTATCTCTGGTCTTGAATTCCATTTGGCAAGGTTTTTGTTTTGTTTTGTGTTTAGTTTCATTTTAAGCACTCTAAATAGATTATTTCATTTTCTGCCTTCATTGTTTTCTGCTAAAGTCAACTCTCATTTCTTTTATTGGTCATTCAGTGTTAGTCTGATTTTTTTTTTTCTCTGACTGATAATTTCCCTATGTCTTGACTGTCAGCCAAGGCTTAGTTTTCTTTTTATTTAACCTTCATAAAGTTATTAGACCTTCTTGGCTTAATATGTTTTTCTCAGTTTTATATAAAGTTCTCAGCTATTTATCATCAAATATTGCTTTTACACTTCTTTCTCTTTCTTCTCGTGGAACTCTAGTTAGGTTGTTAGAACTTTCTACATGCTCTGTCTCCTACTCACTTTGTTCTGTATTTTCCTTCTTTTGTCTGTATACTTCACACTAGATTTTTTTTTTAATTTTTTAAAATGTTTTATTTATTTCTGAGAGAGAGAGACAGCGTGAGCAGAGGAGGGTCAGAGAGAGAGGGAGACACAGAATCCGAAACAGGCTCCAGGCTCTGAGCTAGCTGTCAGCACAGAGCTAGAGGTGGGGCTTGAACCCATGAACCGTGAGATCATGACCTGAACGAAAGTCGAATGCTTAACCCACTGAGCCACCCAGGTGCCCCCACACTAGATGTTTTATGACTCATCTTCTGGTTTGCTAATTCTTTCTTCAGTTATGTGTAATCTGTAATTAAACCTGTCTACTTTGGTCTTATATTGTTTGCTTCTAGAATTCTTTTTTTTATAAGATTTATTCCAAAATTTACAATGTTGTCTTTTATCTTGAACACAGTAAGCATGATTATGTTTCCACTTGTTTTCATTAAGCTGTATAATCTTGTATGGGCATGTTTATTTTTTATTGTGTCTAAATAACTATACTTGAAAAATTATCTATAGAAATAACTTCAGGCCTAGGATGATTATCTTCCCCAAGGGAGTCTATTTTAATTTGCTTCTCTCAGATGTCTGTAGCCAGTAGAAATCTGGATCACCTCATTCCAGTTTCAGTTTTTCCGATGATTTAAAGCTAATCTACTGTCTCTGCAAGGGCTTTTGTTCTAGTTCACACTTCTGTTTAGGATGCAACTCTTTGGACTCAAAACCCAAAGCAAGGTGGTTCACCAAGTCCCACTTTCTTGGCAGGCCCTGGACACCAGCCTGTATCTCCTTGCACTGCCCAGCTGTCAAAAGGACAGCTCAGCCATCCCCTCTGGAATCAGTAAATACCCTCTGAGGAGAAACAACTCCAAATATCAGACTCACCTTTTAAGACTCTGCTCACCTTTTAAGACTGTCTTTCCCTGGATCCTGGCCTCCTATTTCTTCACTCTTTTTCTGGTTCTCCATTTAAAAATTTTTAGATCCGCTTTTCTACTTGTCCTCAGTACAGACTTGATCCTAATGGTATAGTCTACATCATGGCTAAAAGCAGAAGTTCCCATTAGATACTTCTATTCTCTCTCTACTAACCCCACAAAGATTTTGTCCCATATGTTACAGAACTCAGTCATGTCTCTAGAGAAATGTCATTCTTGTTTTTTTATGAGCTGTTAGTTATTAAAAAACTTAGTGTTACGTCTGTGTTTCTAAAAGTAGCCTCTTGTTCTAATAAACATATTAGTAATCTATTGCTGTGTAACAAATTGCACCCAACACAACTTAAAACAACATTTGTTATAATTTCTGGAGGCCAGCAATCTAGGGCAGCTTAGATGTGTGCTTCTGGTCTTTTATGTGGTAATAGTCAGCATATAGCAGGGGTTGCAGTGTTAAATGAAGACTTGGTGCAGGAAGGTCTACTTCCGAGCTCACTCATGCCATTGTTGGAAAGCCTTCGTTCCTTGCTGGAAGAAGGAACTCCAGAAGTCTCCAGAAGACTGGTTCCTCACCACAGGAGCCTCTCTGTGCCTTTCTCAGTGGAGCAGCTAGTTAGCTTCTCCCAGTGTGGGTGTACTTAAAAAGAGAGTGAGCAAGAACACCCAAGATGCAAGGTCTTATGACCTGATTTTGGAATTAATTTCTCACCACATTTGCTATATGTTATTGGTCACACAGAGTAACCCTATTGTATGGAAGAGGACTTCACAAGGTGTGAATATGAGGACGTGGGGCTGATTGGGAATCATCTTAATGGCTGTCTGCCACATTAAGACATTCAGAAGGAATCTAATTGCTCTTACATATGAAAATCTTTTAGCTCTTTAGTTAAGAGCAGACTAGGGTCAACTTAGTTGTTTTGCTTCTCCTCCCGCTCTGTGCCCCCCACTCCCTGCAAAGATAGTAATCCTTATAGTATTTCCTTGTATCATGTGTTTTGGCTTCTTAATGGCCCAATTGTGACCTGCTGTATCCAAATTTTTCTGCAGACTTTTAAACTTCTGGGTCCAAAGTTAATAGTTTGTATTATGAGTGTAGCCTCTAAAATCAGACTACTTGGTTTTGAATCCTGAGCCCTCCACTTACTAGTGGGCAAGTCATTCAACTTCTCTTTTCTTTACACGACTGGTCTTTAAATTGGGGATAATGTTAATTCCTCCATAGACCTGTTGTAACAATTAAGTAAGTTAATGAATGTTATTTTTTGAAAAATATGTAAAATAATAATGTTCAAGATAGCAGTTAGTATTGTTGGTTTTTGTCATTGTAAGTATAGTAATATTTTTTCAGTGTGTTACCAATATGTGCCCTACTCGTGCCTAAATCTAGCATGATTGTTAGTCATGGAGGGTAAAGAGTGGTATGTGATGTGGTATGTGGTGCTAGTGTAAAATTAAACATGAACCTCTTTGGCTTTCCCATTAGTTGGGAATGTAAAAAAAGTGCATTTTTTAAGTTGTTGAGATGGAGTTTATGTGGAGAAAAGCAACATAATGATATGTTTTGCAAATGGAATTTATTGTTTTGTAACATCTGATTGTCTCTTTCAGGGTTAACATTTTATGTTTCCAGTTTATAAACCTTGTTACCAATTTGACAAAGAAAATTTAGCTTTTCATAGAAAGTATTGAAAAACTCAGAAGATCATATTCTGTAACGTTAGTAGGTTATTAAAGATAGCTTCATTTTCAAGTTTTGTTAACAAATTAGTTTCTATAAGTTGAAATTATTTGTCTTTTCTTTTAATGTTCTATTTTTGAGACAGAGAGAGACAGAGCTTGAGCAGGGGAGGGGCAGAGAGAGAGAGGGAATCACAGAATCTGAAGCAGGCTCCAGGCTCTGAATTAGCTGTCAGCACAGAGTCTGACACAGGGCTCGAACCCATGAACCGTGAGATCATGACCTGAGCTGAAGTCGGCCGCCTAACCGACTGAGCCACCCAGGCGTCCCTTTTTTTTTTTTTTTTAAGTCATCCTAGTAAAAACCCATTTTATGTTATCTAAGCTTCTTTCAATTTTGAATTATGTTACCTGTTTTCTTGTTGCACATTCACTCATATTCAAAGAAAACCACTGTTGACATACTGTTAATTTTGCCTACTGATTTGATTATTTGCATTTAGAAATTATATTGTTTTGAGAATTGCCAAATGTGATGATTTAGTGACAAATCAGCAAGAATTAATGTTGAAATATAATTTTTTTTCATGTCCTGAACTAGATACCTGGGTATTTCTTTTGTTTTCGTAATAGATAGCAAACAATAAAGATGCATTGAGGAAGACGTGGAACCCTAAGTTTACATTACGAAGTCACTTCGATGGCATCCGAGCCCTTGCTTTCCACCCAACTGAGCCTGTTTTGATAACAGCATCAGAGGATCACACATTAAAAATGTGGAATTTACAGAAAACGGCCCCAGCCAAAAAGTGAGAATATTCTACTTTAACTGTATTTGAGGGTTTTTTTTTTTTCAGTTTATTTATTTATTTTGAGAGAGAGAGAGAGTGCTCACAGGAGGGTCTGAGTGAGAGGAAGAGAGAATCCCTAGTAGGCTTCACACTGTGCCCAACACAGGGCTCGAACCCGCAAAAGGTGAGATATGATCTGAGCCGAAATCAAGAGTCAGACACTCAACCAACTGAGCCACCCAGGTGCCCTGTATTTGAGTATCTTAATGATCAGTTTTCAGCAGAACAGTACTTAATTATTTGCTCTTAACTTTCTCAAATATTCCTTCCAGCTTTTTCTTCTTTACCATGTCACATAATTAGAATTTTTCCCTTCATGCTCACAATCTGATATTAGGTTGGAAAATTAACACTCAGAGAGAAATAGTATCATCTGATAGTTTCCCAGAGCTTGTGAATTCTGTTTACAATCCTTACACAGTGTTTTAAATGGCTGTCATATTTGTGGATTTCCTTATCTATATTGAAGGTTTCTACTGTTGTGGTAAAGAAGTGTAGGTACATTTAAAAACATCAAACCCCAGCGCAACCTTGTCCTGTTATTTACTAGGTTTGGACTTAGGGCGTGGAAGGGAAGAAAGGCTGATTGCAGGGTGAAGGACCTCTCTTTGGTATTGTCTTTCGGCCTTGACCCTTTAGGTACTCTCCACGTCCACCAAAATGTATCGACTGTGAAAGGCACTATTGTTCTGTCACATAACTGCTAGTTCTTGCCTTGGCCCCTTGGTTCTTCTCTAAGAATGAGCAGACATGGGTTGTTATAATCTCTTTTATCAGTCACCAAGCTAATCCTGGTCCCACTTGA
The DNA here is from genome assembly GCF_008692635.1 of Crocuta crocuta. Classification (NCBI taxonomy): domain Eukaryota; kingdom Metazoa; phylum Chordata; class Mammalia; order Carnivora; family Hyaenidae; genus Crocuta; species Crocuta crocuta. The sequence goes on from NW_027530016.1 coordinate 4,178,610, forward strand.
TAGGGTACTTATTGGAAGTCCCTCTCCTTGTGTCCTTGAATTAGATGGTCCAAACCCAGCATGTGCCAGGAATGGCCTTCTCCAGTGTCAGGCCCTTCTATTATTGGAAGAAGAGAAACATGGACTGGCAGAGATTACAGAAGTTTTACTACTGATAGAGGATGTCTATTGCCAAGTTTAAATGGGATCAGTGAACATTTCTGCTGTGAGTCCTACATAAACTAGATAAAATACTCGATTTATCAGTCTTCATCAAGTAGCTCAACCAGATCTTGCTAAAACCAAGTGACTCCTCTTAAGGATCAGGTATCTTCAGCAGAGAGTAATTATTTCTTCGTTATAAATCATGCCTTTTATCTATATAGTTCTCTGGTCGCAATGGGCATCTCATTAGACCAAAGAAAGTGAATGTCTGTATTCTTGACTAAAACTTAGAAAAATATTGAAACAAGTTTCTTAGCTAGTGATAGCTGAGTAATAATACCTTCACATGTAAATAACAGTGGCCTGGTTACTTTTGAGCACAAAATTTTGGAACTGTTTGAAGAGAGAAATCATATGCCTATAAAAAACTGCAGTACAGTGTAAGAAATGGTAAGTAATTGACTTTAAATCCAGTTTCCATTACACCCATGGCCAGTATTAAGCAGTGTAGAGTATCTATACATTCAGTGTTCTGAATGAATAAACTGATGACTTGGACAATTTTTGTAAGTATAGAGGACAGACATCTTAACCTTAATGGAAATGCAAAGAAATTAAAGTGCCTTTATTGAAATCTTGCTATGTGCCTAGTTCTAGCCTAGCCTGTTTTACTTGTAGAATTTTATTTAATCCTGGGAGTATTTGGTGTTATCCTGATTTTTCAGTTTTGTTTTAAATACAGAGGAATATGAAGTTCCAAAAGAATAAATAATTGCCTCAAGTTAGCCAGCTAATTGAATCCAGAACTTTATCTCCTCAAAGCCCATGATATTCTTTGAGTGTGGCTCACTCTTCCTTTAGTCAAATAGACTATAATAATGCTGAGAACACTACAATCAGGTATTATTACTAAACAAGGATTTTGTTTCTTGAGGCCACAGAAATATGTGATTGATTTCAGATAAGCTGTCTTAGGTGTCCTAGGTAGAGAATGGTATATTACCACAGTGTTGGTATTTCTAAAGACAATTTTGTGGCATGTATTGGCATGTATTGCAACAAAATTGTGATACTGTTTCCTATTGAAACTCAGAGTGATAAAAGTCCTCTCTCTCTGATTTAGGAGTACGTCTCTTGATGTGGAGCCTATCTATACATTCAGGGCTCATAAGTAAGTATGTGCTTATTCTTTGTTTTAAGTCAGCATCACTGGACATCAGCCTGATTATTTTATTTTCTCACTATGTTTTTTGTATTTAGTAGCATTTTTTTTAATGTAAAAGAAACTGGCAGATAATATAATATTAAAAACAGTGTTAAAAACTTATCACTACCAGAGATCCTTGCTAAAATTAGATTTTATTTGGATGATGTTTAAATGTTATATCTCTCGCTCAAAATAAGTTGATGCAGTAAGGTTTATCTCTTATAAATCCTGACCTTTTTTTCCCTTAAAGATAATCTAGATTTTTAAAATCCAAGAATTTTAAAATTATGAACACATATTGGATGCTTCTCATATTTTCCACATAAGATTGAGGGATATACTTAATCACTTGATTACCATAGAGATTGGCATTTTTTTTTAGAAAGGGTCGGATAGTAGGTACTTTTTCAGCTTTGTTGGCCATATATTTTTTTGTTGTACTTTTTTTTTTTTTAGTTTTGTTTTATAACCCTTTGAAAAATGTAAAAACCATTTTTAGCTTGAGGGCTGTACAAAAGCAGACCAGTGGCTGGATCTGACCCACAGGCCATAGTTTACCAACACCTGGGGTAGCAGCAGAAGAGAAGTGCGTGATGGTTTTGGAGTATTTTTATTCATTGGAAAAAGCAGAAAAATAGAAAGCCGTATGAACAATTAAGCATTCTTATTTCCTTTTTTTCCCTTTTTTTTTTTTTTTAAATGTTTTATTTATTTCTGAGAGAGAGTTAAAGAGCATGAGCAGGGGAGGGTCAGAGAGAGAGGGAGACACAGAATCCGAAACAGGCTCCGGCTCTGAGCTAGCTGTCAGCACAGAGCCCAACGCGGGGCTCGAACCCACGGACTGTGAGATCATGACCTGAACCGAAGTTGGGACGCTCAACGACTGAGCCACCCAGGCCCCCCTAAGCATTCTTATTTCTAACAAGTGCTATTATCAGATTGAATTTGGGGACTAGAAACTGATCTTTGTCCCCAGAGGCCCGGTGCTGTGCGTGGTGATGAGCAGCAGCGGCGAGCAGTGCTACAGCGGGGGTGCTGACGGGCTGATCCAGGGCTGGAACACCACCAACCCCAATGTCGATCCCTATGACTCCTATGGTAGGTGTTCCCCCCCATGGTATGAAGGAATAAATCGTCTTCCTTTTACACACTTTACGTAGCATATAGAAGGATAAAATGAGAAATTTAAAAAAATAAATTAAAAAAAAAATAAAAGATAGCAAGGTCTTCATTTTATTAAAAAGGACTCATGTATTTAGGAATCAATTTGATATATAATATTAAAAGAAAAAATAAAAAGTGTTATTCCTGCAAATATTTCCTCCCCCCTCCAGAGTTTTATTGATTGGAAACACTGGCCGTGACTGAACTGTTTTCTTCATTTTGGGTGTCTGTATATTACCTGAGACACTATTATTGTTCTTGACAAACAACTGAAGGAAAATGAATGTTGGCAGCATCTTCTTGATCAATCACTGGAGTGTGTGGAGGCTAATGATTTTTAAGTTCCATGACACCAAAATGTTGAAAGGCCTTAAAAGTTAAGAAGTGCCCGTTAGTCTTGGGAACAGTACCATGAAACATAAATCCACATGATAATCTATCACTAGATTTTACCATAAATTCTTTTGCAAAAACTGTTTAGGAATTGACTGTTTTGGTTTCCTCCTGTATTCTCAAATTTTAGAATGTTATAAAGTGTCGTATTTGTCCTAAAACCATGTTTATTTTCATCTTCACTTTAATTTTACCACCAAACCTAAATAAAGATAAGAAATTCAGTAAACAAAAGATTTTCCCAACATTTATTTAATAAACATTTAACATGTATTTTGTGAAAGGTAAACTCCTTCTCTCTCCCCAGGTCTCTTACAGATTGATCTGTTCCATATTTTTCCTTACTTCCTTTATTTCTCTTTTAGAGGATCAGTTATTCTTTCCCAAGGCAACCAGCCCTTCTCCTTTGGCTCTTGACCTCGTTTTCTCTTGTTTCTTTTGAGACTGTACTTGATTCGCTCTTGCTCTATCTCTTGCTTTGAGAGCAAGAGATAAGCCTTGCCCTCTTTTCTCTCTTTCCCTTCCCTCCGCATATAAGTAATTTCAGGCAGCTTCTATCCTAGGAAAGGGGAAGCCTTTTCTTGACTCTGTTTCCCTCTCTGGCTTCTGTTTAGTCTCTCTTTCCCTCATCACCTGTATGTGTCTCTTTGTTGGGTGTGACCGGAAGACACAGCTCAGAGTTACTAGTTCCCTGTGCATCTGTCTTCTGACCATCCCACTTAAATATACCAAGATTGACACTGACTACCTGATTGGCTGATCCATGGGGTATTTTCTGGTCCTTGTTTTACTAGCTGTGTTGGCTATCTCAAACTGTAGAACACTCCATCCTCTTTGAAATTTGTCCACTGTTGCCCTTTTTGACCCTTAAGTCTGTGACCATTTCTGTTTCCTATCCTTCAGAAACTTTTATTTTTCTCACTGTAGATGTTGGCATTTATCAAGGCCCACACCCTATTCATTCCTTGCTTTGTATGCATATTCTTTGGTAGACTGAATCTACTTCTATGGTTTTATATGCTGTTGACTCATAAATCTCTGGTGTAAGCCTCAGACTGCCTACAGAACATTTCAAAGTGGCCATCTCATTGTCCATAAATCCCTGCAAGTGCTGTGTTCCTTCCCCCATCTACTCTTTATGAGATGGTGGCACTGCCACAATCACCCAAGCTAGAAGCCTAACAGTTGTCCTTGTTGCCTTCTTCTGTTTACTATAAGCATCTTATTAATCTCCTAGTAATTAATATTTCCCTAATATTAATTACCTAAATATTCCTTGAACATACCCCATCTGCTTTGCCCCCTTTCCCGCTGCCCTCCCCTAGGTGTTCATCATCACTTGCCCAGACTGCTGGAGCAGTCCCCTTGCCGTCCTCGGGATTCTGTCCAACCTGTCTTCTGCACTTCGGTGAAGACTACCTTATTAAGTATGTGCTTCACCCTCCCACTCCTGGAAAACCCCTCAGTGGTTCGTTTTGCTTTCAGAATAACTCCCAAGTGCCTTGATAGGCTGTAGCTATCCCACCTTAAACGAGCCACTCTCTTCTTATCCTCCTGGCTCTGGCTTCACACTTCAATGGTGCTGACCTGCTTGTAAGTTTCCTCACCTGTCCGGTTTTCTTTTTCTTTCCTCCTGTGATTTTGCAGGTGTTGCCTCCTTTGCCAGCAGTGGCCTCCGTCTAGTTTTTGACTGGCCAGCCCCCATATACTCCAGGTGTCATTCTCTCCAGGAAGCTTTCACTCCTCCCTGTTACTCTCCATGGATACGATGTCAGTCACTGTTACTGTACTTACCACAATGATGTCTTTTGAGACAAGGATAGCACCGTGTCTTAATTATCTGTATGGCCCCAGCATCTAGCATAGTGCCCAACACACCGTGTCTTCAATAAATATTTTACGATATGACAGAGAGTAGAGGACAGATAATGTTATTGACATTTTAAACTTAACATGTGTGAGCCATCTTGAAAGCACTGCTTCATAGAGTCACGGTATGGATTGATAGTTTCCAGTTTGACTTTTGTTATGAAACCATGCTAAGTGATCCTCCCTCCTCCCCTTCATGCACACGTCATCCACATGTCAGTGCTGTTAGAGGATTTGGGGGTACCAATAGGTCTCAGTTGTGTCCACCGTGAATAGCAGGGGCCTGTCGCTCCCAGAAGTAACTGCCATTCATAATGTGGAGGGACAGGAGGGTGGTCTGAAGGAGCGTATCCAAAGTGCTGACAGAGGTGGGGGGTTGGGGGAAGGGATCTCTTTCATTTCCTCGGGGAATAGTGGCTTCTCTGAAGGTAGATGAAATTCAAATGACATGTGTTAACATGCTTTTTTAAAAAATGTAGACAAATGGAAAGAAGAAAGGGAAGGGAGAAGGAAATACCTAACTTTTTTAAGGAGAGCAATATGTACTTTAAAATTTTAATTTATAAGCCCTAGACTCTGCATGTACATATTTCCAAGCTTGTTTTTAGTTACTGCAACATTTCAGAAGAATGATAGAAACTAGGAAGCATATTTTGTGCTGTTCTTAGACGCTTTTGTTTGTAGATTTCCTTTCTCTGGAATCTGAGTTACCTCTATGATTTGTTTTTTTCTCCTGATTCTGCAATCTTGCTCTTCTGTGTAGATCCTTCTGTTTTACGGGGCCCTTTGCTGGGCCACACCGATGCCGTGTGGGGCTTGGCTTACAGTGCTGCACACCAGCGCCTGCTGTCCTGCTCAGCAGATGGCACTCTCCGCTTGTGGGATACAGCCGAAGCTGCTCCAGCCCTGAGTGTATTTAGTGATAATCAAGGTACATGCTTTTTGTCATTCAACCGAACCTTTTATCACGTGTCTGCTTCTACCAACGTGCAAATATACTGAGTACATGATTCTACAAACTCTTAGAGTTTAAATTTCATTTGAAGGTTTTTTTATTTTTAAGCAATGAAACTCATGATTTTTAAAAGCCTAGTATTTGGTGAAAGAACACACATTAAAAAAAATTTTTTTAAATCGAGATATAACATATACAATAAAAATAGATATTGATGATATGTTTTATTGGGTTTGACAAATATATAATTCTTATACCTCTCAAAATCTCGAACCTTTCCTTCACCTCTTCAAAGTGTCTTTGTGTCCTTCCCAGTCCCTCTTCCCATTTCCAACCAGGTGTATGATTTCTTTCATCACAGATAAGTTTTATCTGTTCTAAACTTTCATAGAAGTGAAATCATATACTATGTACTCTTTTTGTATCTGGCTTTTTACTCTATAATGTTTTGTGATTCAGCCATATTCAACTACATATCAGTTTATTTATTTTTCTGTTTAATAGTATTGCATTAAACCAGTGTGTTTATTTACCTCTGGATGGACATATGGGTTGTTTCCAGTGTTTGACCATTGTGAACAAAACTACTATGAACATTCGTATTTTTTTTTTTGAGCTAGTAAAGAGCTAGATGTAGAATTGCTGGGAGTTAGAAGTGGTTTTGTGTATTCAGCTTTATGTGAAATTGCCAAACTTTTCCAGAATGGCTGTGCCATGTTATACCACTGACAGCATGTATGAGAATTCCACTTGCTCTCCATCCTTCATTAACTAACATTTGGTGTTGTCCGTTCATTTAGCTTTAGCCGCTCTGGTGGATGTGTAGCAGTGTTTCATTGTGGCTTTAATCTGCATCACTTTGGTGGCTAATTAGAACACTTGTGTGTGTGTGTGTGCTTGTGCTTATTATCTATTAATGTATCTTCTTCTGTAATATACACATTTTTTGACTGCTTTAGATTTTGAACCAAATAAAAAAACAGATTATATTCATGTATGCATATCATTCTATTCTTTTATGTATGTAAGTACACTGCAAGTTTAACCAAGTTTTATCCTATTCTAGATGATAAATAAAATGCCTTCTTTATTCTTGAACTGTTTTAACGTGTGTCTGGGTTTTGATTAGTTGTCTGCATTTGATATTTGCATAACCCTACCAGTAAATAATAATTCAAAATTTTACTTCTTTAATTCCATACTTTAAATGAGTTAGAATTCCTCATAAGAGATGGACTCTTAAAGAATTCCCACAAAGCCACTCTAAGCCTCAGATAGAAGTGGAAGCAACAATACTTACAGGCCAGAAATGTTTTCCATTTATTTTCTGAGTAGAGGCCTGCATGCTGTGAATACATTAGCTGAGTAACATATGGAAGACTTGCTGAACAGGTAAGGATAATAAAATAGGCTAGCGCTGACAGTTACAAAAGAAATAATCTCCAGTGAATGGCTATGAGCTAATTTTTATTCTAATGTTGAGCCTTCTTTACTTCTTAAGGAAATCTTGTGACTATTTGTTTTGCCGTATTATAAGGACATTTTCAAGTAGACTGATCACCATTGTCTCAATATATTCTGACTCTCTTAGAATTGGGAATCCCTGCGTCTGTGGATCTAGTGAGCAGTGACCCGAGCCATATGGTAGCATCGTTCAGCAAAGGATATACAAGCATCTTTAACATGGAAACGCAACAGCGTATTCTCACTTTAGAATCCAACCTCGATACAAGTATGTATACCAATTTTAAGTAGTCTTTGTTTGAGTTAAGTTTTTAAACTTTCTCAAAATTATAATTACTAGACTCAACTACAAAAAATACTTGTCATTATAAAGAGTTCTGCCTTTTAAATCACAGAACACAGTTACTTGGATGAAATGATTTACAGTTAATTTTAAGACTTTCAGTTAAGTTTATGCACATTTATAACTGTACGATTTGGAATAGCATTTGAGGTAGAAGCCTCAGTTGCCGGGTCAATAGTCCTCACCACTGTACTCCTAAAAGAAGCCGGATACGGAATGATATGTATTACAATACATACTACAAATGATTAGTTTTCAATTCTGTTTGAAGAAAATAATATTTATTCTGAATATAAAATAAATCTGTTTTTCCTTTCTCATAATTTCATTTTTTAAATCAACTTAGTTTTGTATTAATAATATTGACACAGCTCACTACTGATTAGAATGTAAATCAAGCTGTGTCTCTCAAAATCTCAAATATGAAGCTTCTCATTGGATACAGAGAGTCAGGAAATAATTTCTCAGATTGTGAAAAAGATGCTACAGAATCTTTTCGATTTTGGCTTTTTTAACCATTGCTTTCTGTCTTTAGGCTTAATCCAGACAATTACATTTTACGTTGCAGTTGACAAAGTAAACTGTGTACATATATATTGTTGTTTTAATCTGAGAACTAGCTTTAAAAATAATTACCATGGCGTGTGTGTGTGTGTGGGGGTGTGTGTGTGTGTGTGTGTCTATGTCTGTCTGCCTGCCTGTCTCTCCCCCTGCTCCCCACTCTTTCCTTACAGAAATCTCCTTCATTCCATTTTGGCTTTCTTCATTTTCTCTTCCCAATCTGTTGTCCTTTGTGTTTTTATGTTTTTTTTTCCCCTGAGGTCCTATGAGAATTGTTTGGGGAAATACACATGAATAGAGTTTTGAACTATTTGGATGTCAAAGAGAAGGGCGAAAAAATAAAAACTGATGTTATGGAATAGGAAAAAGAGAAACTTTTTTGCCAAGAAATAATAGGTTTTAGACTCTCAGTAAATTTAAAATCAATTTAAATATATGACCTAAAGCTGCAGTAGTAAAATACAGATAACAATATGAAACTAGAAGGATGTGAACATTTTTGGAATTACCTTCAGAGATTGTCTAAGAATTCCTAGAATGTCCTAAGTGGTAAATACTTATTTTTAATGACTGCTACAAATTAATAAGGTGTCAGGTCTGGTGGATGAGATGGATGAACTGAACTAGGCAATCCCATTTTTCTCCTTAAATGTGTGACAATAAGGTCATGTGACTTTTTACCCGATACTAGAAATAATTTCTAAAGAAAACTGCCAAAAACGTTTTGAACAAAGGTAGCATTATTGGAATAAGTGATAATTATTTTGAGTTATAATAATAATATGTCCTGACATTTCCTTTTTTAAATGTATCCCTTTTTTAAATGTTTGTTTATTTACTTTTGAAAGAGAGAGCTAGTGTGAGAGCTCAGGTGGGGAAGGGCAGAGAGAGAAAGGGGGGGAAGGGAGAGAGAGAGAGAATGAATATGAATGAGAATCTAAAGCAGGCTGTAGGCTCTGAGCTGTCAGCACAGAGCCTGACTCAGGGCTCAAATCCAGGAACCACGAGATCATGACCTGAGCCCAAGCTGAATGCTTAACTGACTGGGCCATCCGGGTGCCCTGTCCTGACATTTCCTAAATTATCAGTTTTATTACTTTAGAGCTGTATTTTTATTCTTTTCTATTCTGACTACACCTACCTATTTATTTTTTACTACATTGTTCTTTTCTGAAATTTAGCAGATTTTTAAAAAATTAAAATGCAGACCAAAAACATTTCAAGGTGAAAGTGAATTTCATATAGAATTAAAAAGGATGGAGGATTTTTGTTCTAACAATCAGAATAAACTAACTTTCTCTTCATTATTGTCAATGGTGATTTGACTGTGATGAAGTCAAAGGTATTTGAAGCAGGTAATTGAGGACTTGTCAATCCAGTGAAAAATAAGCCATTTCTACATTACAAGCTAAATACGAATACTTGTGGGATGTTTTTAGATTCATTGTTCATTTATTTCTAGTGTTCTTTGCATTTTGCTTACTTGTCTGATTTACCATTAAGTGGAGAAACTTCCTTAAAAGTATTACTAAATGAAAACTCCTTTGCCTGCTTCCATCATTTGATTTCTGTCATAATTATTTTCTAGATCTCAGCATAATTGAAGCTATTCTCAGAAACTTCTCTCTCAGAGTACATGGGATATTTTACTTAAAGTATTTCTTTTCTTTTGTTACTCTCCTGCTAGAGCCTACAGAGGATAATGCTCAGTGGTATGTTATCTCTGGAGGGGAAAAAAACTATAGGCTGAGTTTTGAAATTAAACTCTTTGTTTAGGACCATTTAAATTGAGTATAACTGACCCAGAGCTTACTCCACATAGTTAAGTAACTTTTTGTTTTATTCCTAGGTAACAGGCCATTAGTACTGGAAAAAGACTACTTCAGTTTTTAGGATGTCATATTTTTACGGACCACAGGAAAATCCAATAGAGTATCCTAATATTACCATTATTTTTATCTATATTTAGCTATACTTTCTATTATGTAAATGTAAATTCATAATAACTTTTCTAAGATTAAAAAAATTAACTCTTTTTGAAATAATTTTAAATATGCAGAGTTTCAAAAATAATACAAGAACTAGCTACCTAGCTACCTTCACACAGATTTACCAGTTTCTATCATGAAACAGTTCATGACCGTGATATGGACCTAACGACATGTGGCCTGCCTCTCTCATTGTGCATATAATTGAAATTCTTTGAAAGTTACTGTACAGTGCACAAAAAATACTATTAGGATGCTGACTCTTTGAAGATTCCAAACATGTTAGACTATCAGATGATGACCACTTATTTCTATTATGATGAAAAAGAGAAGATTATAGAGTTCATAGCTCTCTTTGTCATATTGTCTTCAGTTGATAACCATGTGGTAAAGAGTATTCTAGAAAGAGGAGGGATTTAAATTTGGGTATCATCTACTTGTAAGTAATGATGGAGCTTCATTAAAGCTGCAGAAATACCGTAGATCATCAGAAAATAAGAAATGTCAGTGACCCCACGCTAAGCCCTAGGTGGTACCCACCCCTTGATTCCTGATGGTGGAAAAGAAAATTCTCATTGGTAAGTACCGCTAGATTTGTCAGTATGGTGTTGCTCAGGCACTTCTTCCTTCCTAACATGGAAATTAAGAACACAGTCACAGGATAAATGAACTAAAGACAAATTAAAGTCACTTCATTACTTTTTTAGCCTCAGGTGAGCATTCAGTCCTCTTCTATGAAGAGATAGTAGCTTTAACTAACTTTGTTGCTCTTTTTTTTCTTTTTCACAGCCAACTCTTCCTGTCAGATAAATAGAGTTGTCAGCCATCCCACTCTTCCCATCAGCATCACTGCTCATGAAGACAGGCACATCAAATTCTATGATAACAACACAGGTGCGTGTTCACTACACAGTGCTCTGTGTTACAGCAAAACAAAAAACAAAACCCACTCTAAGTAGGCTGATTTGGGTGACTGTCAGCGGCTATGTAGTCTGGGACTAAGCACGGAAACAGATACTCTTCCAGCTCAGTTTCTGTTCATTCTGTCTAAATCTGCTAAGAACTAGTCTTCATGATAGCATATAAAATCATCTTAGTTAATTTAAGTCATTTATTTAATGTTTTATTTATTTTTGAGAGAAAGAGTACAAATGGGGGAGGGGCAGAGAGAGAGGGAGACACAGAATGTGAAGCAGGCTCCAGGCTCCGAGCTGTCAGCACAGAGCCTTATGTGGGGATTGAACCCACGAACAGGGAGATCATAATCTGAGCCAAGGTTGGATGCTTAACCAAATGAGCCACCCAGGTGCCCCTCATCTTAGTTTATTTGATAATATGTAGATACTGTGTTTTGGCCCTAGAGCCAAAATTATCACTAGGGACACAATTGAAAAGGTCATTCAAATACCAATAAAACTGATCTCTTGCTATGAATATATTTGGGAAAAGTAGAAACATGTTAGAAGTAAGAGGCGTATAGATCATTATATTTTGTTTAAAATTGTTCAAGTTTGGGGTGCCTGGGTGGCTCGGTCAGTTGTGCCTGACTCTTGATTTCAGCTCAGGCAATGATTTCACAGTTTGTGAGTTTGAGCCTTGGTCATGAGTTCGAGCCCCATGTCACGATCCACGCTGACACTGCAGAGCCTGCTTGAGATTGTTGCTCTCTCCCTCTCTCTCTCTGCTCCTCCCCAGCTCACAGTTTCTCTTTAAATAAATAAACCTTAAAATTGTTCAATATTGGATAGCCTTAGTGTTGGAGATGGAAACCCCTGAGTAATTTGGTTTATTTGATTCAGTTTTCCACGGACTACTCTTTTCTGTATTATAATATTGACTGGTCCTGATTGATTTGAATTAGTGTATGTGGGATGGGGAGACTATCTGGGCTTTCCCATTTTTTTTTATTGGATTTCATTTCAATAGTCTAAAGGAAATTCCTGAAGAACTGTGTTCAGAGGAAAACATTCCATTTGGGCAGCCACATTTACCTGAGTATCTGCTATTCGCTTTGTAGATATATTGACTTTTGCTCACTTTGCTTAGCTGTAATGAGTAATTTAATATTTTAATCCCTTTCTATATGTTGTTTCCACCAATATTGTGGCCAGGTTTTCTCTCCATTCCTTTGTCTTCATTTCAGTCTCTTCTGATCTCACAACCTATATAATTTGCCTGTAGCTAAAGATGCAAAGTAGGTGATTAATAATGTCTGAGTCTTAGTTAACGAACGTGGCTTAAAGGAATATGTGTGTACAAATGACTGACTTTTATATTGCTATTTGAAAAACAAAAATATCTGAAATTTAAGCTTTTGTTTCTCATTATCATGGCTAGAGCGAGAGGGAGACTCATTGTTTTAGCTGTGATGGAAAAAACTATTGATGCTCTAAGAACACAGGGAGGGGTGACTGGAGAAGTCAGTGTAACATGGTAACTGGCATATGTTCAGGATAAGGAAAGCTATTAATAAGGAGTAACAATCTCTTCTTCCCAAAGGCAAACTCATCCACTCCATGGTAGCCCATCTAGAAGCTGTTACAAGTTTAGCAGTTGATCCCAATGGCCTGTACTTGATGTCTGGGAGTAAGTACATCAACTATGAATTATTTATTTATCCTTATTATTTTCAGGTTAATGTAATTTTTCCTTTCAATTTCTTTTTTTGTTTTTTTTTTCTTCTTTTGATACAGGTCATGACTGTTCAATACGTTTATGGAACCTAGAAAGTAAGACGTGTATCCAAGAGTTCACAGCTCATCGGAAAAAGTTTGAAGAATCAATTCATGATGTAGCTTTCCATCCATCCAAATGCTATATAGCCAGTGCTGGGGCTGATGCGCTGGCTAAAGTGTTTGTATGACACAATGCATCGTCTTCACCTTCTAGCTCTTTATAAATAATCAACTGCACAAAAGAGATACAGAAGACCAGGGCAAGAATCAACCTGTCCTGCCCTTTTGTTCTGCTGAAGGAGCACAGAGAACATTTGTTAAAGTATAGTTTTGCAATTCGTATACTGTTTTCTAAAAACTAAGGTTTGTTCCGGTTGCTGCAAGCTCAGCTGAATCTGTGAGCCTGAAAACTGTTCCAAAATTTCCCCCAAATTCCACCTTTATTTCTGAGGTGGTTCTAGTTCACTAGGCAGGCCTGAGCGAACACAGGTTTAGCCTGCCCATATTGAGTACATAGGGCATGCTATAAGGGATAATTAAAAAGCTTGATGACTGGGAATGAGTAGAGGAAGAACAGAAATTTAGACCCAGTTCTCTACTGAGAAATCTTGTTAAACACATTAGGTAGTCAAAACAGTAATCTTTACCGTATCTGCTGTACTAACCCCTATGTGCATAATGGCCAGGCAGTGTTCAAATGAGTTTTTAATTTAGCTCTCCTTTCATCTGTGCACATAAAAGCACCTGGTAAAGCATTTTACCTATTAGGGGAAAAAAAGAAATGCAATAATATGTTAAATATATTATTATTCAAAAATGCTAAACAAATATTTAGTTTGTAAGCAGATTTCTATATTCTATTACATTTTTGAAAATAGATTTGGTACCATTGTAAAGTTTAGCTATCAAAAACAGTCACCATTATGAATAGTCAATAGAGTCTGCTTTTACTAAAGAATTTAACTTATTCAGGTTCAAGATTCTGTTTATTTTTAAGGGCAAGCAGGGCATATATTGATGATAATTTCTATTAATTTTAAAATCACTTTATTCATGTGATATTGATAGTACCAGAGTGGTTATCTCATACTGATGAAATCTCACCTAGTGTTTGAAAAGGCGGAAGTTATCTGTGAGTACTTGTTTTTCAGAACCCACAAAACCATGCGTCGGATGACCTCTTGCTCTTCCTTTCTCTCTCATATTCAAATTATCTGACACCTACCAAAAACAGTTTCTAATTATTATGTTTGACAGCCCAGGAGGGTATGATTGATGTCAGGCAGCTGCTTTTGCAGCACTAAATAAAGCACCTGGTTTGTGCCCCAGAAGTCTTCCATTAATCTATCCAAGAAGAAGAGCCCACTGGAAATCTGATGGAAGAGTTCAGTGCATACCTTGGCTAAAGAGTTTTCTCTTTCCCTTCCCCTACTCCTCCATTCTTCAGTTGGAGTACACAGCATGTTTTACTAGGCAGTGTATCATTACTGTATCTGGGGAAAACTGTCATAAAGGACCAGGGTTCCTTGAGCTCACCTAGCCTGTGACCCATATGTGGCCAGCTCCTAAGATTCCCATGACCCCACTCTTTGGACCTAGTGTGTAGACGTCATCCCTGCAAATGTCTTCACATTCTTTTGTTTGCCCCAAATGTCAGAGACCAGTGTAGAAATTAGGAATAAATTATTAATGCCCAACTTTTCAGCAAAATGTATATATGATAGTTCTCAGGCTTAAAATTCATATCCATAAATATTTTAACCTTTAAATGTAATTCCTACATTCCTCTTCCAACATATTCCATTGTCATATCGGTGACACTCTGATGATATGTATATTTGCTCTTTGAAAAAGTATCTTGGTGGTGATATGGATAGTAATTGACAATTTTTCTTTAAAATTTCTGCTTTTCTGCCTCTAGAGTTTTGCAGTATACAAGCAAATTTTCTTTAAAGACCTGTGCTAGATTTGTCTGATCGATAGACAGATATGCTTTAATATTTTGACACAGCTACATTGTCATTTCATCTGTGCTTTGGTTAACAGTGGGCTCAAAGGACTCCATTCTATAATCAGATGAATTGACCTGGACTTGAACTCCCAGGTGAATGTTTATATTCCCATGCAGATATAGAAGTCCACGTTGTGTTTGGTTCATTCCTCTTTTTGGTCCTTCAATGAGTTAAAATAAAAAAAAAAAAAGGTCTTGGTAACCTAACATTTATATAAGGATAATGGAAAATCCAGTCAGGTGCCCTTACTTGGCATGCTTATGATGGGCTAAGCTATTGTTTTACCACTTACTGGTTTAATTACCTCGCAAGGTCTCCAGTGCCTGCTTTACTTACATCACTGAAACTCTCAAAACCAAGGTACCCTCTTCCCTTGCGTTTTATACCTCATGGTTGACATTTCTCTCTTAGTGAGTGGAAAATGACCATGAGATAAGTAAACTGTGGTGCAGACGATAGAGCTGTTGAAAGTTCTTCAGCCAGCCAGTGCCGGGCCATTGGAGACCCTAGACAGAAACAGATTCCTCTCCACTAGCACTGTGTGATCACAGCCTAGAAATGAGCCAAAGCTGTCTTCCAGCCAGAGAGAAGCATAGACATGTATCTGCTTTCCCCCCAGCCTATCAAAAATTTAATCCCCAAAATGAACAAATTCAAGATTCACACAGTCATTGAAATGCTTTCACAGTGCTCGGTTTGTAAATATCTCAGATGAAATGTATTGGGAGAGTATGAAAATCAGCAGGAGATGTCCTCCCTGCTGTGTTTTCATCTGCTACAAATCCATCTCTGGGACTTGCGGCGCCCTCCTCAAAACCCAGATGTCCTAGGGAGCTCCTTTGCCACTCGAACCCTAGGCAGGTATTTAACATAAGTGATATAATGACCTTCAGTATTTTTCTATGGAACAAGTTTAGCGATTTTTGCCATTAAACAGATAATTAGTTATGCAAAGTATTTAGCTTTTATAATCATTTTAGTTATGACTAAGAGGAGGGAAATTATGCTGCATCATTGATAATGAACTTTGTGAAAAATTTTTTGTTTATCTGACTTTCATTCCTTCAGTATTCTTGCTATAAATTTCTTTTGGAGATAATGATAAAGATTTATTTGAAAATGTCTAAAATGTATNGCAGTATAATATATAGTTATAAATGTTTCAATTACTGTATATACTATATTCGTTATAGGCTAGCATGCTTGTTTTAAAGACTGTCATTCTAGTTTATTAAAATCTGAATGTAAGAAAACCTGGCTATTCAAATGTGAATTGAAAAATAATTCCATCCTCAGTAGTGAACTATTTCCATTGAACATTCAGGATTTTTTAACAAAACAGATATCATCAAGAAGGCAATAGCTAGAGAATGAGAGGTGCCTTTAAAATAAAATACAAATGCAGCCTTATAGTGAGGGTGAGGATTGAGTTGGGGGGTGGGGGTGGGGGCTATGGCAGAGAGAGATTGAGAGAGAGAGGGAGAGAGAGTGTGTGCGTGTGTATGTGTGTGTTTGCCAGTCTGTGAAGATCCTGATTTGTGACCATCAATGTCTTTTCAGTGTATCTGCTCAACTTCTAGGATTTCAGGGGACATTTCCTGTGCTGTCTTGGTGCTCTTGTGAGCACCACATGTACTTTCCAAGGATTTTGAATGTGAATTCCTAGAAATTTCAGTAGATAGGACAATACCTATTCTTTCATGATAGTCAAGTTCAGGTAAAAGGAGAAATTATTGGTTCACCAAAATTATGGGATCTTATTAATGTTGGCTCAGTAATTTTTTAAAAATGTAATTTTTAAAGGCTTACTTTTTTAGTACTTCATATATTTCCCTCTTACACAAGAGCATGCCATGAAATTCTTCTGTGAGGAAGATTCAACTAGTAAAAATTCTTTTTAGATTAAACACCTGAACTAGTTAAAATACCACCTAAGAATAGTGTTTAAATGGCATCTTTCATATCTACCTCGTTGTCATTGCTGCCATTTTGACTAAAGCAAATCTTTATGATATCAGAAATGATGACTGGATGCAATTTCTCTGTTGGTGCTTTTCTCAGGCTTTGTCATTTAAGTTATATTGAACTAAGATGTCACAAATCAGATGGAAAGACTCGAGTTTTGGTTTTCTTTTGAAAGAACTGCTTAAAGTTTATCATCAGTGTTGATAGTGAGTGGATATAGTTCAACTCTGGTTAGTATATGTCTGTGATATTTTCAACCAAGAGCCAAACTGTTAGTGAATTTACATGGAACAAGAGCTCTAAGTACAGTTTTCTTCAGCTTACGTTATTCTTTGAAAGCTATCTCCAGGCTAATAAGTACATAATCATTAATTTTATGTACTCAGAAGTTGCCTTTGTTACTGTGTTATTTGTCTAGTTATTTATATAATTGCAGTACTTTACATGTTTGACACTGGGATTCAGGTTGTATAAAAGTAGTAGATGACCGAAAATTATATGTACATTTTTGTGAAATGTATTGATTCCAGAGGTTCCCTTTAGGGGAGGGTCCAGAAAACATGTCCATCTTTAAAAACAGAGGACAGGTCATTGGTAAATGATTTGAATCATTTTAACTTCCAGCACTGAAAGCTTTTTAATTGGCCATATCCGTCATCTAGCTGGACCTCTGTGTCAGTGCAAGGGACACCAGACTGACAAATGTTTAACAGATTGCATCAGTTTTGTTTTTGTTCTGTTTTTGGTTTTGTTCTTAATCTAATAAAACCAAAAAAGCAAAAAACAAACAAAAAAACCCCACAACAAACTAATTCAGGCCAAACAGAGAACCCTAGATTCCACTTATTTATTCTAGCAGTATTCCTTAAGTGGTGCTTAGGGGTCAGAATTTTCTGGATCTTTGCTAGTTAGTTAAGCTTTAGATTTGATTTGACTGGGACCACATGGTTGCCATCCCTCTGATGCAAATTAGAAAGTTCATTTTAATTTAGATTAACTTTAATGTCTGCCTGGATTTTTAACAGGCTGTGAACCAGTGAGTGCCTTGTTAATGTAGAATGATTTTCTCTGGTTGTTAGCTCCTTTCTGAAAATGTCTCAGAGAATGGTATTTTAGTTGACTTGTACAGATCTGCTAAATTCAGTATTATCAGCAGTCAGAAAGCCTTCAGTCTACCATGTACCTCCCTCCCTACTTTATTCTCATTGTTTGGCTGAAGTTTGCCTCTTGTGAGAAACAAATACGACCCCCCTCTCCACACACTCTTTTCAATCCAGATTAAAGAGGTATCCCCTACATGCATTCCAACTATATGATCTAATATCTGTTTTTAAAAGGAACCACTTCTTTGTAATCCTGAAATCTGCTGGTTACTTTACATCCTTCTCAACTTCAGTTTACTAGAGCTGACTCCAGGGCACCATCAGTTTAGATTCGTACTAACTACTTTTCTCCACCCCACCCCCACCCCCAACTGGTGAGCCCTAGACCAGATTGTTTGATCTTCAGGTATTTTTAAATTTAGTTATAATATCAATTAATGTAAATTAATCCAAATGCTAATTTTTGTGGTGCGAGAAGTTTCTTTTGTAAATTCAGGGTATGGATAAGCTAATTAAGATATCTTTATTTGGTGGCTCTAAGTGTATTATTTGTTTTTAAATAAAGTGTACAAATATAGATAATGTGCTATAGGTGTCTCATGAATTGAAATATTTTGGAATCTAGTGGATTTGCAGTTTATTATAAAATACTTTAATACAACTCGATTTTTTTTCAGTGGGGGGATGGGTAGGAGAGGCGTGCCGAAAAATGAAGGGCGTTAGACAAAGTAGATGTGAGTCCAAACAAACCAATCTTAATAACTGATTGTGAGGAAGGTAGAGAAATTTATCATTATAGAGTTTGAACCTTTGGAAAGCCAGTAAAACTAAAACACCCAATAAGATTGGTTCAGTGATACTTTCAGAGACACATGTATATTTTTCAAGTGTTTAGTGTTATTTTTTAAAAATTATACACACATATATAAATTTAATGTGTTTTTAGTTTTATTTTTTTGTGTGGCTACTTAACAGACAGACAAGCCTTCCCATTGCTTTGTCAGATCAACATTAGTTTTCAAGAGCTCTCTGAGCCCACAGCTCACAGAGTCTCTGTTCCAATCTGAAGCCAAAATGCTACGTGGAATCTGAAAGTGTCCTTGAAACTATCTGCCATTCTTCAATGTTTTTGTATGCTGCTGTAGTCATGAGTTCATATCCTTTAGCATGTACGTGTTTTTCAGTAATGTCAGAAATACCCCTTTTGTCCCTTTTAATGAGAACTGAGACATTGCTGGAGTAATTTTTGAGTAATCTAGTTCAAAAGGTTAGGAAGACGCTAAAAGTTTTTTCATGGATTGATGGACCCTCTGGGGTACCCCCCGGAGTGCTCTTCTGACCTGCATTGGGTTTCCCAAGACTACCTCCAGGGCTTTGAGGGGTCCCAGAGTTCTGGCACTTAAGATAGTCACCAGGAACACCTAGGAATCTGGCAGCACCCTGTAACCCAAACACTGTAGCTATGAAGTGCCTCAACTGGTTACTGATTAATTAACACCTGTTGCTTACAGTGATTGGGACACTCCAATTTTATGGGGAATCCCTGACATGCACCTCTAAGAATTGGAATCTATTTCTTCTGGAACACAAATTTTAATTTAGTATATTTCGTATAGTTTCAAAACCAAACAGAATTCAAAGTTCATCAACCACAAAATGACTCACTTTAAATTTCACTTAGATCCTATGACCCTAAGTCCTTTCTCCATCCTAGTGGTTTAATTAAACAAAGGGTGATGGTGGTTTTAGTCAGACTTGAAGAAGGATCTATTTGAACAAAATCTACAATATCTTGCTAACAGGAAGGGCCTATTTTGGGGGCGCCTGGGTGGCTTAGTCGGTTAAGCGTCCGACTTTCGCTTAGGTCATGATCTCGCGGTTTGTGGGTTCGAGCCCCGCGTCGGGCTCTGTGCTGACTGCCAGCTCAGGACGTGGAGCCCGTTTCAGAGTCTGTGTCTCCCTCTCTCTCTGATCCTCCCCTGTTCACGCTGTCTCTCTCTATCCTAGAAATAAATAAAAATATTAAAAAAAAAAAAAAAGGAAGGGCCTATTTTGTAGAAAATTCTCTTGTCCTTGATTTAGCCATTCACCTTACATTTCAGGTTGGTCCAGATGCTAACTCTGCATTGACTTTCCCTGTGTACCTCTTTAAAGATATAATTAATCCAGTAATGTAAAGGAGAACCCACAGTAAAACATCTGTTAAATAGCACTTGGAGCACTAGAATTAGTATTGCTAATTCATGTGCCAGTGTTTTCTGTACTCTCACGAGATGCAGTATATATACCAGGTTCCCAATCTCTAACCTCACACCAAAGATATTTTTGAGTTACCTCATATAAAACATCACCAAGTTAAGGGTAATGGTAAGGGAAACCCATCATTTACAAATGTAATTTCCCAAACTGAAGAACTTTCTTTAATTAAAAACTGCATGGAAAACAAAAATTTTATGTTAAGCATGAGTTGTAAAAACAAAGGAGTTTGTGACTTGTATAAGATGTACTGAAATGTTAAAGTACACTGACATCTAGCTACTTCCTGAGTGAAGTGGACCAAAGCAGTAATTTTTCATTAATAAGATGAACTTAACTTAGAGCAAAAGAAATCTCATCAGAAAGTTTACTCTGGGGCTGGCTAACTTGGGTGAAGAGTATGGCGGAAAAAGAAAGAAAAGGAGAAGCCACCAGCCCTGCGATCTGGACCCACCACCCACTGGCTTCCTTTTTTCTTTAAATGGCCTGGAACAATGACCTCTGAGATCTTTTGACCTTTAAAAGTGAATGGTTCCAATTCTGGCTTGTCATTGCCCCCTGTGACCTAAATGAAAGATTTTTAGGAAGTACATCGAAGGTATCCTAGAGCTCCATGCTAAAGTGTCAGAGAGCTTAGCTTTTATATTTTAGGAAGCCATATTAACGTTGGCCCAAGTATATTGTGCCATTTGCATATGTCAGGATGAAGACCAGAAATGTAAGAAATGTTCTCATGAAGCCAAATGACAATCTCACGAGAAGATCGGAGAGTTATTTTTATAGGATGAGTTTTGAATGATTTTGATTATGCTTTTAAAAACATTTTAAAATATATATTTGCTATTTTTCTACAGACTTTTGAGTCCATATATTTCAGAATAGCCTGTTGGTGGAATAATTTTATTCATTGTGTATTTTAGGAAAAGAGGAATTCAATGGTTTCACATCTTTGACAGTCATTAATGATTAAAGTCCTGATACCCCCCTTCTTCCCCCTTCCCTCCCCCGCGGGAACTCATTGCTATGTAGACAAGTGGTATATGTCTCTGAATTTTGGCTGCCTGGAAAAACAGCATGTTTGTATATAGTTTGCAGATAAACATGGACCCATGTGTATTTGATACATGTTAAAATGATTGTGAATACCACGTAAATAATGTTAATTAGCAATGTCCCCTCAGCTAACAACATTAAGGTTAGATTTTGCCAATTGCCATTAGGAGTTTTGAAAGTATGCCCATTCAGCTGAAATACCACTTATGTCATTTAAATGGAAACTTTGTTTTCCAGTTGAAACAGTACCTGTTCAGTTTCCTTGTAGATCTCAGGGTCAGAAGAAATCAGGCTTTCTCCCAACTCTAAAACATTAAGGGTTTCTTTTATTCATTTTGGTCAGCCTTTTAAACAAGCAAGACAATAAACTCCTCTAGTTCTCATATCCTACTATCCTTGGGAATACACATCTAATGATTCCAATTAAGAAAAAATAAACCCTGCAAGCAGACTTTTTTTTTCTTCTTTAGCAACATCATTGCTTTCTGGAGGCAGAAATGATTCTACTTTTGAAATTGAAGGTTAGACATCTGTGCAGTTTTGTGTCCTTGTTATATGCAAGTTATGTACAGCTTGCCTCTGCAGAAAAACACAAATTTTATTTTGTATGATTTTTAAAAGTTATTTTGGAATTACAAAAATTAGCAAGGAAGATGTGATAAATTAATCTTACATGCTGTCTTTCAAAATCTTAGATTTTTTTGTGTGTGTGTGGCATGGGGAGCAGGTAGTGATGAATTTTATTATGAATGCCTTGTTTCTACCCCATCCTCAACTCACATTTTACATACTATGTGTTCCTCAGTGTCACCTAACTAAAACAGTTAAATGATTACTTGTTTCCTTCAGTCTGTATAAGCTCATTCGTTTTTCTTATATTCTGCTTAGCTCCCCTCCTGGTGCCTTCCCATATAAAAAGTACTCAAAGACTGTCTGTGGGTTGAGAAATCAGAAGGCACATTTTCAAAACTCTAAATCTATTCAGATCTTGAAAGACAAAAAAAAAAAATCCCTGCTGGTTCCTAGCCAATCTCCTATGTATTTAGGTCTATGAAGCTGATCCTAAAATTGAGCTCTGCACCCTAATTGAGGAGGAATGTGGATCTCACCTGGAAGGTGGCAGCAGAATGCCCAAGGCACCGCCTTCCTTCTGCACACTTCCAGTCCTGCCTGCGTGGGAATTGAGCAAAGCATAGAGGGGGCCGGGGGGCGGAACGGGGACAAGGTGATCTGTCTGCACACTGTTAAAGGTGCCATCTTCTTTCCCTAACCTCTCCAGCACCAACCCACTGGCCTTTGATCCCCTGTGGGGCAGCTCCTCCAGTCTGGAACTTAAACCTGCCAGGACTGTCCTGGGGCCAGGCCAGATCCACCACCCTTTCCTTGCAACCCTCAGACGGTCCAGCTATTGCTAACTGGCTATTTTTTCCCCAAAGAAGTAAGAAGCACCTCCCAGTAGAAGATTATCAAGAAAGGCATTCCTCTGGGGAGCTTGCCTTGGATTTGAAGAATCTAGCACAAATCCCTCGGGATGTTTTGAGGGCTGCTTTTTGTCTAGAAGATTTGATGGTAATTATCTAAAGGTTTATTAACTCTCCCAGGACAAGCTCTGTGTTGCCTTGCATTGCTGCCACCACTCCACAGGGCCCAGGTGGCTTGCGGCCTTGAGTTGAAGAGCTTAAGTGCTTCAGGAGCAAAATAGTCAACAAGTTAGAGACAGACTATTTACATTTTAACAATCAAATGACTTGTAAGAGCATCATCAAAAGAGTAGCAAATTGAAATTTTCCCCATTTCCATTTCTCAAAGCTTATTATAAATAAAGTTGAGTATGAAATATTCAATTATATCTCAAAATAATGGTAAACCTACATATTATGTAAGGATTATTAGCTCTTTAAATTATTAAAAGAGGATTCTTTTACGATCAACCCAGCACAAAGAAAGAACAGGATTTTGGCCTGGACACAGGACATTTATTGTCGGTGAAACTTCAGTCGAGCTAACTCTTATGAATTGGTTTCTCATCTATGAAAAGGGGATTATATGCCTGCCTGATGGATTGATTTGAGAAAATAGATACAAAACACCTGATAAAATGTTGGGCAGTAATAATAAGCACCCAACAAATAATTCACTCCCTGACCTCAGACTTCTTGTCCATGTAATTCTGTCACACTCCTGATAACTTCTAGAATATCCGATTTTTAGGAGAAATGAGGTTAAAATGAACATCAAGAGTAACCCTAAAGAAAAAGTTACTCATAAAATAGTACTCCTCAAAATTTGAGTGCCTGCTATGTGTCAGACAGTTTGAGGTGCTGGCATTCAGCAGTAGACAGACAAAATCCTTTACCTGATACACCTTACATTCCAGTTGGGGGGAACAAATAATATAGGTAAAAAATATTGGTGAGAAGTGCTAAAGGAAAAAAATAAACAGGAAAGGAGATGGGTGTTTCTCAGGTGTAAACAAGGATACAATTTAAATTAATGCAATTAATTAAGAGAGAAACACAAGGGGCACCTGGCTGGCTCAGTTGGAAGAGCATGCAACTCTTGATCTCAAGGTCATGAGTTCAAGCATGCTTATGATGGCTGTAGAGATTACTTTAAAAAAAAAAAAAAGGCAACACATGAAGTAATGAAGAGACATAATGGCAGAACTCCTATCCCACCATACCACTTCACTCCCACCTCACCTTGTAACGGCCTGATATATGTATCCCTATTCTTGTTCATACAAATATGTGTACACAAATACTACATACAGAGTTTTGTTTTACTCTACATGTTCTCTGCAACTCCTAAAATTTAATGTACATTTTGAGCACCTTACAAGTCCATGCATAGATTTCTTTTAAATTCCTTAATACACACACACTCGTATAAATAAGAGATTTTTGGTGGGTCTATTTGCTTTAAATAAGTGGGATAACACATACCGTCTGCATCTTTTCTCATCCAAAAATATATGATGGAGATCCCTGCAAATCTATCTTCTAGCTATTATTTCATTCCTTTTAATGCTGTGTAACACTCTGTGATGATGATGATGACTTAAACTTCTTCTCTGATCAATGGACATTTACTTTACTACCAGATTTTCACTATTATGGTAACTGCGCCTGTGCACATACTCACGTCCCTGAGAGTGTCACTTCTGTGGAGTAGATTCCCTGCAGTAGGATCACTGGTTGACAGATACATAGATTTAAAATTTTTTAATAACTATTGACAGATTGTTTCCCAAAAGGCTGGAGCAATTTATATTTTCATCAGTAAATGTACGGTATAAAAAGTACCCATACCCTTCATTCCCACTAGCAATAGTTGTAGCATTTTTTAAAAGTAGGGAAAAAAAAGACTGGTGGTGAGTATAGTGATTTCTCAGTATTATTTATTTGCATTTTACTTGATCATTGTAAATCTGCATAACTTTTCATATGTTCTTTGGTTATTTGGATTTCACTCACAATTAAATTACCTTTTGTATTTTCTATTGCTGTACAACAGATTAGCACAAATTTAGCAGCTTAAAATAATACCTGTTTATTATCTCACAGTTACATGGGTTAGAACTTCAAGCAGACTTGACTGGCTCTCTGTTTAGTGTCCGATAAGGCTGAAATGAAGGTGTGTGCCAGGCTGGCCTCTTAACCGATGCATCTGGGGAAGAATTGACTTCCAAGCTCATTCATGTTGTTGGCAGAATTTGAATCCTTAAAATTGTAGGACAGTTATAGGCTGGAGGGCCCTGTTTTCTTGCAGGCTGTCAACCAGAGAGGTTGGTTGATCTCAGCTTTTAGAGGTTACTCTCCAGTCCTTGTACCGGACCCCTCCCATCTTCCAAGTTAGCAAGATTCATCAGGATCCTTCTCATGCTTGACTTTCTCTGCTGCTGCCAGCCAGAGAAAACTCTTTTAAAGGACTCATGTGCCTTCTGTATGTTAAGGTCTACTGGTTAGTAACCTTAGTTATGTCTGCAAACTCCTTTTGCTCTATAAATGTACCGTTATTATGGGAGTAACACCAGGGTGGAAGATCATGAGGGCCATCTTAGAATTCTGCCTACCACAAATATTCATGTTTTTATTTATATCTTTACGTGTGTGTCCATGTTTCTATTGTGTTTGCCTTTTTATTTAACTAGTTTGTAGGAGGTTTTTGTATATTACATATGGTAAGCCTTCCTACTTTTGGTTGCATATAGTTTTTCTAACTCACTTATAAGTTGTCTATTGACCACTAGTATTATTAAGTACTTTTTCCATCGAAAACTTAGCCATTTGGATTTCCCTCTTAAGGTGAATTGCATATTTGTATTTTTTAACTCACATTTAAAATTTTTACTCATTTTTGTTTCATTTTTTCATTTACTTGTTTTTTATTATTAACATTTTGCCCATATGGGCACTGTCTTTTAAAACAATGTAAGCACTCTTTCAATTAGTATATGTAAATGCATCATATTATGTGCAAATTTTCTCCAAATCTGTCATTTGTTTACCATATTTATAATACATTTTCCCATTAAAAACTTTATATTAGTATATACTCAAGTATTGTTTTACAAAATATGAACATTGGTAAATATACAAAAATTTCGAAGTATTCTGTATTGATTAAGGCCTTCACCCCTGGGTGGCATGTGTAGTCTCCTAGAATGGCGTCTGCAATTGATTTTTGTTGTTAGTGTTTTTTTCACATTGTTTTTACTCCATTTGGAATTTGGTTTTGTATAGAATCTAAGCTGTGGATCCAACTTTACTTTCTTCCTCGTGGGTTGCAAGTTGTTCCAGCACTTTTTATTAAATTATCCTTTTCCAATGAAATGAAATACCAACTTTGTCATATATTTAGTTTTCATATATAACGAGATTTCTCAATATACTGTACTGTTTCACATATAGTACTCTTTATATGTGGCCATCTCCTATGGATTTAATTACAATGGCTTAATGTACATACAGTGGCTCTATAAAATTGTCAGGCCGAGTACCCCCCAACCCCCCAGGTCCTGCGTACTGTTCTTTTTACTATTCTTGACTATTTTCAGGCATTTCAAGTTTGTGATCATTTTATCCAATTAGGGGTTAAAATTGCATTCAATTTAAAAATTAATTTAGGGAAATTTGACATATATTGTCTTCTAAGAACTAACAAAATTATATCATTTTCTGTTTGCTCAGATCTTGTCTATGTCATTAGTATGGTTAAGATTTAAGAGTTTTCTTAAGTCCTGTGTCTTTTTTTTAATTAAATGTAGTCTTGTTCCTTAGTTTTTTGGTCATTAATAAGAATGGATTTTTTCCACGTTTTCATTTCTAATGGCTTATTATAAATAAAAAGCCTATTTTTTCTGTGTGCTTAAACCTTATATACAACAAATTTATTATATATACTTACTAAATTTTCTCATTAATTCCAGGAGGTTTCACTAGTCTTGGGATTTTTAGAAAGATAATGTTGACACTCACAAATACGATGACACACAAAATCACAAAAATAATTTTTTCCCAATATTTGAAATACTCTTTTATTTCTCTAGAATCTTTAGTGTCTAGAAACTCTATTTTAGGGGCGCCTGGGTGGCTCAGTCACTTAAGCGTCAGGCTTCGGCTCAGGTCATGATCTCACGGTTCGTGGGTTCGAGCCCCGCATCATGTTCTGTACTGACAGCTCAGAGCCTGGAGCCTCTTTCAGATTCTGTGTCTCCTTTTCTCTCTGCCCCTCCCCTGCTGTGCTCTCTCTCTCTCTCTCTAAATATATAAATATATAAACAAGTTAAAAAAAAAGAAACTATTTTAGTGTTGAATGATAATGGTGATAGCAGGCATCTCTGTTATGGATTTTAATTGAAATAGTTTATTAGCTATTTTGAATATTCATGTTGCTATTTGGTAAATAATCTTATTTAAATAAATTCTTGTTTTACCAAGAGATTTTATTAGAAAAAGCTACTGAATTTTGCCAAATGCCTTTTCAGCCTTTTTTGATGTGGTTGTGTGTTAGTCTCCTTTCATCTGTTGACTACTTAGATTATGTTGGAGCTGCTGATGTTAAGACACTCATGTCTCCTTGGAATAAAACCTACTTGGTCATAATGTGTTATTCTTTTTTTTTTTTTAAATAAATTCCAGTCATCAATATTTTATTTAGAACATCAGCATGCATATTCATAAGTGAGATTAGTCTATAGGTTTCTTCAGTGGTCTGTTTTTATTAGGTATAAAAAAATTATGCAAGTTGACAAAATGTGGGACTCATCAGAAGACTCACCCACTGCTGGTGAGAATGCAAATTTATTCAAATGTGTTGGAAAACCATTTGGCTGAATCTACTAAAGTGAACATATAATATCTAGTAATTCTGCTTCTGGGCAAGCACCCAATAAAATGCATACATATGGTCATCAAAAGATACGTTCTAGAATGTTTATAGCAACATTATTAGCAATAGCTTCAAACCAGAAACTACCTAAAAGTCCATCTACTATAGAATGGATAAATACACTTTTGTATTCATACAGTGGAATATTATACAGCAACAAGAATGAACAGTTTATAAGCACATGCAATGTATGGATGAATCTCAGAAACATTATATTGAGCCTTTTAAAAAGACAGATATAAAAGAATACTTTGCCTTTTTATAGAGTGCAGAAACAGGCAAAACTAATCTGTTAACTGTTAGAAGACAGGAAAGTCATTATCTTCAGTGAGAGATAAGTAGAGAAGGAGATAGTGTCTGAAAGAGAGTTTGAGGGGCTTCTGCAGTGCTGGTAATATTTTGTGTCTTTGTCTAGGTGCCTCATTATGTTGGATTGTTTAGGTCATGGAAATTCATCTACTTTACACTTATATGTACACTTTTCTGTATGTATTTTATACTTGAATAAAATGTTTTTAGAAAGCAATACTTGTTTCATAGAATGCATTGGGGAGCTTTTCATCTTTTTCTACAGCTTAGAATTGTTTAAATAAGAAGTCATTGAAAGTATATGTTAAAGATTAGGTGAAACTTGGCCAAGAATCTTTTGGTCCTGAGGCCGCCTTGTTTAGAGGTAGGGTTTTTCATTTCTTTTCTAATGCCTTTGGTTCAAAATATTCACTTCTTGGATTCATTCTGATAGTTTATATTTTTTAATTCTGATAATTTATTATCAGATAAATTCTGATAATTCTGATAATTAATATTTTTAGGTTTTATAGTTCATTTTTTGTAGGTTTTCACATTTATTTTCTATAGATCTGAGTTCTTATGTTTTTTGTAGTTTCTTCTGTGTGTGTAATTAGGATTTTTATTCCTTTTGTCCAAGGGTTTATCTATATGTGTTTCTTAATTTTCAAGGAGTTCAGAAAAAGCAGTACTCATTTTTCATATTCACTTCCTCTTGGCAAGTTGAAGGATGAGGAGGAAACAATTAAGGTTGGATCAAGAATTTGCTCAGAATCCCATCTGAAGATTCCTGGATCAGAGGAGGTGTGTTACTGAGCTTCTCCATTTCCCTTACCTTTCCTGGAAAAACAGGACACCAATTCTTTTCTCCCCTCTCCTCAAGTCTATTGCTTTACCCAAACATCTCTTTTTTATGTGTCAGTTGGAAGAGTAGTTTGGCTCCTGATATTATAGTCAGTGGTCTGTTTCCACCAACTTAAGCAATCTTTCTAGGTACAAACATGTGAAACAAATAGCAAAGAATTATTAGGAAGTGGTTATGGATATTCCCTTACACCTTGCCTATCTTATTCCCTCTGTGATTGGTCGTTGTTACTGGGCCAATTTACCTTCAATGTGCAGACAAAGTACAGACCTGCCAATTTACCTTTTGCTTCTAAATCACCAAAAAATGGAATTAGCTTTTTTTTTTTTTTTAATTTATTTCTAGGGGGGAGAGAGAGAGAGAGCGTGAGCAAGGGAGGGTCAGAGAGAGAGGGAGTCACAGACTGAAACAGGCTCCAGGCTCTGAGCTGGCAGTCAGCACAGAGCCCGACCCGGGGCTCGAACCCACGAACCGCGAGATCATGACCTAAGCGAAAGTCGGACGCTTAACCGACTAAGCCACCCAGGCGCCCCTGGAATTAGCTTTTAAGTTTGAGAAAACCCAACAAATAATGGCCTAAAAAAATAGGGTTTGTTTGTCTCCTATAAGAAATCCAGTGTAAGGGAATTATTGGCATTGGTCCAGCTGTTCAAAATGTCAAGAAGGATCCAGGCTCTTTTTATTTCTCTTTGCCCTTCTGAAAGTATTGGATTTTCATCTATTGTTTGGTCTCAGGATGGCTCCCACAGTACCAGTCATGATGTCCAAGTTCAAGGCAAGAAGGTAAAAAGGGGTCAGGGCAGAACTAATGAGGACTTTTCTTTTTTTGACAGCAAAGGAAATCTGCCCAGTGGCCCTCCACAGATTTCTCCATGTATCTCACTGGCCACAGCATTGCCTCTCTACCTTTAATGGATGTTTAGAAAGTGAGTATCTCACTTTTCAGCTTCGGTAGTAGGAGATGGCAGTGAGAAGTCAATTTCAAATGGCTTTTGGGTTAGACAACACATGTTCTCTCTCACGACTACCCCATTAATCACTCATTTCTATTTTGCATTTTCCCTCATTTCTCCTCTCTTACCCTGATTATAAAAAGGAATATGTGTGGTTTGTGGATGTTGAGTCCTAATTTTTCAATTCTTGAGAACAGTGCCTCAAATACCTTCCAAATGAGACATTTGCTTTCTCCATAGGATATTACAATCATCTTGTAATAATCATCTTGTTTGTTCATTCCCTGTTTTGAATTCACTCATTCTCTGAAGAATGATCAAACAAACCCTGATAAGTAGGCTTCCTTTCACACAAATCCTGAAGAACTCTGTTGTCTTAGATATAGCCTTGAGTTTGTCTCTAAAGTTAAGTTTATATCAGTTGGTTCATGACTCTTTTTTGCATTCTTTCTGCTCCAAGAGGATTATCTTTTCCACCTTAGAAGAAGTTGGTTTGTTTTCCTAAAGTTGCTTTTAAAAAAACCTTAAGAAATTTCATAAAAAATAAACATCCTTAGGCATAAATTCTTTGGGCCAACCAGTACCAAAAAACATCCCTAAATTTCTACCTTCTGATATAAAAAGTGTAGCCCTCTTTTGCTCTTTAAAATTAAAGACCAAATTATGCTTCTGGCCAAGTGAAGTAACAGAAATCAGATTTACCTTCCAGCTTTAAACAATAGAGGGGGAGAAAGACCCCGGTAGTTTTCAGAAATTGAACAACAGCCAGCACAAGGCAATAATCCCTGAGAGAGGGGAAAACAAATTGTTCCCCTAGCTTATTGCCTAGAGAGAGTGTCCATGATCAGTGCAAGAAGGGGCAACCCAGGCAGAGCCTAGAGATCTAGAGATCTCTATGAATTGAAGAGCCAGAATTGTGGGTTTGGCAAGTCCAAGATAGTTAAGAGTTTGCAGGACAGAATATGCAGGAGAGCTCTGGAGATCTGAACTGGGTCTTCCCCAACTCTTCAACTGAGTAGTGATATGTATAAGCATGTGAGGAACCTATCAGGCTGTGGGAAGAGTTACCCGGTAGGTAGGCAATCCTCTGATGTTACACAGAGTTGGGAATAGTTTGTTTCCACCAGGTACAGTGGAATAATATAAAATTTGAGGCATTAGGGAGAGGGCTCAGAGGGTATTGTTGCCTTAGCACTGTGAAAAACTCAGTCTGAGGCTAAAGGTTGCTTTGACTCTGTCTTAAAGCTTAAAAGTAAGACCTGATAAGCTCAAATACACACACACACACACACACACACACACACGCACACACACACACACACCCTGAATACCTAGTTCACAAAAAGGTAAAATTCAGAACGTTTGGGATCCAATTATCTGGTATGCAAAGAAGCAAGAAAGCACAGTCCCAAATGATGAGGAAATGTAATAAATTAAAAATAACCCAGAATTAACACATATAGAATTAGTAAACAATGGCATTTAATTGTTTTAAAACTATATTGATATGCCAGAAGACAGAGAAGCATCTTTAAAACACTGAAAAGAAAAAACTCTGTAAACTTTCAATTCTACACCCAATAAGAATATCTTTGAAAAACAAAGGCAAAGACCTATAAGTGCCAAAAATATTCATGACTAGTAGATACAGTAAAGCAAGTCCTTCAGGCAGGAGGAAATTGACAGTAAATGGAATTGATGCAAGATGATAACAAAAATTACTTTTTTCTACTTCTTAAATTGCTTTAAATGATAATTGACAGTTTAAAGCAAAAAATAATAAGGCTCCTGGGTGGCTCAGTCATTAAGCATCTGGTTTAGGCTCGGGTCATAATCTCATGGTTCATGAGTTTGAGTCCTGCTTTGGGTGAGCCCCACTTCTCTCTCTCTCTCTCTGCCCTTCTTGGGATTCTCTCTCTCTCTTTCTGCCCCTTGCTCACTTGCGCCCTCTCTCTCTCTCTCTCTCTCTCTCTCTCCATATATGTATATATATATATATATATGTGTATATATATATGTATATATATGTATATATATAAAATGTAAAGCAAAAAATAATATACAGAGGGTTATAAAATAAATGTAGAAGTAAAATATATGAGAACAATAACACAAAAGCTAGAAGAGGTAAATAGAAATATACTGTGCAAAGTTCTTATATTATTTGTGATGTAGTATAATATAAATTATAGATGTATACCATTGAATCTAAAGTGACTATTAAAAAAACTATAGTTAATTAGCCAACAAAGGAGACAAAATAGAATAATAACAAAATAACAAAATATTCAATTAATCCAAAAGAAGATGGGAAAAGGAAGAGGGGAACAAAGAATAAGTATGACAAATAGAAAAAAAATAAATACCAAAATGGTAGATTTACACATAACCACATAAGCGATCACATTAAATGTAAATGGTGTAAACACCATAATTAAAAGGCAAGATTAACAAATTATATACAAATAATGAGACCTTTACCTACATGAGATGCTGCATATAAGAAACCCACTTTAAATATAAAGATTCAAATGGGTTAAAAGTAAAAGGATAAAAAAAGATATGCTGTACCAAAAGAAAGCCATAGTGACTATGTTAACATCAGAAAAAATAGATTTCAGAGAAAAGAATATTTCCAGGGATAAAGAGGTTTATTTCATAATGATTAAGCGGTTAATTCATCAAGAGAACATAACAGTCCCACCAGTGTATGCCCTTAATGACAGAGCTTCAAAATAAGTGGAGCAAAAGCTGATAGAATGAAGGGAGAAATAGACAAATCTATGATTATATTTGGAGATTTCAGTAGTCCTCTTGCAAGAACTAAGAACAAGTAGACGGAAAAGCAATCAGGATATGGAAGACTTGGGTAATGGTACCAACTTAATTAACATTTTATGGAACATTCTACCCAACAACAACAGAAAATACTTTTTTTTTCAAGTGCCAAGAACAGTTACTAAGATAGACCATATTCGGAGCCATGAAACAAGTCTCAGTAAATTGAAGAGGATCCAAATCATACAAAGTATGTTCACTGACCACAGTAAAATTAAATTAGAAGCCAATAAAAGAAAGGTGTCTGGAAAATCCCCCAAATATTTGGAAACTAAATAACACACTTCTAAATAACCAAAGGGTCAAAGGAAAATTAAAAAGTATTTTGCCTGGTGAGGATGTGAAACAAGAAATCTCCTTCACTGATGGTGGGAATGCAAATGGTAGCGCTACTTTGGAAGACAGTTGGGCAGTTTCTTATAAAACTAGACCTACTCTTAGCATACAACTCAGCAGTCATGCTCCTTGGTATTTACCCAAATGAGTGGAGAGGTTATAATCACACAAAAACCTGAATAAGGATGTTATAGAAGCTTTATTCATAATTGCCAAAACTTAGAAGCAACCAAGATGTCCTTTAGTAAGTGAATAGATAAATAAATAGTGGTACATCCAGAAAATGGAATAGCATTCAGCACTAAAAAGAAATGAATTGTTGGGGCACCTGAGTGGCTCAATCAGTTAAGCATCCAACTCTTGGTTTCAGCTTAGGTCATGATCTCATGGTTTCTGAGTTCAAGCCCCACACTGGACTTTGTGCTGACAGAGAGTAGCCTGCTTGGGATTCTCTCTCCCGCCCCCCTCTCTGCCCCTCTCTGGCTTTCTCTCTCTTTCTCCCTCTCAAAAAATTTTTTTTAAAAACATTAAAAATTTATTTAAAATAATAAATGAATTGTCAAGCCATGAAAAGACATGGTGGAAGCTTAAATGCATATTACTAAGTGAAAGAAGCCAATCTGAAAAGGCTACCTACTGTATGATTCCAATTATATGATAATCTGGGAACTATGGAGATAGTAAAAATATCAGTGATTTTCAGGGACTTGGGAGAGGGAGGGATGAATAGACAGCTCAGAGAATTTTGAGGACAGTGAAACTATTTGTATGATGCTATAATGGTGGATGCATGTCATTATACATTTGTCCAAACCCATAGAATGTACAACACCAAGAGTGAGCTCTAAGGTAAACTGTGAGCTTTGGGTAATAATAATGTGTCAGAGGCTCATCTACTGTAATAAATGTACCACCTGGTTATGAGATCTTGATAGTGGAGGAGGCTGTGGAGGAGGGGGTGCAGGGAGTATATAAGAAATTTCTGTACTTTCCACTCAATTTTATTGTGAGCCTAAAACTGCTCTAAAAAAGTCCATTAAAAGTATTGTGAACAAATATTTTGATCTGAATGAAAATGAAAATGCAGGGGCGCCTGGGTGGCTTAGTCGGTTGAGCGTCTGACTTTCGCTTGGGTCATGATCTCACGGTTCGTGGGTTNGAAAATGAAAAGGCAACATACCAACATTTGTGAGATACAAATAGAGAGTATTCAGGGGGAAATTTATAGCACTAAACTCCTATGTGAGAAAAGAAGAAAGCTTTTGATTCAATGACCTCAGCATTCACATTAAGAAACTAGACAAAGAAGAGTAAAATGAACCCAAAGTTAGTTGAACAAAGGAAACGATGGAAATAAAAGCAGAATCAGTAACATGCAAAACAGAAAAACAGAAGAGAAAGTCAATGAAAACATAAGCTGTATTTTTGAGAAGACAAATAAAATGAAGGCTATTCTGGCAGGTTCTTAAGGGAGCTCCTTCCTGAATAGGTGGAGGCAGGGACTTGCAATGCCTTCTCACACCCAAGAAAAATGACAAAAGAGGTCTCTGAGTAATGAGATATACCCACTACCATCGCTACAGGAGGCTGATCTGCTTCTAAAATCAAGTAAGATCTGTGTTTTTCAGTGAGCGATAAACACAGGATATCTTTTTTCATCCAGGAAACCTGTTCTTACCTAGTTATTTGAGAAGTTTCTATATATACTTGAAAGTTTGGAAACATTATTTCTTTAAATAATTCTGTATTTCTGACTTCACGCTAGACATCTTTCTCTCATCCTCCCTCCTATTCAGCATCTGTAAATTTGAGCTTTCTTCATACCTTCACTTTATTTGTTCCATAGCTTTTTAGCTGCTTGGCTTTCTGTTTTCTTCTATAGGTAGCAAACCTTAAATAATTGTTGTTTTCTCCCAAAATATTGGTACATAATGTTATTACCTTTACTTAAATTATGTTGTATTTACTTAAGTGATTTTTTTTTTTTTTTCCGAGATAGACTTGGATTTAAACCAGCCATTTATCCAATATGTGAGCCTGGACAAGAGATTCTCTGAGTCTCTATTTTCCCCTCTAAAAAAATGGTGCCTTCACATCTATTATTCCAATTAAGTCCTTCAAAGACAGTAGCAGGCACATGAGAGCCACTCAGGAAGCCAGGTTCTTAGCTCCTTCCTGTCCCCACCCCAGCAAACCTAGGGCGGCTGCTAACAGTGTCCAGCCTGCTGCAAGAAGCTTCACTGTGGAGAATTCTGGACTTGGTAACCAGAAGCAACATATTACAAAGACCTCTTGGTTTAAAAACATTCATAACCTGAATCTTTCCAGGTGATTTATTTAGAAACCTCCTTAGAAAAGGAGTCAAACTAAAATAATATGAATTTTCCCCGTTCCTAATTTTCCCCAGAAAAATGAAGAGATTTATTCAGAAGAGTTTATAGGCAAGGCCATATTTAGGAGCAAAATCTAAAACAGCTCCCTTCTAATTCCCCAAGTGTGCTACTCAAGATGCAGCTTTGCTCTTTAAACTATAGAGATGGATAGATCCCAACTTTGGGAGCTTGGCACTGCCCCATGCCTCTGCCATGACAGCTATCACTAACTGATTTCAGCATCTCTTCCTTTTTTTTTATTTATTTTTTTGAGAGAGAGAATACAAGTGGGGAAGGGGCAGAGAGAGAGGGAGACCCAGTATCTGAAGCAGGCTCCAGGTTCTGAGCCATCAGCATAGAGCCCAATGCAGGGCTCAAACCTACAAACCTTGAGATCATGACCTGAACCGAAGTCAGACACGTAACCAACTGAGCCACCCAGGCGCCCCTTAGCATCTCTTTCTTTGAGGGCCCTTGGCCTCAGACTCTCTCTTCATATGCTTCGTTAGGCAGTTACTACTACCGATGCCCAGGCAAAGCCTACGCACCAGCCCAGCCCAAAGCTCGGGATACCAACCCAGCATGCGAAGGCAGTGTGATTGCAAACATGCACATATCTGAAGAGAGATCTCTGTTCTGCACTTTGCTCTTAGGAAGAAAAAGTTCCCCAACCACTGGCAGAGCATTTGTAGCTGGGACAGGTGACTGGGGAGGCCTTGCCATTGCTGTGGGTGTGCAAGATCCAGGGTACCTAGAAACTCTTCGGGGGTGATGCTGCAGTAGGAAGGGCTTCCGAGGGCATCTTGGAAAAAACAGCAGCTGTCGAGTGGCTAGCAGTCCCCATGCAACTGCAATTACTGCCGGGGCTCGGTGGGCCTGCCACCCTGCAACAGGTATGGCAGGTATGGACACAACTGGCTTAAGAAAGCCTACTACACAGTTAGGCTCTCTTCTCCCACAGGACATCAAAAAGGGCCAGATGACAGGCAACATGAATGGCAGGACACCAATACTGGAGGGCAGTGGATTCTCTTTATAAGCTGCGGCTCCACCCTAAGGAGGCCCCGGTGGAAAGTGAGTCAGTCCTAGGCATGACACGGTGAGTATGAATCTGCTAGTGCAATCGGTGGCACGTTGGGACTTTGTCACTGATGTCTACGATGGGTACGAAGGCAATCAGAGGAACATAACTGCTCAGTAGTGTTGACTTCCCCTCACTGGCATACTGCAGGACCAAGCGTCCTTGGGGGTTCGAGGGATGCCTCACATCTGGTCACGAACAAGCCTGTGGTCCAGCCAGGACACTCTTGGCTGCTGCCCCTGTGGGCATCCCTCCCTTCCCCACTGAGGCTCCCATGGCTCCACCAGCATTTTCTGTCCAGGATCGGAGGGGCTCCCAGATGAAGAGGTTGGCTTTTCACTTCGGGTGAGAACACCCCCTCCCTGCAGAGAGAAACAGGCCTGTGGGCCTTCCAGGCCTTGCATGTAGGTCACAGGAGCTGGAAGGGTCCCCTACGGTTTCCACAATACGGTTGTCTCCTGGTTCAATGAGGGTATTCTCTTAGGAGAGAACCAAATTGCACTGCCACACCGCCCTTTAGAAACTTCTGTCTGCTCATTTATTTTGCTTGGTGCATATCTTAGACAGTTATTACCACAGTGGTTTGTAGCCTCCGACTTGTCCCTCTTCCCTCTTTGGCTTTCAAATGCCACACACCCCCATGCCTGTTGAGGTTGGAAAGAAACTCCCTTTCACTGAGATTTCAAAGAGGAACATGCAGAGTATTAAGGTAATTGAAAAAAAAAATCGATACCAAAAAAAAATCGATACCATGATATCAAGATACAGGTTTACAGATGCCTTGGGGATGTCAGGCTAACAACAATTAAATTGATTTGGGGTCTGGTTTTGGTGTTTGCAGTTTCCATGGCTTCCAGACCTTCCCCGTTCCTGTGCCCTGGGCAGCCATGTAAGGGCTCTTTGTTGAGAACCCAGATTCAAATTTGCCATTAACCCGAATACACCCTGCTCACCTCAACTGAGTGTGAAACTAGAGGAGGCACAGAAAGAAGCCATTGAGCTGGGATTGTATTTTTTATAAGAGATTCAGCTGCCAAACCGAGGATAGTATTTGCTTACTTGGGCAGCTCCTTGCCCGCTGGCCCGGTGTGTGTAAAAGGGATGGCAGGAATAAAGCTAAGCTCAGTATTTTACAATTATGGGACATTAAAAAAGGAAGGAAGGAAGGAAGGAAGGAAGGAAGGAAGGAAGGAAGGAAGGAAAACTTGCGTTGAAACTGTGGTCTTTCAACCCAATTTGTTTTCCATGCGGAGGTTATTTAAGCAGCACGTTTCTCCTCAGGCAGGCCTTCCTCCTGAAAACAGAAGTGTGGCTTCCAGAACAGCACTGGGCCTCCCTGATGGAACAGCCTTCAAAGGCTGCGGCCTGTAAACAAGTAAAGTGTAGCCATCCAGGAGGAAGGAAGTGAAAGTCTTAGCAAGACAGTCATTGGTTTTCTGAGGTAAAACTTCTTTTTAAAAAAAATTGTTAGTGTTTATTCATTTTTGAGAGAGAGACAGAGCATGAGTGAGGGGTGGGGAGAGAGAGAGAGGGAGAGAGCTCCAGGCGCTGAGCTGTCAGTACAGAGCCTGACACGCAGCTTAGCCCCAGGAACCATGAGATCATGACCTGAGCTGAAGTCGGGTGCTTAGCTGACTGAGCCACCCAGGCGCCCCTCTGGGCTAAGACTTCTAAACAAGGCAGAGGGTGACACATTGCTGGAAGACTTTCGTTCAGCCTGTCGTTTTTTTTTTTTTTTCCTGGTGCAGGAACCTGTGGACGCGTAGTTACTAGAATTCAAAACAATGCAACGAAGGAACTTCGAGAGGTTGCTACCTGTAAGGTGATCAGACAAAAGAGTGGGAGTGCTTGTCCCCAACCAGCCACAGGGGGGTGGTTTCCTGGGTGGCCTTGCTGAAGAAGGCTGTTGCAGGGGGTACGTCCTTAATGGGCAGGAAGCTTCACTCTGTTCCTTGTCTATGGGGTTGCTTGGCACTTTCCAGAGGAGGCTCTCTGGAGAAGAGCAGAATGAGAGGGCTGCTTGGTTCTCCTCTCCTGTCCCTGACCTTCCTCCCCTTTCTGAGACTCTGCTGCCTCCCTCTCCCTGGACTTCATGAGTTACTCCAGCTTCCTTCCCCAAACTCCCCTTTTGCCTGAACTACTGTGAACTGAGGTCTTGTTACTTGCAACCGAGAGGGCTTTAACCAACGTAGCCTCCCATGGCCTGGCCCCTGCCTGGCTCCCTGGTGTCTGTTTCTGGACACCTCACGTTCCATGCCATCACTCTCTCCATGCGTCACTGCTTCCTGCCTCCTTGCCTTCGCTCCTGCCGTTCCCTCTGCTGGGATATGCCTTCCATCTTCCTTTGCCCGGCTAAGAACAGACAAACCCAGCTCACTCAGGACGCCTCCCCGGGTGTGCCTGTCACCTCGCCTACCAGTCAGATGTTAGCTGTTTATCTCTGTGCCTCCCACACTAGCCTCTCAGCTCCTTGGGCAGGGGCCACATCTTATTCCTCAGCTCTGTACCCCAGTGCCTATCACCATGCCTGGCACATGACAGGTGTTTGCTGAAGGAGACTCAGGAAGGTAAACTGAAAAAAAGGGTTTCCATTTCTGCAGAAGGCAAGGAACAGAGTTACCCTGTGGGTAGCTCCCTGAAGAAGATTCTGGCCCTGGCCCTAGAGAGAGAGTGATTGTACCCTACAGTGGTGGACGTTGGAAGGGCACTCTAAACAGTGGTGCAGGCTGGATGGAATAAGACCCTCTTTTTCTCTTGCTACCGCATCATGTTTCTCTCCTCCCGAAATACCTCTGCCTCCTATTCACCAGCGCCATTCTACTAGGGGTTGACACTGTGTGGATGACTTAGATTCAAAGTTCTCGTTTCCTGTGTTCCCTATGCCTGATGACATGTGTGAATTGTCATCACACATGATGAAGAGATGGGACTCAGGAGGTTGCTGGAAAATGGGTGGATCAGGATTTTGTATCCAGAGGGCCTAAGTCTATCTGAGCAAGTCAGAGGGGGGCTCCAAAGAAGGGGTGGCATTTGGCCTGAGAGGTGAAGCATAATTAGGAGTTTAATAAGAGAATGGGGAGCCCAGTGTGTTCCGGGAGCTACAGGGACTGTGGACAACAGATTAAAATCACTCATCTCGGGGTTCCTGGGTGGCTCAGTTGGTTGAACGTCCAACTCTTGATTTTTTCTTCAGGTCATAATCCCAGGGTTGTGGGATAGAGTCCTTGTCTCTTGCTGAGCGTGGGGCCTGCTTAAGATTCTCCCTCTCTCTCTCTGCCTCTCCCCCACTTGTTCTCTCTCTCTCTGTCTGTCTCTGTCTCAAAAACAAAAACAAAAAACCCCCAAAAAACCCCACCAAAATTACTCATCTTATGTGAGGGCAAGGGCTGTCCAGAGAAGCAGGGGGAGGAATGGGGTGAGGTGCAGTGTGCCTTGGACGTTCAACAGACTCTTCACTTTGTTCATTTAATAGACCCTGGGAGCACACTTTGCACAATTATACATATACTTTAAACTGTCAAGCTTACTAGAGAACCTTCTATGCAGCCACCATTAACAAGAAGCAAGTGGTTAAGTATATACACCCTGGAGTCAGATTGTCTGGGTTTAATTCCCAGATCTGCCTCTATCAGCTCTGTGACCTTGGGCAAGTTACTCGACACCTCCATGCCTTGGTTGCATGGTCTGTAAAATGAGAATAATATTACCTCTCTCAGCAAGTCATAGGGATAAAATGGGTGGGTTAATACACGAGAAGCCCTCAGAATAGTGCCCAGTGTGCAGCAAACACTCACTGTTGGGCACTAGTATCATTTCATTTCTCATAAGGTTGTTTGCAATCACCAACCGTGCACTTAGTGCACGGTCCCATGATAGTAATTACATGATTTTAGTCGTTCGTTTGGTGTTGTTTCCCACTGGGCTGTGAATTCCTCAAAGGCATTAATTGAACAAATATCTCTTTCCAAAGTAATTGAATGCATGCTTTCAAGCATATTTCCTACTTACTACATTTATGTGTTGGTAATCTAAGGGGAGAACTTTTCTTAGGACTGTGAGGGGAAAATAACATTCTTAGTTGGAAACTCCTTTCCGAGGCTGGAAAATCTTTGCACACAGAAGCATTATCTTCTTTATAAACCCAGGCCAGCCCCTTGTGACTTGCTGGAAAACTTACTTCACGGAGGTTTTGTCCTATTCAAAAGGCTTTAAGGAACCCAGAGAAAAGAGAACTATCTGAACCTTGAAACTTGTCTGTTTGGCTGGACATTTTTAGCAGAGTCTTATTATAAATCTTTTAGCAAAGAAACTTTTAAAAGGCTCTAACTCCTTTTTTTTAATTTTTTTTTAAAAATTATTTATTTTGTTTTATTTATTTCCAGGAGAGAGAGAGAGAGAGAGAGACAGCATGAGCAGGGGAGGGTCAGAGAGAGAGGGAGTCACAGACTGAAACAGGCTCCAGTCTCTGAGCCGGCAGTCAGCACAGAGCCTGACGCGGGGCTCGAACCCATGAACCGCGAGATCATGACCTAAGCAAAAGTTGGACACTTAACCGACTAAGCCACCCAGGCGCCCCGTAAAAGGCTCTAACTCCTGAAAGGTGGGAAAATTAAGTTGAGTGGAGTTTAGACATCATATGCACCCAGAGAAGCTGGCCTGATGCTTCTTCTCGGCTTGTTTTGATTGCCTCGGAGGAGAAAGGGCACAGAGAAGCTTTTCTGCGGAGACCATGGAATGAAAGTTAAAGTAGCCTTAGCAGACTGGCTCTGAGTCTGCAGGACCCAGGAGCTCTGGGAAGGCTGGACCATAGCCCAGAAGGGGCAGACCCAGGTGTGTGTGTGAGATAGGGATGGAGGTAGGGGTCAGGATGGGGGTTCTAACTTCTAAACACCTCCCCTCTCTACTAACCCCCACTCCCGCCAAAGGAAGGCAGTCAAATGAGTCAGCTGAAAGACAAAGATCTGGGGCGCCTTGGTGGCTTAGTCGGTTAAGCGTCCGACTTTCGCTTAGGTCATGATCTTGTGGTTCGTGGGTTCGAGCCCTGCATTGGGCTCTGTGCTGACTGCCAGCACAGATCCTGGAGTCTGTGACTCCCTCTCTCTCTGACCCTCCTCTGCTCACGCTGTCTCTCTCTCTCTCTCTCCTAGAAATAAATAAAACATTTAAAAAATTAAAAAAAAAAAAAAAGAAAGACAAAGATCTGAATTGTAGTTCTATCCCTTTGTATCTGCATGACCTTCCTCCAGCCTGGTTTTTCCTTTTTGACATTGGAGGATTTGACATGGATTGTTCGTAAGGTTCTGTCCCTAGTGTTCAGATTCTCGCTTGGCCCCAGCAGTGTTGGGTACAGTCTGGGTAGAGGAAGGTGGCATTTATATCCAAGCTTCCCATGCCAGCCATCACCACCAAGACCCTTCTCTCCAAACTGCTCTGTGCAACCCTGACCTGCCCCAGCCCACTCCCACGCCAGCCTTCCCACTGCATCATGGGGCTGCTCCTCTCTGTTGCCAGTGAGCTCCCAGAAGCCTCAGGCCTTTCTTGCCCCAGCTCATCTGCACGCTCCAAGAGGAGGCTGTTTGTGCTTTCTCGCCATTTGATCTTCAGGTCTGGGATGGAGAGAGGCCTGCTACTCACCCCCTTTGCCCTTACAGTCTCCCTCTTTCCTTCGACAATGTCTCCAGTTCCCTTGAGGTTCTGACCTCAGCCCTCCATCCTCGTCAAGGCTGTCTTCTCCCAGCTCGATCACCTCTCATTCACCGAAGCTGGTGAAGCTTGGCTCACTACTGCCCTCTCCATCCCGACTCATGTCACCATTATTGGCGACTAGAACATCCACTCAGACGACTCTGACAACTCCAGGTTCCTCAACTACCTCACCTCTGATGCTCCCTTCCTCCACACACATATGCTCAAATATTTGTTGACCACACGTATACAATAGGCCTACTTGGAGAGATTTCACTTATCTTGAAAACTATGATACCTAAACTAGAATGACCATCTAATTTATTTTCCAAACTGGGGCAGTTTTGTGAATGAAAGAGGACAACAAAGTGATTTACATTATATTATTTTTGAAAATATTTATGTATTGATGACAAATGGCTTTTATATCAAGGCCCCTATGAAATAATTATATTCAAAAACTATTTTCCCAAAAGAAAATTTTCTTCAAACATTAAAAAAAACTGGATGCTTGGGTGGTTCAGTGTCTGACTTTGGCTTGGGTCATGATCTCACGGTTCATGAGTTCAAGCCCTGCATTGGGCTCTTTACTCTCAGCACAGAGCCCACTTCGGATGCTCTGTCTCCCTTCCTCTCTGCCCTTCCCCCACTCATGCTGCCTCTCTCTCTCTCAAAAATAAACATTTTTTTTTAAAAAGACAAGACATTTTAAAAACTTCTATGTGTACATTGAAGAGACATTGAGCAAAACTCTTTTGTATTGATAATCTGCATATTCAAAAACAGGCAGAATAAGACTTCCTGTACTTATTTTAGTTCTTTAATTAGTTTCTTAGCTGAATCTCTCACTAATAGTGTGTGTCACTGGTATCTTTATAAATAATTTCCTTTTTGAAAATAGTTTTTGTATTTGGAGGTTTTTGAACAAATCTGTTTGTAATCACTTTTAAAGTAAAATTTAGGGTTAATAAATTTGAAATTGCTTGTCAGCAATTAATTGATTCTCCCCTGTAGACTTTGATATTTTTAGTTAACAATATATTCTCTCTCCAGGTACTGAGAAATTTGGTAAGCTTGATGCAAATTCTGCTAAATAGATGATATCTTCAAACTGTTTATGTTAAATATTTTGTCCCAAGTATTGACACACGTATTATCTTTTTGCCTCCATTCATAGTAGCAGCCTTCAACACACATTTTCACGAGACACAGTTTGTCAGATAAGTCATCTTTATTAATGATTCTTTGGAACACTCCTCCATTACACACAGATTCATATCCTAACAGATGAGCCCTTGGCAGAAGCTGGAAGTAAAAAGTGGAGCTCAACCAAACTCCATCCTGGCTTATTTGAATGCAACTATTAATGATCATATCTGGTTAACAAAAGACCGAAGCAGCGCAAATGC
This sequence comes from Crocuta crocuta, assembly GCF_008692635.1. Taxonomy (NCBI): domain Eukaryota; kingdom Metazoa; phylum Chordata; class Mammalia; order Carnivora; family Hyaenidae; genus Crocuta; species Crocuta crocuta. The sequence goes on from NW_027530016.1 coordinate 4,221,982, forward strand.
TAAAACTGACTGGGACACAGGACAACAGGCATAAATAGGGGCTCTCCCAGGAAACACCTATAACACTGACCCCTCAGAGGCAGCTCAGTGGTTCTCAATCAACGGCAGCATATCAGTGTCACCAGAGAGCTCTTTGAACAATGCCAGTGTCCAGGTTTCATCCCAAGAGACTCAGATTCCATAGCTCTTGAAATGGAGCCTGGGAACCAACATTTGACTTCTTATGAGAGTCTAATGTGCAGCTCAGGCTAAGAGGAGCAGCAGCCTCATGAGCACTGCTGTTAGGCCAGATCACCATGTTCCTCCAGGCCCGTTCCTCAACTCTGAAAGCTATAGGATGCAGGTACATGGTGATTCAGATAACAGAGAGGAGGGAGGTAAAGCAGGGGTGGCTGTGCTGCTGCCACATTTGCTCTGCACGCCATGATTGTGTTGTTACCATAGGCCAGGGGTGGGTGCATAGCAGGTGCCCTGGGGAACGAGAGGAGCGGAGGGTGGTTCTCCATAAACCCTGTGAACACTATTCAGGATACAGTCAGAATGACTGTGTGTAATCCTTTAAAACATTTAATTAAGCAACCCCTATATTGTTAGGATAAAAATGGAATTTGTTGAGGGTTACAGAATCGTAATTAGAAATAAAAATAGAAAGAAACCTCTCCAAAGCTCTAGTGAAGCCTGTCTTAAGTTCTGCACTCTATTCTGAACACTTATTTTGAAAACAATCATCAGAGGTAAATCCCCAGCACTCTCAAAATGATGGATCGTTTTGCCTCATTCTATAAGTTTCTGATCATCTTTCTCCAAGTTTCAAAGCATGAAAAACCACACAGGCAGAAAATAATCACAGCACATCCATTGTCCAAGCCCTGCATGCTCTACTGCCCCATAAAGCATTGGGGGTTGTCCCAGAGCCGGTTGGGAAAGCAGCATCTGTGGGCGCTTTACCTGCTCTGAATTCAGTTCCGAGGCTGCGAGTTGAACTCTGTACAAATGTTCTGGATGACCTTGGGGACAAATTTGTACAGGTTGTCAAACTCGTCGACAAAGAAGGAATGATCCTTGGCGGGGTGAGTGGCAATGACTTCCAGCTCGTCCTGCGCAGCCCACGCCACACCTATTGCGTAGGTGATCACTCCTGTGGGGACAGAATTTAGATGAAACAAATGTGCCCAAGAAGAGGTACTGCTGATGAATTCTTGCTTTGCTGTTGCTCTGTTGGCTATTGTGTTTCAATGCAAACAAATTCAAAATCGGAAGTCTTCCCCAAGCATAACCTCCTGCTCTACCACAACAGTAACAAAATGGATGGAGTTGCCATCTCATAGGAGCTTGTAATCTTTGGGAAGGAAAAAAACCCAGGTGAAGTTCAGTAAATGAGTAAGATGTTTATGTCCAGGGGCAGTAGAGGGTAGAGGGTATTTGGGGACAAGTGAAACTTGGTGCCACGTAGATGACATCACATGGCATATGCCTGCTTTACCTGTGTGTAGAGCCAAACAAAGTCTGTTTTATCTATCTGTCTATCTGTCTGTCTATCTATCTATCTATCTATCTATCTATCTATCTATCTTGAAAGATTCCACTTGCTTTTAAATCATCTCCACACCCAACGTGGGGCTTGAACTTACAACCCTGTGATCAAGAGTCGCATGCTCCACTGACTGAAACAGCCAGGCTCCCCTCGGTTTTAAATGGATCAAAAGTCAGTTTGAGATCTTCTTAATGAAAACAGTGGAACTGAATTACTTTAAGCTTGAACGGGACTTTACAAGCCTTACAATGCGATGTCATTCCCGGCACAGAAGCCCTCGCACAAGGACCGGGAGAGACGGTGATCCAGCATCTGCTCCGTCACCGACATGAAGAAAGGCTTTCAAGACAAGGGAGTGCCCAACAGTATTGGATGCTGAAGGGAGGTCATGTGGGATTAAAACAAAAGACTTGCACATTGGACTTAGAAAACTACAACACACAGGTAGCGTGGTGAGAGCAGTTTCTGGGGTATAGATGCCAAAAACCCCAAATGAATTGCTGCGAGATGAGAATGAAAAAGAACAGAAGATGTGGCCACAGCACATAGAGCTGATTCTTTTCAAAGGTTTGGCTGCTAAGAGAGGGAGGTAGGTGGGAAGTGGAGCAGAACATGGTGTCAGAGAGTTTGGTTTTATTTTTTAGGGAGGGATCCCAGTATGCCTAGATGCAAATGGAACGAGTGCAGAGGGGTTAAAGGTTCTGTACTGCAGTGAGGAAAATGAGTCCTGGGGGAGGAGAGGACAGACTCAGAGACTAGGCATCTTTCCTCAGTGGGAAAACTGGAATCTGCCTGCTGGGTGGTTCTTGATTGGGGTTGGGAGTGGCTGGTCAGCAGGAGCTTGACGTTACTCTACAAAAGTTGTTCCCATGCCACCTTCAGGCTGGCAGAGTGGGGTCAGCTACTTGGCCATGAAACAGAGGGAAGAGTCTGGGTGTGGCTTTCGTACCCAGCCACCCATGGCGGCCCACATCACCATCTGCAACATCTTCCAAGGGCCCTGTTGTGCTGATTGGAGAGCCATCTACACCTCACATAGCCGTGGCCTACGCTGCTTTTTAACTGTGGCTCATTAAACTGCATCTAAGCTGCCAGTCCCTTACCTCTCCAGTGTCTTTTCTCTGAATGCTGTCTATGTTATTGTCTACACTCACTAGCATTAGGCTTTAAAATGCTGCCAAGTGTCAGTGGGAACAGATTTGCTGCACAACATAGCTTAGATTGGCTAAGCCCTTGTTTTGAGCAAAGATTGAAAGGCCTCCCCCCAATAAAGGCAACACAAACAGTATTAGAAATTTAGCTTTTCAGATCCTCGAGTCTACCCTTGTAGAGAACCTTCTACGGCAATTCTGACCGATGGTCAGCCAGCCTTGGCTTGGACACTCCTAGGGACACAACGCTCATTGCCTCCATGTGTTTTGTTTCTATTGGTCCTAGTTCTTTAAAGTTTCCCAGAATCTCTCTCTCAGTCTTCGCTTCTTCTGATAAGGAGGCCAAGGCTATCCTCTGGGCGAGGCCCAAAGGATGTCCATTAAGAAAAATAAGTAAGAGTAGAGCTGAGCATGAGCTGGAGACAGATGTTTGGAGATAGCAGGAAAGCCCTGGGCTTTCAGACAAGAGCTGGCCCATCTGGCTCTGCCGGCTCACTTTGGAACTTTGAGAAGGCTGCTTCTCAGCTGTTTATCTTCACTCTGCTGACATGAGCCCGAGGGAGGCTGTGACTGCTGGCTGACATACAGGTCATCTACCATTTTGCTGTCGAGTATGCCCCATAGGCTCTACAAGGGTAAATCACTGGATAGATTCTGCCTGAACATGGTGTCTGGTTACTTTGGTTTCCAGAAGGCAGAACTGCTAGTTCATTAAGGCTTGTTTATTTTTCCCCCCTCCTTGTTTAGGGAAGGATTAAAGCAGCTTTCAAGAATACTGAAAATCCTGCAAACTAGCGGAAATTAAATGCAGGCACAGAAGAAGGGGACAACCCTGGCCCCGAGTGAGTCTTATACACTAGTACTCATCTGTTGGTCTTTGGTGTTAACTGACAACATGGTTTACTTTGGTTATCCTTACTATTATTACTATCACCTACATTTTTTTCCTAGTTGTTTGCATTTTTGTGATATTTTATGGTACATTTCAAAATGGTGATTAAACATTGATTCTGTGAAAAAGGCATTTAATGGGACAGATTTTCTGAACAGCTCATTTTTCATAGTTTTAATTTTTTTTTAGTTTATGTTTTGAGAGAGAGAGAGGAAAAAAGTGAGCAGGGGAGGGGCTTAGAGGGTGGGAGAGAGAGAGAATCGCCAGCAGGTTCTGCGCTGTCAGTGCAGACCCCGATGCGGGGCTCAACTTCACAAACTGTCAGATCGTGACCTGAGCTGAAATCAAGAGTCAGATGCTTAACCGACTGAGCCACTCAGGCGCTCCTCTTTTTTCAGAGTTGTAAACTTTCTGTTGCCCTCTTACAAATTTTTATTTAGAAATATCTCTCTACGTATTTTGGATGAAAATTTCTTGGAGGCCTCCTCAAAACTCCCAACATCTGGCTAGCAGTTACTTACAAAAAACAGTACTTTTCTTTTAAAACACTAGTTGTCTTCAAATTTCTAACACAATTTGGTGGTCTTCAACAGAGATTAAAATAATGAGTCAAAATCCTTTTTAATGCATTATAACTTAGGGTATAATGCCTCAGTGTCGGATGCAAAGGAGAGGGCTAATGTCCCCAGTCATCTGTAGGCCTTGGGTTTGCCATGACACTTTGTAAGCCACTGCAGTAATCTCCACCTTGTTCCTTCTTTGCTGCTCAGAGAGGTCTGTAATGTTTAACAACACCCGAAATACATTCTCTATGGTTTTGGGCATTTGATTAAGCAGTAGACAAAACCAGGGGTGCCTGGTGGCTCAGTTGGTTAAGGTTCTAACTCTTGATTGCTCAGGTTATGATTTCACAGTTTGTGAGTTTGAGCCAAGCATTGGGCTCTCTCCTGTCAGCACAGAGCCCACTTTGGATTCTCTGTCCCCCCCTCCGCTGCTCCTTCCCTGCTTGTGCTCTCAATACATAAATAAATTAAAACCAACCAACCAACCAACCATCCAACAAATAAATAGACAGCCCCATCCTTGTCCCTCTGGCCCACTATGTCCCAGACATACTCAGCACTGGACTGGTCAGTAAGACCAGCTTACCCTTGTGATGGGCAACCATGGCTGGTATTCGGACATCATCATAGGATCGCCCATCAGTGATGAGGATCATTAACTTCCTCTTGTTGGGCTTGGACTTCTTGAAGAGCTGTTCCAGGGCATAGTTGATGGCAGCCCCTGTGCTGGTCCCACCACTCCAGTATCCCACCCTCTTGATGGCATTGAGGATGTCAGACTTGGTGTGGTAATCGTCAAATCCAAATTCCAGGCGCTGCTCGTAGGTGTACTGCACAGCCCCGACCCGTGTGTCTATGTCCGAAATCTCAAACTCTTTGCTGAGGTTGGCCACAAACTGGAGAACCGTGCGGAAGTTGCCCGTCCCCACGCTGCTGGAGCCGTCAATGACGAAGCCAATGTCAGCCGAGTTCAGGCAGGTCTTGCTGCAGGCCAGTCTGTCGGTGTCGCAGACCCGCTTCACCAGAGCTTGCACAGTCTTGTGGAGGCTGAACCAGCTCTGTACATTGAGTGAGTAGAAGCCATTTGTTCTGCACACAGCCTGGAAGACAGAGGAAAGGGACACTCGCCAGGTCAGGTGTCACATTCTCCAGGCTGTCGTCACTACCCCGACCAGCAAGGCAGGTGAAGAAAGAAGCAAAAGGCTCTTGTTTTCTGCACTCTTCTTCCTAAAGCTCTTTCTGCACCTCAGTTCACCTTGTCAGGTGCTCACTGGGGCAACGATCCCTCAAGTTATCTCTGGACTCACTCTTACTCCCTCAGCTGGGTCTCTGCTTTGGGGGAGAACCATCAATCAAGCAAATCCTTAGAGAGAGGTGAATCCCTCATTTCAGCTTCATATCTGCCTCTCTGGGCCCCTCAGTGCATTTGTACTGGCAGCCGGCCATCAGATTGGCACTGGTGGGCGCCAACATATGAGAGGATTAAAGAAAGCTTTTGTTCTGACAGGGAAAATAAGATAAGATACATGAGAAATAGCTGAAGAAATGTTTCCAGAGCAGCCTTGCACCCAGCAACTAGGGGTCCCATACATATGTAAGGAGTCACACTAGATGTTCTTTGAGAGATTCTCTCATAAACCCCTGCCCTCACCCTAAAAGGTGGATATAACCCCTCTTCGTGAAGGAACAAACCGGGGCCAGCTGTGAAGGGACATCCCTGAGTCCCTAAGATGGGAACACAAATCTCTCTGCCTGCAAAACCCAAATTCTGTCCTCCAGAAGACCCTGCTTCCAGACAAATGAGTATTTATTGACTTGTGCCCGAGCTTGTTCCAGAAAAAATTGAAGGCAGCTGCAAATAAACATTGAGCAACCTCACTGGTATGCTCCTGGAAGGGAACGGGCTTGTGTTGCTAAAGTGAAGTGTTTCCTCCTTGCCGCTGTCTCTCCGGGGGTCACAGAGAGAATCAGACCTGGTGACTACAGACGAAGCAGTGAAATTAACTTATTTTAAAACAAGAAATAACTTTAAAATGTCCTAGGAAATACTTTTAATTGGTTTGCAAAAACCTAAAAGGGGTTTGTAAAACTTTCCATGGACTGAGTGGTATTTGAGCTGAGTGTCCAGGCTGAGCTGAGTTCTAGCCAGTGGAGGGCAAGGAGGGAGCCCCACCAGGCACTGGCTGAGGTCATGGAGGGAGTAGGCAGTGGTACTTGGCGTGGACAGCAGGTGGGCCAGGGAGATGGGTCGGGACCACACTGCAGAAGGCCTCAAGAGTATGGGGGACAATGAAGGGTTTGGAGCAAGGACCCCTTAGGACTGGAAGAACTCTTCATAAACAGGAGTTGGGCTCCATGTGAAGTCTAAACTGGACTGGGGAGCCCCCAGGGGGAGACAGACCAGATGCAGAGCACCCAGGGGGTGGCACTGGGAGTTACTACAGGCTCTGGGACAGCTGTGGGGCCATGCATGTGACGTTCAGAGGAGGAATAAATTTGGTGGGAAAGATGGCACTCAAGCTTTTTACATGTAAGATTCAAGGCTCTTCATGACATCAGGTGGAGGAAAGTCAAACGGCTGGAAACACATGGCTCAGAGCTCAGGAGAGACCTGGGTTGGGGACGGATGAGTGTGTTGTTGTTTGTGACTTGTGAGTGATGGTGGAGGCTGTGGCCTGAGGGAACTCTGTGGGGAGAAAGCCCAGTGAGAGGGGAGGAGAGGGCCAACCACCAAGTCCAGAGAAGTGGGGTGCAAGACAGGGAAGAGTAGAGAGAGCAAATGAACTAAGAGTCACACTGTGTCCTGGAAGTCAAGGGTGATGAGAATTTCAAGGACGATGAGGTGGTCAGCAGGTTGGTCAGCAGGAGGTCGAGTCCTATCAGATCTGGAGACACAGACCAGTAAAGTTAGAAGGGCACCAAAGACAAGCCAGTACAACGTATTCCTTCTCTTCCTTCCTCCTTTCTTTTCTGTTTCAAGCAGGGGCCTTTTCCTTGGAGGCAGGTTTACATGGAGTCCCACTGTGTAAAACATACAAAAGGTGAGCTTCTCTGGTGGAGTGGGTGTGGGGGCCTGGCTCCCCATCTATCTCGCTCCTATCTGCTGCCAACCATCTCCACAGAACCCATGAGCAGAGTTTGGAAACCGGCTCTGCCAGACCTGATCCAATGCCTTTCTTTTCTTGTTTATCAGGTTGGTTAATTTGCAGTGTGTGTGTATGTGTGCATGCACATGTGTGAGCAAGTGTATGTGTGGCTGTGTGGGTGCTCATGTAAGGCCTCACCAGGTGGCCTGGTGGAGGTCCCCTGGGGCTGTGGGAAGAGCCTAGAGAAGCCTCTATTGGAGATCCTGGGGACAGTGCTCCTCCCGAGCACTGGCCTCAGTTGCTGGCCTCAGTTCACCAGGTGGGTGTGGGGTCTTCCTCTGAGAGGGTAATTCTGGGTTCCAGACTTATTAGCCCATCACTAGGCTTCCCTGCCTAGAAGAGAGCTCAACACCTCTTTGAAAGTAGGAGAACAGCCTCGATGGCGGTCACAGCTTTGTAAAGCGCAGCAGATCCTGACATTGGGTGGGTTCCTTGGGCAGTTACATACCTTATGTGAGAAGTTGGGCTCCACCACATACTGCTTCTCATTTTCAGTGGCACCTTCGACGGTGATGAAGAAAATGTTGATTCCTGACTCTCTTGCAAACCTCGAAGCCTCCTCCACCTTGTCCGTGGGCCAGCCATCCACAATCACCACGGCCACATTGGGAGCACTGCCTCTGTTCCCATTAGCTTTAGAAAAGAAGTTCTTGGTCACAAAGGAGATGGCCCGGCCTGGAAGAAAAAGAAACATCATGCTTGGGGTGACCGTCATCACGCTTAGAAATACAGGCAAGATCTCAGCGTTATAAAAAGAGCCAGAAAAACCCATTCATGCTCTTCCTTTGTTTGTTGGTTTTGCTTCTCCCCTCCCTTTTTTAAAACCACATTGACTATTTTGAGGTGTACAGTTCAGTGGTATTAAGTACATTCAATGTTGTAAAACCACTACCACTATTCATTCCCCATGTCACTTTGAGCCTTTAACTTCTAACTGTCTTTTATTTAAAAAGAAAAAAGGGTTAGGGACCAGCAAACAGATGAGAAAGACTTTCATGGGAATAAAAAGGTCCCCTTATTGCCTGAGTGCTGGACCCACACTAAGGGCTACCTGGGAGCATGGGGTGGGAGGGTTGACCTGGAGCGACAGGAGCCTCTTCTCCACCCCATCACTGGGGGCCAGCCAGCCTGGTGCTCTAGGAGCCGCTGGGTGTCGGAGGCTATGTTCAAGGTCCAGTGGTGCCTTTTGTCCAGTTCCACCCTTGGCGCCCAGGTCTGGCTGGCGAGGGAAGCACTGCACCTGCTACGAGCTGAGGGACTGCGTTCTAGCTCTGGCTGTACAGCCTACTGGCCGTGTGGGCCCAGGTAGGTCACTCCTTCCCGGCGGCACCTGGTACCTGAAGAGGCTATGCTGGCAGAATTGAGAATGTGACTCCCTGGTCTTGGCAGAGGCAGTGGCTCCTTGGAGGTCCAGATTCTGCAGGAAGCTTTTAGGAGCTATCTTTCCAAGTTCAGCCTAGAGTTCATTTCTTCAGTCCTTTCTATTGTCCTCAAAATCATTTAATACCTAGGAGTAAACTTCTTTCTGCTTAAATCAACTGAAATGGACCCTGTTCTCTGAACCCAAACTCTGATCAGTACAGGGCAGAGAGAGAACGTGGTTACCTGCTGAAAAAGGTATTGATTTCATTAAGACACCACTCTAATCCCATCAAGGATTTAGGGTGTCTTCTAAGTTTTAAAGTTTTACTCCATGATACATGATTGTAGTGTGACTGATCTAAGTATTCAGTCGAAAACAAATCAGAAATCAACTCTATCGGGGTGCCTGGGTGGCTCAGTCAGTTAAACATCTGACTCACTTCAGCTCAGGTCATGATCTCATAGTTCATGGGTTTGAGCCCCACGTTGGGCTCTGCACTGGCAGTGCGGAGCCTGCTGGGGATTTTCTCTCTCTCTCTCTCTCCCTCTCTCTCTCTGCTCTTCCCCTGCTCACATGCTCTGTCTCTCTCTCAAAATAAACAAATAAACTTTTTTTTTAAAAAAGAAATCAACTCTATTATTTTGCAATGGGGCAATACTGATTTGGGATCCCAGAGAGTAGGGACTTGGCTAATGTTTCTTTAGCATTTTTTTTTTAAAGATCAAAGGCTCTTCATTTGCTAGTTACTAACATACCAGTCTACAGAGAAATAATAATCAGAAGTGGGGAGCAAAATAATCAGATTTATAGTAACCTCAAAGATGTTCCTTCAGAGTCAGTTCTAATCTGTGTGTGCTCCATGCCAAGCAACGGTGGCTCACTTCTTCATTTCTTTGGGTTTTGATGATACAAAGAGGTTCCCTGAGAAGTAGACAGCCCTCCCAGGGCCCCCAAAGCCAGATGACCATTTATGAATTGATACACTGGCATAGGCTTCCTGGCAGCCTTTGAGCTTGGTTAGTGTGAAACAGTTCCCCAGTGCCGTGATACGTCTTGGTGAACTGGACCTGACCCACTGAGGGCTAGACTTGGAATTCCGATAAACCCCCCACCCCACCCCTAACCACCAAGGTGCAGACATCTCAGGAGACTCAGCTTGAAACAAAGAACCTGTCTCTGTTTCATCACTAGAACAGGAGCTCATTGGAAGAAGATTCCCAAGGGTCACTGTGGAGCTTTCTGAGTGGAACTGGTTATAACATTTAATATAAATAGTTGATGACTTGTCGGCCAATCAGGAAACAGTTCTAAGAGCAGTCTTGCTTGTCCTGAAGACAGTTGCCAACCTGAGGAACCAGGCATGCTGGAACTCTGCAGCCTATGTGTGATGATGATTCTTACCCCTGAATCCGTGATGATACTTCAGAAAAGATATAGCTCATTTGTATATGTGTGTCATTTCTTGGATTATTATTATTTTTTCCTCCTCCTATATAGAATGTTAGGAGATAATCACACAGGAGGAGAACCGTGGAGGCAAGCTAGAATGATCTGAATTTGGGTCACATACCTGCATTGGAAAGCCCTCCTCTCTGGGTAATTTTCTCTATGGCAGTTTTCAGATCCCGGGAATTCATGTGAGTTCTGAGGTTAAACTGGGCAGAAGGGTTGTCTCTGAAGAGTGAGAACAAGAAATAAAAATGAGCTGGAAAGAGAGAGAACATGGTATCTGCTGAAAAAGGTATATGATTTTATTAAGACTCTACTCTAATCCCATCAAGGATATAGGGTGTCTTCTGAAGTTGTACAGTTTTACTCCATGATACATGACTGCAATGTGGCGGATCTAAGTATTCAACTGAAAACAAATCAGAAATCAACTATAAAATCTAACTCTAAAATCCTTTGGAGGAAAACAGAAATCAGAGTCGATTCTTTTATACATGAATAGAATGGAAGCCACTTCAAAGCCTTGAGCTGGGTTTCATGAACTGCCCCACTGTGGACAGTGGGAACAGAAGGAACGATGCGATGGGGGGACTGTGGTCCTCTTCAGTGTGTGTACAGAAAAGTGGTCTGTTTCAGGGTTATAGTTTTGAGTGTGCCTGTTTCCCAGCTGTGTGACCTTGGGGAGCTGTTAAACTTCTCTGGGTTTCAGCTTCCTCATCTAGGTAAAAGCAAAGATTGTGACATTCATACTGCTAAAAAACAGGATATTGTCAAGTGGGATTCTGCAAACGTAAGGGTGTCCCCAGGCTGCCCCAGATCCTCCTCTCCAGGGAGATAACCCCACTGATAGCCACTGCCTGGGTTACCCCTACACTGGAAATGCGTCTTAACAGTGTTGCCTAAGAGAGCACGTCCCTTTATTTTTTCATTTTGTGTTTCCTGTGACTGGGTGAGAATATTCAAATCTTACCTGAAAGGTTCATCTAGTAACTGAAATGTCAGCTGGAAAGGAGGTGGAGAGAATTAAGCAGAAAAACAGAACGAGAATCCTTCTGTAGAGATGAGTCTCTGTGGGTAAGCTGGGAGTACAAGCATGGGAGCAGCTGAGCAGAGGATGTGGATACCTTTTATGACCAGGTGGGGGAGGGGGCTCTGTCCAGTGGGTGTGTGTGCACCCACACCCACAATGAAGTGGGGAAGCACAGTACGAGCACATCTCATGATGCACTGACACTCAGCCATCGGCACGGCTTCATGTGAGTGTGACCTCTAAGGTCACAAGGTCCCTCCACTCCAGAAGAGCTGGTGCTTAGTTCAGTGCTCTGATGCTGCCATCTTGAAATCGTTAGTCTTGAAAATGGGGCCCAGCAAATTATGTAACAGGTCACGCCTGTGGGTTGGTTACTAAGCCTTCAAGGGGAGGGAGAAGACTTTTTTTGTTTTTTTAATAATTTATTTATTTACTTTGAGAGAGGCAGGGCAAGTGCAAGTGGGAATGGGGCAGAGAGAGAGGGAGACAGAGAATCCCAAGCACTAACAGTGTGGAGCCCTATGCAGGGCTCAAACTCGTGAAACCATGAGATCATGACCTGAGCCAAAACCAAGAGTCAGATGCATAACCAACGGAGCCACCCAGACGTCCCAGGAGAAGACTATAAAAAGCAGCTTTTCCACAAACACCTGGAGTAGGTCCCTGGAAAAGCAGCTTTAGGCGGTTTGGGTGGGAATTCCAAGGGGACTTACAGTGGATTATTAGCAAGTCCTCTTGGGGACCTGGCAGTATGGTCACCAGGAAGCCAGTTCACTAGGGCTGAGAGGAGACATCCATTGTCTGCATCTCTCCCTGCTTCCCCCCTCCACTTCACCCCTAATCCTGACTTTTCTGGGTATCTCAAGGTGATCTATGTCAGAGGAGAACTCGCGGAGACAGGAAGTGTGACCCTCTGTCCTCCATTTTATTACTAAATGTGAGGGACACCGCAGGTTCTTAGACAAAACCAAACGAAGTGCCCAGAAGGCATGCTTGTCTCTGGGAGAGGCAGGACGGGCTCCCTTCAGGGAAGACAAGGGAGGTTTAAAAGCAGCTCAGCAAGGTGAGCATTGGGGCCAAACCCAACCAGAGCCATGCCACCAGATGAAAACCAAATTCTAGTTCGGGATTAAACAAAAACAAACGACGACAAAGCAAACTGCAGAATGGGGAAACGTGGGCGTTTGAGCCAAGCCCCACCTTGCCCTCAACCTAAGTGCAGTGTGGATCCTAGTGAATGGGCTGCAGTAACACAAGCCCTGGGTGGGCCCCAGGGAGGAGGGATCACACGGAGGAGGAACTTTGTGCCTTTCACGGTTAGGTTTTTCTCTCCCTCCTGGCTCCAGGGTTTGGGGGCTTATGTCCTTTACAGATCAATGTCAGTGAATGCTGAACTTGCCCCCTGACTGTCAAGGCTCAAACCCTGGACTCCATCTTTATTTGCTCATCGTAGGGCCCATGAGTGTTGTTAGTAAAATCTTGCAAGTTCCTCTGTACACCATCGCTTTCTTTTATCCCTCCTCTGTTAGTCTGCAGCGACCCTCATGAGTTCAGCCACCTTACTTCTTGATGTTTCTATTATAAGAGTCTCTATTTGGTCTCTGCAAAGCCAACTATATGCACATCTGCTAAAAACCTCTTCCTCAGGTTCCGCTCTGAGCGTAAAATTCCTCTGCTCAAAAATCACCGGAGGCTCCCATTGCTAAACTTCATATTTTATCTTTCAAAAGCCCATAATTTAATCCCAGCATACAACAATCATATCATGCTGTCTCTGTCTCAGGGTAGCCTATATCCTAGGAGAAAGAGCTGCTCACTATTTCCTGGTTTTAGAGTTTTGTCACCTTGCTCGTCAATTCCCTTATCTGGAAAACCCAACTTGTGCCCACCCTCCACCTCGGGGTCCCTGTCGCCCTGCCCCCTGCTCAGCTGACAACCTCCACACCTGACTCTGCTTCCTCTAACCCACAACACTGTACACGGTATGTAGTGCCTGAAGGTTCTCAATGAACAGTATTAAAGAAATGAACAGTTCCTCTTTTTCTGTGCTTCTCTGCGTCTAAGTGCTGGTGTTGCCCAGAGTGTATCTCCCTCGTGTCTCTCCTCCTCGATTTATGCCCTTCCCTGGGAGAACTCATGAACTTCAGTCACCAGGGGTTCAGAGACCATCCCCATGCCATCGCTGTCTGGTGCACACCAGTCAGTCCTCTCTCCCGAGCCCCCAATAGACATGAAATGAATTCCATCCTTTTCCATCCAGAACGCACTGTGTGGTGCCTGGGGGTGGTCCACAGCTACCGCAGGTTGGATATTCCCAAAACTGAGGTCATTTATCTTCTAAATCTGCTCCATCCAACGACCCACATCCCCTTCTCGGTTCCCTGTTCTGACTCATTGTCATCTCAGCAGAAAGCACGCTGGACATGTTCTGACACCTTCTTCATCAAATGACATTTACTATCAGACTGACCCCTTAAATATCTTTTGTATCTCTCCAATCCTTTTCATCCCCAAGTTTGGACTTGGAGCTTTCCTTTCTTCAACTACTGCTAGAGCTTCCCACCTGGTCTGCCTGTCAGAGGGGCCTCTGAGTAGGACCTTTTTTTTTTTTTTTAAGTAGGCTTCACACCCAGTACAGAGCCCAGTGTGGGGCTTGAACTCATGACTCCAAGATCAAGACCTGAGCTGAGATCAAGAGCCGGATGTTTAACCGACTGAGCCACCCAGGCACCCCGCTGCAGAGGACCTTTTATTCAATAGGCTATAAATACTGATCAAAGGCAAATTAACCTGGGAGCTAATAATACTTTTTCCAAGCGGGCTAATTTTTTATTTGTCATTTTGTGTTCTTTTTCTCAACAGGACACTTGAGCTGCATCAACTTCAGAGTTCCCAAAGTCTTGATCTTCACTTGGTGACCAAGGACTAGGAACTTTCTGAGGGCCTAAAAAATAAAATACGAGTCGAACCAAAACAAAATATTATGGGCTATAAAATTAAAAATTGCAAAATGGATATCGACAATGGTAAGTATGTGGTTATCTACCAAACATAACACAATATACACTTGCGTAGTTGTACTGTTTTAAACTCACAAAATAGTAATTATTACATTTGAAAATGATTTGTAGGCTAGGTTTTCTCCCTCTGCAGGATTTCCTGCGTCTGTCTGATGACTGTGCAGAAATCATAGCTAATCATAAAGTGTTGCTCATACACACATCACTTAAAAAAAGCAAAGATATAAAATTTTCTTTCAAAAGTTTTTCCAGAAAAAAATGTATTTAAATGTAGAACCTAGTCACTTCATCACATCTACAGCATTCGCTGGAATGCTGCTCAAGAGGCTGTCTTGACATTAATCACTTTGCAGAGCAATCGATGACCTGTCTCTTTCCCATTCTACATATACAGCCAAGTCTCCTTATTTGCAGTAGTTACGTTCTATAAAATTGCTGCGAACATCAAATTAGCAAATATTGAGCCATTGCTCCTAGGGGAAATACTGGCTTAGGTTCCTGTGGGCCTCTGGTCACAACATTTTCATCAGCAGATCGATATATAAACTTGTTTTATGTACGTTTCTGTTGGAAGACCCTTGATTTAATATATGTTTCTTACAAATAATGAATTACATGCAATATTTCTGTCTAATACAACACCAGCTGAGAAGGGATTAACAGTGCCCTGACCCTGAGTAATGTTACCATAAATTTCCTTGGCTTTTAGCCTCACAATGCTGTCCACCATTTTTTTTTCAAATCAGTCTTCAGTTCATGAATTCATAAGTTCAGTTACTTTTCCATCTTTTCCATAGCTTCGTCGTACATTATAGATATTACTTTAGCACTTTCCAGAGCAGAAGCAGACACATATCAGCAATTTTCCTCTTCCTTTTTCTGAAAGGACTGAATCACTGGTTCATTAACACTGTACCATGACCAACAGCACTGTCACATGTGCCTGAAGGAAACTTATCAAACAGTTGTAGTGTCTCGGTAAGTGCATCATAGCCTTCTTGTGCTTTGAACCCTAGATACCATTTTCAGCACTACATGTAGGGGGGGCATTTATAATAGAGAAAATGACAAATGAAAAGCACAAAAATATGAAAACTGTGGCACTAGATAGATTGTGACAAGGAGACTTGTTTATAGCATGGCAGCTGAAACAAGGCAGAGCATTGCCTCATTTGACCTGGGCTGGGACCGTGTGTCAAGCAACTCAAATCCCACCCCTATGCTGTACTAGTCTGCAGATGGCTGTAAAATACCGTGAGAGTTTGCTTGCAAATATGGAAGCCACAAGTTGGGAAGATCGACTGTTACCTATTTGAGAACGGGTGCTATGTCCTAGTATTTCCTATCCTTAGTGCTTAGTATACAAGTGATAAAGAGGTGATTGTGGAATAAATAAGTGAAAGAAAGAAAGCTTAAATGTCTTCTCCTCTCTCAGATCGTCCCTGGTGGAGTTGCACACTCTGCTTCTGGGCTCCACACTGATCCTTCTCTTCCTTTATTACGTCATGGAGGTAGATGAATCCGTCTACAGAGGCAGACAGATGAACTATTCACAGACTCAATTAATGGATGCTTTTAATTTTGTTTAATGTTATTTCTTTTAAAAATATTGCCACCCTTACTAGATGGTGAAGTCCTGAAGAACACAATCTCTATCACATTTATTGATTTATTTTTAACAGATTGAAAGTTTGGATCAGAGGACCTCTGAAACTCACCAATTGCTAAAATTATGATTAGGGGCAAAGCGACAGAGCCATCCATCAAGGGACTTATAGGAAAATGTAATCAAACCACTTAGAAGAATTTTACATTAGCATCTCCTACAAATGGCATAGAGCTTAGTGCATGGTAAACACTCAATAAATCTTTGTTAAATTGAAATGTAATTAAATCATAAGGATGAACGATAAGTCTTAAATCTGCAGACTATAGCAGCTCTTGGTACAAGAACACATGGGTGTATGTATCCTTTCTCAGGATATATGGGCTGGCGGCCTGACACCCAAGCCAGGTTACTTTTCAAGACAGAGACTAGTTAAAAAGTTCAAAGAGGTATGCCACTATATTTCCATCTCAGTAATTTTATTACCAGATCTCATTAAAGGAAAACAATTTTTTTCCCCTCAGAGATTTCAAAGCTTTCCTTTGAAACTAAGAGAAGAAAATAAAAAAGGTTTATAGCTCAAGGAGAAAATAACAAATTGTTCTGTTTGGAAAAGAAGCTGATGACGAGAAATTACAGGGAGCCAGAATTTGTGCATGGAAAGGAATAATTTATGTGACAGGAAATGATGACCCTGTGAGTGCTGAAGAAAAAAGAAGACCTGTCAGAAATGGCCCCAGGTGATCAACCCATAAGAAGGTTTGGAACCAGGAGGTAGGGAACTGGGGTGGACATGAGTGTTGCCAGGCTTTCCTGCTGGTGAAACTCACCTGAGGCGCTTGTTCAACTACCTAGATACCGGATCTCCTCCTGGCACAAACTCAGTTCGCTAGATCTGGGCTAGAAGTGGGGATTTTTATTTGTTTGCTGGCTTAAACTAGGGATCCAGGCGAATCCTATCCTTAGGAAAGTTTGGGAAACCCTGGACTCTGGAGGACTTATGAGGCCCTTTCAGTCCTAAGGCCTCTTCAGTTCTAGTCCCAGAGGCTACTGCGTTAGCCCCATAATCCTTTAGTCACCCTGAGCGAGCCTCTCAGATGAATTTTTATGCCAGTAGAGACATATTGACTGATCATATAGCAAGAGCCTTTCAAAACTGGTTCCCCCAACAAAGCATCACCTTGAGGCTACTCATGCTACAGTGTGATGGCTCATGGGCTTAGTTACTGCGATGAACCATGTGAAATCAGGAGAAGGTGAAATCGGGGCGACCCTGGCTGCCCGAGGACATGCTGGTGGCTGCAGGTTGGGTGGTAAACTCGTTTCTTTAGTGCGTTACCTGGCTCAGAACAGAAGTGATTTTGCCCCCATCCTCTCAAAGGACTGAGCAGCTGTGGTCCACCTGGTGGCCCGGGCCGATCTGCTGAGGGACTTGGTACAACGAGCCCCTTCTGAAAGGACACTGGCCTTACATTTCCTGGGTTCAGCGATGGGAAGCAGGGTCTCAAATTGTCTTTAGATGAGTGTTTGTTTTTTTTATAATTAATAACAACAAATTCAACCCATCCACCAAAAAGTGGAAAGTTAACCTGCGTACCTCTTCCTTGTGGGGGGAATGCGGACACGCCATCTGCTGATCTGAGAGACGCTCTGGAACCAACGGACTCTCAGGCTGGCTGGTCTGTGACCACGTCACAGGGCTCGGAAGCGCTGCGACGTAGAATGTCTTGGCAACAGACACCGTCGTGGCACCCCCTGGGCTCAGACATGCACCTGATCCTGGGGATCTTGCCTGATTCTGCAGGTCCAGAGTGAGGTCTGGGGTTCAGCCTTTCTAACAACCTCCCAGATGATCCTATGGATCCCACTTTGAGAAGCAATGCCTTAGAAGATGCTGTAGCCATCAAGAAAGTCAGCAGTGGGCGCCAGCAGTGGAGGAGTGGAGAGGAAGCATGGGAAAGGCTGAGAAAAGGAGGAGGAGGAGGAGGCTGGAGTGGAGGCAGCTCTGTAGGCACAGAGCCGGGAGAGGATTCACCAGACAACAGCACAAGCCTGCGGGGATATCTGTGCCTGCACTCTCTGGTTGCAGAACAGAATCACCTGGGGAGCTCTAAAAATCAGTGGTGCCTGGACCCCACACTCAGAAATTCTGATTTAATCGATCTGAGGTTTGGTCTGGGAATTGGGATTTTCAAAAACTCCCTGAGTGGTTCTAATGTGCATCGGGGTGGCCATCTACTTTTCTAGCAGAATGATCTAGGGATCTAGGGACGTAGGGAGAAGGATCTCAGGGGGGCCCTGGGATAAGCCCAGCCAACGTGCGATGGGGGCTTAAATGGGACCGTTGAGGGGAAGTGGTGGAAGTCAAGTGCAGCCTGTGTTTTGTTTGTACCTCCGGGAGAACTGAATGGTGACTAGAAAAAGCGTAGGGTTTTTTTTGTGTAGATTTCATTCATAGCTCACTCAGCCTTGAGACCGTGTCCCTGAGGAGTGTGGTACAAGGGCTCGCCTGCGATCCTATGAGAAGGATCCTACGAGGAAGATAGAGGCCTTCTCTACAAGTGCCATTAGGCCCCTGCAGGGCCCTCGAAGGCTAAAGATAGGCAGCTGCTTGGGGGGCCCACTTAGTTTCTGTAATGGCGGTGTAGACTAGGGCATGAGGAGAATGGGGTGAGCATTGGAAAGATCTGGGTTCTGGATGGTGTGGCCACTCTGCTCCTGGGAAGCCAAGCTGTGACTCTCTCAATAGATTGGAATTCCAGCCTACACTATCAACCTCTGGGTTTTTACCAGCTTCTGACCTATTATGGCCGGAGTGGGACTGGGGCAGCGGCATCCATGAAGCTGCCTCGGTGACACCAGTGTGCAGTCGGAGCCTGGCCAGCACCATCCTGGTCTCAGTCCCGTGGAGCCGAGTCTCAGGCTCCAGCCCTTCCCACTCCTAGTTTGCTGCAGACTCAGGAGAATGTGAACAGAATGTCCTCCTTGCCAGGCTGTATTCGTTTGCTATTTCCACTGTAACACATGGCCATAAACCTAGTGGCTTAAACACTCATTAGCTTACAGTTCTGCAGGTCAGAAGTCAGATCCGTGTCTACCCTGGAGGGGCTGCGTTCCCTTCTGGAGGCTTGGGAGCAGGGGTGGGGTGGCACCATCTCCTTGTCTTTTCCATTATCTAGAAGCCACTTGCATTCCTTGGTCGTGATCCCTTTCCTCCATCTTCAAAGTCAACACTCAGACCTCTGATCATCTTCCCATAGGCATATGTCCCACTGACTGGTAATAGCCAGGAGAGATTCTCTGCCTTTAAGGCCTCATGTGATTAGATTGGGACACTGGCTAATCCAGGATAATCTCTCCATCTCAGGGTCCTTAACTTCAATCACGTCTGCAAAGTCCCTTTTGTCCTGTGAGGTAACATAACTATAGGTCCCAGGGATTTGGATGAGGACATGTTTGGGGACCACAAACTGCCACACCGGTCCTGACACTGGCCCTTCCCTCCGCTCTGACTGTCCCGTGCATGGGGGCTCAGCTGATCCACATGACTCTCTGGGCATCCTTTCTTTGCAGCAGGTGCAGGGAAGGAGGAAGAGGAGCAGCTGCGTGTATGACTGAGGGTCTTCAGCCCAGGGCTGATATCGGTAAGAAGGGTAAGAAAGCGCAGCGCACTTTCTACAACACTGGACGCCGGTTACAGAACATTGAACAAAGAAAAGTCTATTTCATTTTGAAACGAAGAAAAGCCAGCGTTTGGCTTTGTTCTATAACTGTTTTCCAATGCTGATACCCTAGGGTTGATTACAGAGTTCAGAGGAACATGTGCAATTCTGTTCCATTTATTCCGAAACTGGGGACTGACACAAAATCATGGTGAAGGTCAGGGGGCATTTAAGCAACGCGGATCCAGGCTGCAGTGAAAACGCCAGTGTCTTGGCTTCATTCATGCTGCTGGCCACAGTTCACCTAATAGCTACTTGCTCTGGCTGTCCTTTCACTTAGCCTTCTTGGGTGCCTATTGGTATTAAGTGCAGTCACGGGCCTGTTGGCTGTGTACTTCTAAATTAGAGCTCACGTGGAAGACGAGGGCTTGGTCCTAGGCTTTTTGCTCAAGCACAGCCTCTCAGTCTTCAGCATGATGGAAAGCTTCAATTATTAGAGGCTTTCCGGGTAGATGAGCAAAATCTTTGCACTGAAGTCAATTTTGTTTGACACTATGGGGATTAACCCAAGATTTAGTATCTGCCCTCTCCCCAGTGGTCATGCATTTAGCTGTGTGCTCTTGGGAAAGTCACTCAACCTCTCTGAGGGCAGCGCCTCTCTTACAGCAGGTGTGTGATGACTGTGGAATGAACTCTGGGGTTGCTGAAAGGCTGGTGTGGTTGTGGGTTACAGGCTTCTTCGTGTGCAGGGAAGGGGGGACGTGGGAGCATGGGTGAGGCTTCCCCTGGCCTGGATCAGGAGCAGAAACATGAGCTGGCTGATCAGCCGAATGGAGAACCCAGGGGACAGAGAGATGCAAAGAGGCAAAGAGGGAAGGACCAATCACTTGTCAGTCTTGTGACCTCAACCCCGCCTTCACCTGGGCTGCCTGGACTGATTTTCTGTTTTGTGCATCCGAGAGATCTTTGTGTAGGATCCTTCGGAGTCAGGATTCGGGATGAGCACAGCATTCTGTGAATCAGACTGTTTTTAATACTTCCGGTGTTTTTATTTCGTATTCACCTTTGTTTCCTGTTAATACGATGAGTCTCTTAAAAATCTAAATTTAAAAGTCTAAATTTAGATGTGACAGTCTAAATTCTGATGCAGCCCTCCTAAGGAAACGGGGAAAGGATTCTTCTGAGCCTGGCACGTGTGAGCAGAGTTTCCAGGTTTCAGGGGCTCCTGCCTGACCAGCTTCTTCCCAGCTCATGCCTCGCCTTGGAGTGCTCATTGTTGGTGGGCTGGTCACTTCCTGTAGAGGCTCATTTCCTCTCTATAATATGAGGAGGTGGAAGTGAGGCCTTTCTATAGCCCCAAGGCTCTGTGATCCTGAGAAAGCAAGCCGATCCCAGTGATCCTAAGGTGGGCATTGGAATCTAGTGAGAACCCAAGACACCAGGAGAGGGATCAGATACTCAGTCCGCCAAGCACTGGTCCTTCCTGCTTTTCCTTTTTTATAAACACAAGCCCCACATCTACCTCTACTTCTGCCTCCTCTCCTTTCCTGCCCTACTCCCTCCCTCCCGATGCACTAAGTCCATTTGGTAAAGAAAAGATTGAAGGGAGCTCCCCTTCAGGAAGGAAGCCAGGGGGCTAAAATCAGAAGCAATTTCAGTTGGGCACACCGATTTCCCCTTCCGCCTCACACACCCTTCTCAGACCACCCTCCAATCTATTGTGTTCCCCACATTCCACTGAAGGATGCATCCCCTCCGTGCAACATGTCATGTCATTACTGATCACGCCACCTAACTGGAACAGAGGCTGGAAGGAAGAGAGAGGCGGCTTGTTGAGTCTGTTAGCCCAACCTTTGTTTATTGGGCGTCTTCCCAGTACAGAGCTGGTCACTGAATCACAGGACATCGGGGCTGCTGGAGCCCTAATAAATCATCCCGTCCGCCCCCCAGGACTTCACAGATGGCAGCACTCACATGGACAGGTTAAAGCACCTGCTTAAGGTCACACAGCAGAGCTAAGGCCAGAATTCAAGACGTCCTGTCACCAGTTTGCTGTGCTTTCCGCCCACCCTATGGCTGAGGGAAGATGCGGATGATTGATTAGCTTCTATGAGCACGTAAAGTGAAGGAAAACATGCAATTTCTCTTAAGTGCTCCAAATTACTAGGGGCCCAGGATACAAAAAAAGACAAACAGCAAAGGCATTTTTGGAAAGTGAAATTGGAAAGTGTGGAGGCAACTCTTTCCTGCAAATGGTGATCACATTAGGAAAATGTGGGGGTAAATGGTTTTCTGGGGAGAAGGAGCCTTTATTGAATTGGTTTTCCTTCCCTGCTACATTTGCTCGTTCATCCGCCTTCCCACCGGCACACAGCACTGTTCTCCTGCCATTCTTCTCTTCCTTGACATATTTATTACCTTATTTTCATATTATACTATAAACTTTGGTATACACAGCCTTTAAAGCAGCTATTTTTAATGCAGGATGACACGCCAAGCTTTGAACCCCCCAATAAAATTGACCGGGGACATTTGGCACTAAAATGCTTACACTTCCTCCCTAGAGAAGCCAGCTCTCTCTGTTTGCTATCTTTAAAAAGTAGCATAGGAATGGAAATAGGTTGACATTTTGAAAACAAGAAAACAGTGACCAAAAAAATCTTATTTTTCCATTTCAAGTTACAGTCCTCAAGATAGATTCTTTGACATTGAGAGTTGACATTTGACGCAATCGTTTGTTTTCATATATTTGACTCTGGCTACATACAAGGGCCAGGTAACTCATCTAATTTTTCTTCAGAGGAATAGAAGATGGTCCTAAATGTGTCATTGGAATTTAATGCTAAAAGTACAAATGTTATAAGTTTTTATGAAAATAAATGATGTGTGCTTATTTTTTTCGACAGTTGAAAAATAAATATTTAGGGTCTTTGATATAATAGTCTTGGTTAAAATACTGCTCCCGGAGATCCTTGGGGAATTTCGAAGGATCTGGTGGCTCTCTGGTTGTTGTCAGGGATATGTGTTTTTA
Organism: Crocuta crocuta; assembly: GCF_008692635.1. Taxonomy (NCBI): domain Eukaryota; kingdom Metazoa; phylum Chordata; class Mammalia; order Carnivora; family Hyaenidae; genus Crocuta; species Crocuta crocuta. The sequence goes on from NW_027530016.1 coordinate 4,244,429, forward strand.
CTTTTTAGATGGGGAGCAATTAAGTTGTGTCGCAGTTTCTCAGTAGGAGGCGCGGAGGTCTGTGCTAGTTTCCGTTGCTAGGGTTAAGCTGTGGGTCTGCGGGGAAGGAGGGGTCATCTCGCGTCTGAGGTTGGTGGAGAGTGAGATAATTATCTTGCCTTTATGGCTCCTGGTCAAAATTCCATTTATTGAGATTTGTGCTTCTTTGCTTTTCTGATTGTTTGCTTATTATCTGTCAATATTTGTATATCTGCTTTAGGGAGAGATAGGTTTCTCCTATTATTATGAAGTAAGATGGACTTATTCTCCCAGATAAGAGAAGAGGTTGAGATTGGATGTCAGTATGAATGCTCGATTTCTACCCTAACTAAAATAATAGAATGGACTGGGGACAGTCACCTGGTGCTCTGCTGACTGATAGAGGCCACTCCCCTCCCCACCCATTCTTCCCCATTGCCTGGTGAGCTATTCCAATACCACTGCAGAAGCCGAAGGTCACATGGAGAAAAGAGAAAGGTCAACCTACAGCACTGTATCTTCTGGGCATCTTACCTATTGGTGTAGAGGGGGGAGCACAGGGTACAGAACACCTTCTTCATCTACAGATGATGAAATTGAGGACGAGAGAGGCGAAGGCCTAGCCTGAAGCCACGTGCTCATTATTGGCAGAGCTAAGACTTGATTCCAGCTCTCCTCATTCCCAAATAAATGCCATCATTTGCCTACCAATCATAAGTGCAAATGCCATTTACTTCCAAATGTTCATTAACCTGTCCTTCCCTTCTGGAAGAATCAAATTTCTTAAATGGTACCTGAATTGCTTTAGTTTCCTTTACTTACATTTGTATTAGGGAAGACCATGAATTTATGCTCTAGGATGCGCTGGTAGTATTTGTGGCACACAATTATCACTTGGTTTCACAGCACTTACCCATACTGAACAATACCCATCAGCGGACCAGCAGGGCCAATGTCCAGAGCTTGGGCAACATCAGCCAGGAACTGCTTTTGGATTCGGAATCGACGTTTGCCAATGCTTGAGCTCCCATCAATTACAAATGACAAGTCAACTTTGCAGTCTGAGAAATGGAAAAGGGCTCTGTTATTCTGATGGTCTCTCACTGCATTAACCTGGCTATTCTCTCCCTCCCTCTTTCTCCACCAGAGGCCCCCTCAGAATCCACTGAAAAGAAAATAAAAAGCAGTGGCCAGATACAGGATATATTCACTTATTTATATTCCTAACAGATTTTCATTGGGCACCAAGGTCCGGGACACTTGGGCTAGTACTTATTTCTCTAACTGCTTTAGAATTCTCTGCACCGGCCACATTGATAGACTTCAGAAGCAATGACCTCCCATTCAAACTTGGGAATTCAGGAGGATGGTTTCCTTGGCTCAGACCACGTGAGTGCAGACCCCTAGATGTAGAATTCACCAAGACTGAGTCTCAGGAGCCGGTGCTCTCTAACTCCCAGCTTAAGTTTGTAGCATTATGTGTTGGGTCTTTATAAAGGCATGAAAAAATCAGCAAGGCCAGTGCTGAGGGGAGGGAAGGAATGGTAGAATGCAAAATTGATACCAATCTCCTCCTTCATGTCCTCAGGTAAGGCAACCATAGAATTAACCATAGAATTATCTATACCTATCAGGACTTGTTTGTAGCAGTCTTTGAACTCTTCCCTTTCTTTTAGTTGTGATAAAAACTAGGACATTTTTCTGGCTTGGATCCCTGGACTTCCATGAATATATGCAGGTTAAGTTGGAGGTGGGAGCGAAGAGCTATTCTCAGTCTTTCAAATGCTGCAGGAATTGGTGGAAAGCTACAGAGGCTAATAGTAGTGTCTTCTTTGCTCTTGGCTGAAATTGCATCATCTTAGTATGGTAAAACGGATTATTCAAAGCTGATCAGAAGTTCTTATTGGGAGGTATATATCCATTTGATTAATTAACAAATGGGGAGGGGGCGCCTGGGTGGCTTAGTTGGTTAAGTGTCTGACTTTGGTTCAGGTCATGATCTCACGGATCGTGGGTTTGAGCCCCACATAAGGCTCTGCACTGACAGCTCAGAGCCTGGAGCCTGCTTTGGATTCTGTGTGTGTGTGTCTCTCTGCCCCTCCCCTGCTTGTGCTCTCTTTCTCTCTCTCTCAAAAATAAATACACATTTTAAAAAATGGGGAACGAATTGTTTCACAACTGCAATTCAGAAGACAAAAATATTTCAAAGCAGAGTTGCATGGTGGGGCAGGGAAGAGGAAGGGACAGTAAAATTGGGAACCTCTGGGCTGGAGCATCTAGGGGGACATGGGGACCAGGGTTGCCCTTTGTGCTCGGTAGTGCGGAGCTTGCCTGAACAAGCCCAGATCTCTTTAAGGTGCCACATGATCNTGTGATCACCCATGCGGCCACTCAATTATATATATATAAAATATATAAAAAAGGACATGGGTTGACCCAGTTTTCAGCAGATTTGATGAGAAATATTTATCAAAGAGTGATACTACGGAATTGGCAGATTAAGGGACAAAAGTTATATCTGAGAACGTGTGTCAGTATCTTGCTCTGGTGCACGGCAATGAAAGCCATGGGAGACGTAGGCAATGACAGGGACCTCTCTGGGCCTGCCTGATTCAGCTCCACCTGGAATTAGTGCCTTGGCTCATTAGTGCATCTTGCAAACTTTTACCTCCTGCCTGCCTGGACATTCAGTGCCTGCCAACTCTTCCTTGTCTGCTGACTTCCCCTGTGCTTTGCTGCTGCCCCCAAACTGCCTATACCCCAAGTACGATCCTTGAGATGAAGATTGGAGGCATCAAAGAAAATCAAGAAGTGAAGCTCAAAGATGCCACAGAAGCCTGGGAAAAAGCAGAAGAGAAGCAGAGTAGTTCTAGGACTAGTGATGTACCCCACGCAAGGGCCAACCCAGTCCTTCCTATGTCCGAGCTTGCAATGAGAATTGTTGCCAGCAGGTGGCAGTGGTGTTCTTCAGGGCTTGCGACTCACCAGACACCTGTGGTTTGCTTAGAAATGAGGACTCCTGGGCTCCACCCAGATCTACAGAATCAGATCCCCAGGTCAACAAGATTTCCAGGTGATCTGTATGCACATTAAAGTTTGGGAAGCACTCCTGACCAGGGCTTTTTCTTCTAGATGTCAGTAGATTAGTTCAATATGCCTTTTAAAATGAAAACCTTAAAAAAAATAATAACTGTTAATTAGAATAAGGCCCAAAGGTGATTTTCTTTCTTTTTTAAAAAAATGTTTACTTACTTCTGAGCGGGGGAGGGGCAGTGAGAGAAGGACACAGGATCCTAGGCGGGCAGCACGCAGACAGCAAAGAGCCCGATGAAGGACTTGAACTCAGGAACTGGGAGATCATGACCTGAGCTGAAACTGGATGCTTAACCGACTGAGGCACCCAGGTACTCCGAAGGTGACTTTCTTTTTAAATAAATAAAGCACATGGGGGGAGGGGGGCGTGACAAGCTCACTTGGTAGAACTTTGACTCTTGATCTCAGGGTTGTGATTTCAAGCCCCATGTTGGGTGTGGAGCCTACTTAAATAAAGCAATAGATTTTGAGCCTCTCTTTTGCTTCTTCATGGACAATTTTTTCTCATTTCTTACAACTTGAACTGCTTTCAGGATTGAAGCATTCCATTTCCTGGCTAGGCTTTTATGAAGTTGAGATGCTCTCTATTTGCTTAGCTCTCTTTACTACTACCTGATGGCTGACGATGGATTCACCTGTGCTCTCCATTTCCCAGAATGCGTTAATGACGCCTGCTTTCAGCTCTGCGCATGTGCTCACTGAGACACAGTGGCTTTCTCGTACTGAGATGAAAACATGTGGCTACAAAGATGGCATCAATACTAGAGAACAGAATTGAGTTACTAAGTGTTCAGCATGAGCAATTTATTACGGTCACAGAGGACAGAGGTTGGAAGACAAGCAAGAAAAGGTAAGACTTAGTATCTACAGGAATCAATCCACCAATTTTCTTAATTGCTTTGGTTTTCTCCAACATGATACAATTTTATAGATTAATGCTTTGTGTTGTCTAATACATTAGGCCAGTGTTTCTTAACCCTGGGTATATATCAGAGTTGTTTATGCAGCTTCAACAAATAAAAATGCCTGGGAATCATTCAGGCTGTTCTTCTTAAGGTTTGATGTGCAAAGAAATCACTTGATTCAGAAGGTCTGAGGTAGAGCATGGGATTTTGCACTTCCAACAGGCCTCCAGGTGATGCTGATGTGGTCAGACCACACACCGAGTAGCAAGATCTAGGGTGAGTGTGATTCAGTAGGTAGGAGCCGGGAGTTGGGCATCTTGAGTTTTTAAAAATGTCTTCAGGTGATTCTCATATACAGTGGGGTTGGGACTCATAGCTCACTGGTGGCTGACTGGCAGCCACTTTCTAGGGGAATCTTTGAGTGCTCTCGTTGGCCTGTAAAGCTCAACTACCTCTTGGTTTTCCTCTTTTTCCCTGATCCTTCCGTTGTGGTATCCTCAGGTGGCTTCTACACCTGTCTTAGTGCTGAAGTTCTTCAAGTTTTTTCACTTTTTAAAAATTTATTTATTTTGAGAGAGAGTAGGGAAGAGGTAGAGATAGAGAATATCCCAAGCAGGCTCCACACTGTCAGCACAGAGACCAACACAGGGCTCAATCTTGCAAACTGTGAGATCATGCCTGGAGCTGAAATCAAGAGTCAGACGCTCAACTGATTGAGGCTCCCAGGTGCCCCCGAATTTCTTCACATTTAAGCCCTCTGGTTTCCCTAGGTCACCTTTCCTGTCCTCATGACCTTGGTTTTAAACCCTAGCTTATCATCTTCCAACTCTGAATTCCCGGGGTGGAGGCCCCAGCTGCTCAAATCCTCTTCATCTGCTTCCTCTCTCATACCTCCACCTCCAGCCCTCTAGTCTGTTCCTCTCCATTTCCTGAATCTGCCTGTTTCTCCCCATTTCCAACTCCAGCTCGGAGCTCTGTCTGCCCCTCATGTCCAGTAAGCCCCTGGCCCTGCTGGCAGGCCAGTCCCCTCTACCCACCCCCCCCTTTTATCTCCCTTTTCCATCCCACCCTGTTTCCATAGTGATGTTTAAAAAATCTGATCCTCTTCGTCTTGTGCACACAGTTTAAATCCTCCGTAAGCTTCCCTTTCCCCTTAAAACAAAGTGACAGAAGAGAGGAGATCAATAGATCCAGGGTGGGAAAGAGGTGGGTTTGGGTGGGAGTGAGCGGGGAGAGAGGAGAGCAGATCGGATGTCACAGCCATTATGGGCTTCTAGTTGTTCGTTAACTTACTTGGATCTCCCTGGGATAGCGGCTCCAAAGCTTGTGTGCTTAATTCTTCTTTTGGAACAAATCCTGGAAAGAGCAGTAAAACTTTTGGTGACTTACACGAACAGGAAGCATCTGGCCTTACCCCAGGGATGGGGACATAATGGATATTCACACCCAGCTGCAGGGCGAGGGGCTTGGCTACAGGCTGACTGTTCTCCACACCACCCCCCACCTTGAGAGAGAAGACTGAATTACTGGCAGCCTACAAAAGGCACGGTACTCTCATGGGTGCTCAGAGGGGTTGAAGTCAGAAGACTTGAGTTCTGTTCCCTACTGCCTGTTAATGGAGTCTATCTGAGCCCGAGTTTCCTTACCTGCAAGCAGTAAGCACTTTGCCAGTGTGAACTGTCCCTCTGTGAAATGCTGAAAATGTCAAGGTCAGGGCATGTGTCTCGCTCATCACATAAACCTTCACGGTGCCTATCACCATAGGTCCTCAGTCTACATTTGATGACTGAGTCACTAAACAAAGATGGATGAGACACATGGCCAGTCTAATGGGGGGCAGATATAGGCTGCAGAGCAGGAGATAAGCTACCAGTAACTCAAATAAGAGGGTCTAGAATGCAACCCCTCCACAGCCCAAGATTAGAGGGTTTTGTGCTTTTAGAGTGTGTGTGTGTGTGTGTCTGTGTGTCTGTCCAGAGTTTGCTTTAGAGCCATGTATATGGAAGCCAAGTTCACAAACGTATCATCGAAGGGAATAAAGACCATCAGTGAGATGTTGGGAAGGCCAGTGAGCTTCTCAGGCAGCACCGGAAGTTGGTCTCCCTGTTTTCAGTGTGCCCGGAGTGCGGGGTGCCCTCCCAGAAGCTCTGTCAGAGGAGGGAAGTGCGGGGGGCTCTGCTCTGCTCTTGGCTGCCACGAGCTTTCTCCAGGCTTGTTAGTTTTTCCAATTTGCCAAGCGCATGATTTCATCTTTCCATGAAAGGTCAGTCTGCTCATCCCACTTCCTCACATCATTTAAAAAATTTGCTTTGGGTGTCTAACGACATTTCTAAGCCAGGAGCCTCTCAGGAAAACTGTCCAAGGCTCCACGTGGAGGGAGGGGGGGGAAGAAACGTGAGGCCAGAGGCCTCTCCTCCACCCCGTCTTCCCCTGCCAGTAAAATGTGCCCCCAGACCGAGAGCCAGAAGGCTGTGTTTGCTGCTGGAGTTTCAGACACTTAATTCAGTAAACAGCGAGCAACACTTTTTCATGTGAAGAGCCAAGCTGAATACCACCTTGCAAAGAAGGACGGGGAAACCGAAGGAAGTCAGAGTGTGCTTCGAGACGGAGTGAGCCTTTAAACCTACTTTTGGGGTGAGGAACTCCCTCCCTTGGACATCTTTGTCTTCATGATTCTCATCCCTTTTGTCATCCAGTGGACAGCAGTGACCTCTGCCCCACCAGCTGGATTCTCAGACTCTCCTAATTCTGTAGTCCTCTGTCTCCATCTAGTCATGGCCAGGAGGTTGGGCTGTATAGTTACCTGCATCTAAAAGGACCGATCCAGGCTTCCACGGGTCCATTTCCCCTGATTTTCGAAATTAAAAAGAAGCAAACTTGTTATTTAGGTGAAACCAGCGGAAACTTTCAAGTGAACTGCCCAGATGATAACATTTTCTACTTGTGGCATAAAGTTCAATAATGGAACACGAGACCAGACTTTAGGATGAGACCGCCTAAAACCTATAGGATTTTTCTCATGGGAAGCTCTGAAAACCAAAGACGAGAACATCTTTGCCCTTTCTTTCTTTCACTGAGCACCAAGAATCATGGAATATAAAAATCTCGGGATTCAAGGGGACCTAAGAACTCATCCAATCCAAACCAATCTCTTCAGCATGTTTCTACAACATCGTTACCAAGTGAGCGGATGGCTGGTGCTTGGATACCTCCAAAGACAGGGAACTCATTACATACCCAACCAAGACAGTGCATTTCTTTTTGGGCCATTGAGACTGTAGAACATTTTTCATTGAGTTGATCTGAAATCTTAATCCATCCCTCCACCCACACTTATTAAGCACCTAGTATTTACCCAGTATCATTTTAGGTACATTTGACCCACCCATCGACTTTATGTTCTCTTCCTTAGAACAAATTTGGCCCTTTCGGGGAGCAGTACACTCATTTCCTGAGGCTCTGCTTCTCACTGTGTGCCTCATGCAGAATAAAGCAGAGTGGCACTGGCCATTTCTATCTGCAGTAAAATGGTTAATGCCCCCACTATAAACTGGTGTTGATAAAGTGGAAGGGGTGGTCAGAAAGTGGGGGATTCCTACCCAATAGTCCCTGACGTCTTTAGGGGACTCATGGCCAGGAGGGGCTCAGAAGCAGCACAAACGTGTTACGAAGCCTCATAAGGAAACCAAAATAGCTGTTTCTCTTCCTCTGTCCGTTCCTTCTGTCCCCACCTCCCCAGCTCAGAAAGCTGAAAGCTGAGGGCGTAATCAGCCCATCAGCTTTGCTGCATGCTGAAATGATTAACACACCCAAAAGAAGTGATGTTTTCCTTCATAGGATTAATGTACCAGGCTATTTTGAAAGGCAGTCTGCGTTCGTGCACATTCTGATTTAGTGGTGAGAACTGAGTTTAATCTGGCTCTGCCATTAACCAGGCATACACCTTAAACATGTCCCCTACCCTCCTTGAACCTTCATTTCTTTGCGAATCACATTATCAGGTTGGGTGAGATGATCTCCCAGTTCAAATACTTGTGATTTATAGGTTTAAACGGTCGGCTAGCCTCGTTTCTCTATCACCACCTACTGGTGAAAACATGCACTTCGCCCTTTCCCTGAAGAACGAGTCTGGTAGCATCTCAGTTTTTGCCCAAGGCTATCAGCACCCTTGTATGCTACAGAGAATTAGAATTCTGGGCAAGGAATGGGAATTCTCTCTCTTCAGCAGAAGAGAGACAGTTCCCTGACAGCAGAGCTTTCTAAGCCCTTCCTTGTCTCCAGGGAGCCTGTCTTTCTATTGGTGCTACTTATATTTGCTCGGGACAAGTATGAACCAAATCACTTATCTGAAAGCCGAGGGCTGAAAAATATTTGGACGGCTGAGACTAGGTGGTTTTTGGACTTGGTAGTCATGGGAAGCAAGTCTGTGAGGACATTTACGTTCTGGTGTTGAAGTGTAACCAGGTAATGTGAGGCTAAAGAGCATTGGAAGATCGATCCTATGTCTACCCAGCCTTAGCTGGGAGGCCGGGGGACTCGCCTGCCTTCTCTGGCCTTAAGTTTTCTCCTGTATAAAGCTGAGGTCATGAACACCTGTCCTGACCTGCCTCCCATGGAGGTAAATGTGTACAAAATCACCCCTAGAAGTAAGGCAGTCTTAAAAAAAAAAAAAGGACTTATTTTTGTGATGATACTTGCTTGGTCATCTCATAGATCCAGCCAGTGTCTAAGGCTCTCAAGGATTTCCATGGTAAAAATGTAGAACTGTTAACATTTACTGAGAGCATGTTTGGTGTCAGGCACTGGCCAAGCACTTTGCAAGTTTAAGTCACAGCAGCCCCGTGAGTTAGGTTACAGCTGCGACCCCATGTTACAGGTGAGGAAGCTGAGGCCCAGGGAGAGGTAGAGCAGAACTTGGAGCCCAGGCTCCAGAGCCTACACTTAGTCACTACCTGTCTATCACACATTAGTGGTCATTGTCACTCAGCATCTCAGGATCCTTGGTTAGGCCACTGAAGGGCACACTATCTGGCACACTCTGTGACTCATGCTAAAAGCGTGGGTCCCCCAGATCGCTGCTCTGAGACCCTGGTCATGATCTCTGCACTGGTGACAGCTTCCATTCCCTGCACATCTGGATGTCACCCGCACAGGACCCAAGCGGGAGCTACAATGGGGTCCTTACGGCTGTAAAGTTTTATGGGGCAGAAGCACAGGTGACCCTTCACTCCCCTGGTTTCTGTCCAGAGAGTCCCCTGGAGTGTGAGTATTAGGAGGTGGCCGTCTGAGAGGCAGCTGGCCTCCGGAGCTGGGCGCCTCCATACCTCCCACCCGTTGGCCTGGCTCCCTGCCTTGAGCCGCACAATTCCCGTGGACAGTCCCTCTTGCTGTTGTGACATGGCAGGCACTCAGAGAGCTGCTGGCTGTGAGAGACGTCACTGTGCCAGCGGCCCACTGCATGAGGGCTATCAGAGAAGGCTGAGGACAGTCCAAGGTTCTCGGCCCTTGATCCGTCACTGACGCATCAGCAGTGCTGGATTTACAGACAGGTTACCCTCCAAGCTCTGTGTGGGATATTGGTTTGGGACCTGGCAGCCTTTTCTCATGCAAACAACATTAATTCCATGGTTGGGTTTCCAGGCCAGTGAAGCTTATTGGATCAAACACTGTAGTGTGGAGCCAGACAGCAGAAGTAGAATGGTTTTGAGGAAAAGTCAGCGAGTTCTAACGGATATAAATCCTCAGAGGCACCCTTCCTTCCCCCTGGAAAGACAGCTGGAGTGGCCACGCTAGCAAGGTGGCTCCTGTCCCCACTCAGAGGGTGCTAGAAGGAGGGGCAGGGCCTGGCAGCAGAGGTCAGAGGGGGCGGTGGCCTTACTGATTGCTCTGAAGGACCACAGTATGGGATCTACCTGGAAAGGCAGAAGTCCCAGAGGCAGAATTCTAGACTCTGAAAAGATCTTATTTGTCTTTATAGTTCTAATGCAAAGCACAGTGACATCTGGCACACTCAGGAAATAGAATTTCCTTTAACTGAAGAACAGGTCCTCTGCAGTGGGGGTGGTGGCTTAAATCGGGGGTGTGTGAAGTTACATCAGTGGGCAGAAGGCACAGCAGGAGGTGAGTTTTAAGTCTGGTGTCCTGTGGAGGAGAAGATGAAGTGCTGAGGTCAAGATAACCTCTGTAGGTCCATATATAGCTGCCTGTGTCCTGTTAATGGGTTGCCTTAAACACAGGTATTTAGTGGGACTGGTGAGATTTGATCTCATGGTTCATGGGGTTCAAGCCCCGCGTTGGGTTCTGTGCTGACACCTAGCCCAGAGCCTGTTTCACGTTCTGTCTCTCCCTCTCTCTGACCCTCCCCTGCTCATGCTGTCTCTCTCAGAAATAAATAAAACGTTAAAAAATGATTGAAGACCCCAAAGGGTTCTTGTTTGTGTGGCTATTGTTTTTATCCTACTAAAAATCAAAATGTTTGGTCATTTGAAACAGAATATTAACTATTTCACCATTTAATACACTTTTTTTAAATAATGAGAAATAGCTATTTTCCAAAATAATTCAGTGATAAGGGTGACAAATTTCTTCAATGTCTGGCGTAACAAAAGACTGTCTGAGTCTGGTATCTGTTCCTCAGTCTGCTGGGACATGTTTTGGTTGAAGGACAAGAAGAAAGTCTGGCCTCACTCAGTTGTGCGGTGGGAAGAGGGAGGGCATCCCAGGATCCCCGTACACAGGGTCCTCGGGCCTCACTTTGAGATGCACTAGTTTAGTCAAATTAGGATCAATGGGCCTAAGTTCTAGATCGTTATGTCTGACAGTGAGGGGGCTGGGAACCCCCTGACCGCTCATACAAAGTTATCCGACCTGGGGCAAAAGCCTCTCTCTGGCATGTTTGGTGGGGAATCAGACTGGGTGCACTTGATGCAATTCTTCCCCATTCCACGTTTCAGTGATTTTCTAGCTGAAGAACTGGGTGACTCACATTACCTCCGAGGTGAGAGCTGACAGAGGGCCTCTCAGAGCCCCAGATGTTCTGATCTGCCTTCGCTCCCGGTGTCTGATGACTTCTGCCTGCCTGCAGGGGCCCTAACGAGGCTGCAGGGCCAGTGAGGTGTGGGTGCCCACCCTGGGAGTGGGTGGGAAGCTCAGAGCAAAGCTCCAGGGATGACGGAGAGGGAGAGAAATGGCAGAAATGGGTAGGATTTGAGGATACAAAGGCATCTGGAGCACCTGGGAGGCTCAGGGAGACGGAGAGATGGAGCATAATGGCTGGGAGCATGGAAGAGAGAGGGAAAGGAATGAGGACTCAGAGCGAGAGAACTAGGGAGGTAGGGTTAGAAAAAGGGAATGGGGTCAATCTCTGAAAGTAACCTGGGGTTCTTGGGAGTCAAAAGTAGGGGCTGGAGATCAGATAACGTGCCTCATTGCCAACCACCCCCTGAGCCACGTCTGACTTGCGGTGTATCTGAGCTCCACCCCAGAGGCAGGTCCCGGGGTGTGCAAGGTGCAGGCACAGGCTGCCCAGCCGGGGGGGGCCTTTCAAACAGACCCAACCGAGGAGCCCTACTGGGTGTCTGCATGGCCAGAGATGTTTCTCTTTGATGCACGGAGAACAGACAAAGCAAGTAGACGTTTTCTAGAGGGTACAACGCCTTGGCAAGCCCCCAGACTCTGCCGATGTGGCGCGGTGAGCTGCGTGGGTCCAGCGGCCAGGGCAGGGGCAGTGAGGTATTTGCAGGGGTGGTGGAGCATGGCTGGGGAGCCCTGGGCAGCTTTCCTGGGCTGACCTGTGCTCCAGCAGCCTTCTGGAAAGCAGCTCTGGGAGAATCCGACTTTGGATACCTGAAGGGATCACACAGCATTGGCTGATTCAGGTGCAACCAGCAGTCTGCCCTCCCCTCTTAATCTGCCCCTTGATATAAGTGACCCTGGTTCAGACCTTCCTTGGAAGTCAGCCAAGCCATGTGAACTTGGCTCTTCTTCTGGGGCTTGGGGAGGAGGCAGAGATGCTAGCTAAGGGGACAGGAGTGGGGAGTGCCCAGCGCTGGGCTGCCTGGAGGGGCCCATGGGCCTGTTGAAGGCTAGGGTGGTCTTGGAATCCTTGCTTTGCCCAGAGATCTGATTCTTAAAACCCTTTGTCCAGGACAACAGCATGCGCTTTGGCAAAGGTACAGGCGTGCAACAGCTAGGTGGGGGGTCACATGGGGCCCCTGCTCCGATCCGGTATCAAAGCAAAACAGAACCTACAGCCTCTAGGAATCTTTTAACATGTGGAGGACAGACTGGTATCCCCCAGCAAGAGTAAAACCTAAACTCTTTTCCTTGGGAGACCTAGGCCCCACATGGCAGTGCCCTGTGGCTGCAAAAGGTTTTGTGTACCGATATCAAGTAGATCAGCTTCCCCTGAGCACAGTTTGTAGAAAGCACCTGGCCCTGCTCGATTTTCCTTTCTAATCTCTGCAGGCCTCAAGGACATTGCAGAGAAGAGAACTGGCCTCATCCCTCTGCAAGCCCAGGGCTTGGACCAAACCTTTAAGGGATGCACACGGGCGTGAAGAAAGGGTTGCCAGAAGTGTCACAATTCATAGAATTCCTGGAGGAGAGAGAATTGCTCTATTCCCCATATCATAGAATTACCCCAGCAAGACTGGCTCTGCCCTTTGCTAGACAAAGACACAGTTTTTTTTCTCTTTCTTTTGCCCTAGTTCCTCAAGCATAAACCCCAGAGAGTATCCCTTTTCAGGTTTATAAGAGCCTAGTTACTGAATCCTTAGGAATTTTCATCATACCCTCCACAGAACTGCCTCGAGGGAATGGCTGGGGGTGAAAGCTTTGCTTTCCTTTCAAGTTTCCTCACAGGCTGGGCCCCTCAGCAGTATCTCCTGTTGGCGTAACTGGTTTAATGCTCTCTGTCCAAATCTAAATCAGACGGCAAGGATCTGGAACAACAAAGCCCATGTAAACACGCTTAACTTCCATCAGTTGCTAGAAAGGTGAGTTCAGGTTCTTACCTGGATCGGCGCGGGGGCTGTTCTGGCTGCTCATGTAAGTGCTGGTGGCCCCGAGATCTGTAATAACATTTGACCGGTCAGAGCATGAATTTTCATCGAACTGTTCTCATTCTTTCCATGATCCAACCTAGCAAGACATTACCAAGGTCAGAGCTAAGGTAAAGCTTTGTCCTTGGGCATTCTGAACCTACCCCGACCAAGGAGGCATTGAAATGGAAAAAAAAGGGGGAGGAGGAGTGTTTAACTCAAAATACTGACTGAAAATCCCACATAATAATCACCCTTGTATTTCACAATTGTCAACGTAAATATCTTTTACTAAGGTGCCATATTTCTTTTACACTTTGTTATTCTTATAATAATTCTCAATGGCGCCACTCCTGAGGAGGTTAAAGAAATCCTTCAATAGCAATGTCACTTAACATTTAGCAATTTGCTTAAATGGTGTTAACATGGTACTGACGCAAACTGGAAAAATGAGCTGAGAGAAAGAACCAAGTTTCATGGAGGGGAAGAGATAAATGGTCACAGAACAATAGCAGTTTCTCTTAACCCCGATCTATCCACAAGTCAATGATTCCCTTCCTTCGGCTCTGTTGCAGTTACTTGAATACAAACGCAAAATAGCTTTGTTTTCTCATTGTAACCATAGCATGTGCTCCCAGTGAAAATACATACCATGTATGCAAGATTGCACCTGCGATTCCTCTATCCTGCGGTTGCTGGTACACAACTGTGGTACAAAGTGTCACATCCCTTCCTCCGTGCACACATTCTCACTACAATGCCCCAGCACCATGCTGTTTTGTTTCTTCCTCCTTTGAGCTAACAACCTATCCCAGGCCAATCTCCTGTCAATAAGGGCACAGATTCACCAAAATGGTAATAGCCGTGTGGTAATTGCTCTAACCATTCTGATGGTGGACGATTAAATCACTTGTACTTCTTTTACTATTAGGAATGGCATCTGGGTCCAGGCCCCTTGTTCCTCTCAGACGATAATTACCTCAGGATATATTCCTGTAAGTGCAAATTCTGGGTCATTTCTCTACACTCTTGCCCACACCGTGTACCCTCAGTTTCTCATGTGAATTGGTGACAAATGCGATGGTATTGTTCAATTTGCATTTATTTGATCCCCGGGGAGGTTGAACACGTTTTTGTTATGTTTATTGGTCATTTACAGTTCTTGCACTATGGTTGCCTGGTCATGGCCTTCACCCATTTTTCCATGAGAACGTTCATCTTTTTCTTACGAGTCGTAAGACTGGATTTGAAGACAAACGTTCTCCAGATACCGTAAAGAAAGATACGCTTTCGGAAAGGAGATAAATGGCGAGAAGGGATATTGTACGCAGAGGGGATGGGCAGTCAAAGATGCTGGTCTCCTTCCTGCCCCTGTGTCCCCGCTTCCTCCTCCCTGGAAAGGTGAATGACCCACAGCTTCCTGCAGGCCTTGCCACTAGGCGGCGCTCTGCTCCCTTCCTTGGTTTACCCTCTGTGGGCACAAGTAATCCATTCTGTCTCCTGAGTCCACTGTGGCACTGCCTGAGAGGAACCTGACTAGGAAAATAATGCGAACAGAGCCACCCCCCCCCCTTGTAAGCCTGCGGTGGAGTCAGCTGACCCTGCAGAGCCGGCCTGGAGGGATTTCCCATCATTTCCAGAACTCTTTCCCCAGCATATCTATGGTTCTCTAGGCTGTCCTCTCTGGCCCTGGGATGTGGCTCTGTGGCCGCCTGGCTCCTGTGGCTGCCTCTGTCATCCCTGGCTTCTCCCATGACGGACAGCCTCACTCCTGTCCCTCTGAGAAGTCTCTATTGCTCTGGCTCTGGCTCCCTTACCCCCCGCCTTGATGTGTTCCTCTTTGTCTTGTTAGGTTTGCCCATTCATGGGTCAGTTAAGGGGTGTCCAGCCCCATCCTCTTCTGTTTCAGCTCTTCTTCTTGGGCTGGAACAGCCCCTGTCTTTTCCTGCTTTCCTCCTTCCGGGAGGCTCCCTCCAAGCGCCTATGTTCTGTCTGAGAGGCAGCATTTTGTCTTACTGTGGAGCAAAGGCACTCATTGATCCCAGATGCAGACTGCTCCTCTTCTGGCTACACACTTCTACGTGTCCTAAGCTGAAGGGACCCATTGTAGGGATCTTGGTAGATGCGTTCACAGGTGTAGCCCAAGATCCCAGAGCAGTGCCTGACCCATAGTAGGCTCTCAACAATTGCTGAATGAACAAATAAATTAGGTTTTACTTGGATGCCCCATCTGCAACACACTTCTAGAATCTTTTGACTGCTGTCACATACAAGAGAGGAGAAACCCCTTAATAAACGCAGTGACAACACCTCACTTGTCTATCAGCAAGAGAAGAGTTGCTCTGTTAGAGCTGTCAGTACATTCTCAATTCATCTGAAGAAGAAAAGGAATCATCTGTGTACTAAATAGTATTTTATATAGTTGGGCTAAAAGATCACAGCAGATATATATAGCCATACGTGAACGTAGGCATTCGTAAAAGTGGACTGACAGTTACCTGGGGTGGGGTGGGGGGGGGCTGGAGGGACAGATCAGTTTCCGGGTGATGAAAATGTTCTAGAATCGATCATGGTGATGGTTGCCCAACTCTGCAAATATACTGAGAACAACTGAATTGTACACTTTCTTTTTTTTTTTTTTTGAATTGTACACTTTCAATGGGTGACTTGGTTGATTGGTNTTCAAACATCTATTTTCACTTCTCTTCATTCCTACAGCAAGTCCTTTGAGTAGGCAATAGAGTTTTTTCATGCCCTCTCTCCCTTTCTCCCTTTCCAGTTTGGCCCATTTCTTGGCGGTTACCGTGGAGGCGGCATGGGGCGCTTGTTCTGAGTGTTTGCCTGGCAGGCCACGGGGGGCAAGGGCGCGGGTCCTGGCCGAGCTTGAAGAGGGAGGCTGCCGGGGCTGGGAGGCGGCCGTCCAACGGCCCCTGTCCCCCAGCCAGGAATAATGAGGCTCTGCCAGGTCGGGAGTCACTACTTCAAGTTCCTTGAGGTTTCGACAAGCACAGGCCCAGCCTGTCACAGGATCTCCAAGCTCCTGGGGTAGCCAAATAAATATGCCACATGTTTAATTATATGTGTTATGTAAAAACTGACCTCCTCTAAGGAGACACCAGGAGCAAACAACTTACTCAACTACTCGAAAGCCTCTAAAAGAATCAAGGGCTCTAAAAACTCAAGAGGCTGAAGTTAAGCAGAAGGAAAGCTTATGGCTTGAGGGACTCGCCCACCCAGCGTCCTTGCTTCTGGACTATTTCTCTGGCTGCCTGTGCCCATGTTAGCCGGGGTTCCACAGGAACAGGATGGGGTGGGGTGGGGAGGCGGGGTCATGTCCTATGCATCCGTAAATTATTTTTATGGTATTTTTATTTGGGTATTTTATATCATAGATTCTTCCATGGGTCGTTCATCACATGAAATGATAATACTCCTGGTTTCATAATTAGGAAAGCTGAATAAAATAGGGCACGCAGGGTGCCCAGCGCAGGGAAACACGACTGTGCGCTCCATTGTTGTTATTCTTAATCACGGTGGGAGTCGGTGATGCCCAACATCCTTTGGTCTCGCCGCCCCATCTGTGGCAAGGGCAGGGCAGGCCCCTGCTTCTGGGGTGGCTTCATTCGTGCCTGGGGTGTTCATTTATGGCAGGGAAGCCTCCCACAGGACAGTCAGGGGGGAGCCCGGCTACTGGGGCGCCATCGCGGCTCTGCTGCTCCCCAACTGTGTGACCCGGGCCAGTTTCCTCACTGCCTTTCTCTCTGGTTTCCTCATCAATACAAGGAATTAGTCAAATTGGAAGTCGTAGATCTAATTATGTAGATCTGTTAATAAGGATCTCATAAGCTAATTGTAAGGTGCTTCAAAGTGTGTCTAGCAGGTTGCAGGTGTTGATATTATTTGTTAGATAAAAAGATGAATGGACAGCTGGACTCTGAGATGGAAGAGGCAAGGGCCATGCTGTGTGGTGGGAATGTCTGCAGGCGGGAGGTGAGGCTGAAGGGAACAAGTGCTGGGCATGTCCTCCTAGAGGGGAAAAATGGCCCCAGGGCTGGGGGGCGGAATATTTAGAAAAACTTGCTGTCACTCCTGCTGTGGAATTTTCCAGACTCTGTCCAGAAGACCTTTAGAAATGAGATGGTCTTATCAGCCTAGGGTGGCTTGCATAAAACCTGCATTAGAAACTAGAGATTGGGTTATCAGATGAGCTCTTCAGGTCGTGTCTGATGTATTACCAAGATTGTAAAACCTAAAACACTATTTAAGAAACGGATACATGAAAAGCAATCAGGGAATAAAAATTTAGCTGTCTGGCTTTTCCTATAGTTTTGTTTTTTGCTTTTGTTTGCTTCTAATATTTGTAGACTTCCAGGAGTCTATAGTTTGTCCCTTAAAACAAAACCCAACAGTATTTACATTGAAACCTACTATCCCTTCAACTTGGCTTTTGGAGAAATGAAGATTTTGTAGTGAGAAAGTTTCACATAACGTCCTACCTTCCAAAGTATGATAACAGCAGTCCCATTTTTGAATCTGCGTTAAGCCCCTTCTCCATGGTTGGCTTAGCTCTCAGCTTGGTCCTTACTTAGTATTAGGCTCAGATTTACCCCTTGTGTCTGGAAGGACACAACCACATACTTCTGGCCCAGATCTTGGCGCTACCCCTCAGCCAGCTCAAAAGGCAGGAGCTGGGCGCCCCACACAAACATTCTTACAGAGTATTACTCCGGAAGCCCCGTCTCCTACTTTTCTAGTGCACAACAGTCTACCTACTGACCCAGCTCCCAGCTCCTGTGGCCCGCGGGCTGGGGTCTGAGGCTGCTGGTGGTGGAGCCTGTGGACAGGGATGGCTTTGGGAGGCTGGTGTGGGCTCCTAAGGCAGTGGCTCCCGTGACCTGCGTCAGGGTGACTGGCTGTGCGGTTGCTCCTGGAACTGGTGGCTTCTGATAGGCTTGTGTGGCCTCACCTGTAAAAAAGACGAAATTATACTGGGGCCTACAGAATAGCTGGTGGGCTCTTCGGGACAGAAATAAAACAAACGCTCATTGAACACTAGCTGTGGGCAAATATCTCTGCTAGCTGCTGTAGAGGATAAAATCTACCTGCCCGAAGGGAATGTACAATCTGGATGGAGCCATGATCCAAAAAACAAACCAAAGACTATAAACAATAAAATATTTAACCAGTCAAATCCTACGGCAACATAGAGAAGGCAGAACATGATTTACCGCCAAATTAATTTGCCAGACACCAGAAACAGTGGTTTATGAACCTTTTTTTGTTGTGTAAGTTAGCATTGACCTAGGGATATGAGGAACTTTGGGCTTTCACTGTGACTTACTCTTAGAGGATACATTCTAGATGTTCTAGCTCACACTGGCTCATGACTAGTCAACTCACTCCTCTGGGCCCCAGTTTTCTCATCTGTAAAATGGGGTAATGGAAATAATTTAAGGACCAGCATTCTACTTCTAAATAGCACTCTCCATTCGTGTATAATGATTTAAATTGTTTCCACGACTAAAAAAAAAATTTTTTTTTAGTTGTATTTATTTGGTTTGAGGGAGACAGAGACAGCATGAGAGGGGAAGGGGCAGAGAGGGAGGGAGAGAGAGAACCCCAGGCAGGCTCCACCTGATGTGGGGCTTGAACTCAACAAACCACAGGATCATGACCTGAGCCGAAATCAAGAGTCGGACTCTTAACTGACTGAACCACCCAGGCGCCCCTCCACAAGTTTAAACAAGTCCCAATTCATTAGGTCTCTGGGGTCCCTGACAGTTTCTCTGAAAGTTTAAGACAAGGGGACCAGTGGCTATCCTCTGGGCATTGGATATTGTATTGACAGCCATGGGCTGTGTCAGAATGGGACACAAAACGGCCCCCAAACTGAACAGCACCCCAGTACTGGGAGGGGACAATAGCCACCAGTTACAGCTATGTAGTCTCTTGAGCCCCACAGCAGGGACATTACCTCCTTTGCCTGCACCTCTGTGTTAGTGTCCTGGTGCTGCTAATAAATTGTCCTAATGCTGCTGTAATAAACTGTCACACACTGAGTGGCTTAAAACAACAAAAATCGAATCTGTCACAGTTTTGAAGGCCAAAACTGGAACTCAGTGTCACTGGGCTAAACTCCAGGTGTGAGCAGGGCTGAGCAGAATCTGCTTTCTGCCTCTTCCATTGTCTGGTGGCTGCTGGCATTGCTTGGCTTGTGGCCACACCGCCAATCCTCAAGGCCAGCATCCTCAGTTTCTCTCTGCTCTGTCTTCACATGACCTTCTCCTCCATGTGTATCAAATCTCTTTCTGCCTCCCCAACCCCAGATAATTCAGGATAGTCTCCCTATCTAAAGACCCTTAACCCAATCCCATTGGCAAAGCCCCCCTCACCCCTCCACTTTTATGTTTTGGCATATATGGAAAAATTCACAGATACAGGGACTAGGACATGGGTATCTTTGGGGGGGGGGTGCATATTTCAGCTTACACAGCATCCTAGCTCTAGCTTTTTTTTTTTTTTTAAGTTTATTTATTTATTTTGAGAGAGAAATGAGAGAGAGGGAGAGAAAGAATCCCAAGCAGACTCCATGTTCACAGCACGGAGCCCTACATGGGGCTTGATCTTACGAATTGTGAGATCATGACCTGAGCTGAAATTAAGAATTGGATGCTTAACCAACTGAGCCACCCAGGTGTCCCCTTAGCTCTAGCTTTTAACTCTGCTTAGGGATATGCCTCTTTGGTATATAAAACAGTAGGCCAAAGGGACAGCAACTAAGATTAGGTGCTGCACTCTTCCTGTGAACCATCCAACTTCCTCTTTGACATTGTACAGCATTTTGGGAGAACAGTGTCAGCACCATGACCTTGGACCAGCCATGCAGATGCCTGTGTACTGGAGCATTTAGAGCCACTACCCAGCACTGGCATCTGCTCATTTCTCACCCTGACGCTGTCACCTTCTGTGAGCATTGACTTGGGAGAGCATGTCAGCAAACAGTGCCCCAGACACAGGTTGGAGTTTGGCTGCTCAGTCTGATCTCATAGGCCAACCGGGCAGGAGACCGATCTCTCCTTTGCCGTGTTGTTGCTAAGGGCTGGTCACCTTCAGATCTCCCTTGAGACTGTGCCAGAGAAATGGCTAAAGAGCTGGCAACAGCCTTGGGGGGTCAGTCTTCATCCTTGGGCAAACCAAACCGGCGTGGTTTATGACATTTCCATGACTTTAAAGGAATTGAGCCTTCATAACAAGTCCCAGGGAAGTTTCTAATTTCTCCAAAGTAGCCTTCTGTCTCGCTCTCTGGTAAATGCTCTGAAGCATTAGTATCTTGCTAGGGGATGTGGGCTCAGGTTGGACCCACTTCATATAGGGAAAAATTTGATAGAATAACATATATTTTATGAAATAGGATAAAACTATTAATTTGGAAAGAAATATATAAAACCTATGGTACATTTTACTTGCAAATTGTTAATTAAACTACAATTAAAAATAAAACTTCTAGCAATAATGAACATTTTTGTTACCTTACGCTTATGAGATATTGAAAATATGAAATATCTTTTTCTCACCCCATTGGCTAATTCTGAGGTTTCTAAATGCCCCAGTCTTCATTTGCTAATATTAGTTGCCAGAGAGTAGATTCAATATCCTGATGACAGCCACTTGTGTTACTTGCTTTGAACACCAATACTTTCAAGCGAGGCATAAATTCAACCAAGAGATCCATCTGTCTGGTTTTCCATGGTCTTCCATGGGCTGTTGTTTCTGCCCAGAACAGCACCATCTTTAAGATGAAGACAGAGAAAGAACCCTCCTCCAACGGCTCCCAATTCCTTATGGAACATAATGCCTGATGTGACCCAGAGTGAATTCTTCATTGCACCAGGCTCCTTTTGAACAGTTAGAAATGAAACCAATAAAATAGTTTCTTCATACAATCTCAGATACATAGAAGTTTCACAGAAATCTTTTCAAAGGTTTTCATGGGAAAACATCAAAATTTCCTTTAGGCTCTTAACATATTATTCTATGGACAAGGTCATGTGGTGGTCTTTTTTTAAAAAAATTTTTTTAAAGTTTAATTTATTTTGAGAGCGAGCGAGCACGCATGACAAGGGGAATGGCAGGGAGAGAGAGAGAGAGAGAGAGAGATTCCCAAGCTGGCTTCACATCATCAGCACAAAGCCTAATGCGGGGCCCAAACCTATAAACTGTGAGATCATGAGAAGAGCTGAAATCAAGACTTGGATGCTCAACCAACTGAGCCACCCTGTCCCCCAGGTAATGAGCAGTTCTAAACAACCTGCTCAACACCAGTATGAGGCCCTCAAAGCTCCCTACAGCTGAGTCATCATTGAATCAGAGTGACAAGTTAAAATGCAGACTCCTGAGCCCTAATCACATAGATTCTGATTCACTGGGTCTGGGATGGACCTTGAACATCTGATTTGAGAGCTGTCAGCCAGCATCAGGCTGGACTCCTCACTTCAGCCCTCACCAGCTTGGCCACTAACGTTCTTTGAGCCTGGTTTCCTTTGCTGTGATTTGGGGATGGTCAGACCTACCTGATGAGGCTGTTGTCATAACTAGAGATTGTGTCTGTGAGGGGCCTGCACAGTACTTGGCACATGGCAGCATTCGGTAAATGGCAGTAGCTGACACTTATCACCGTGTTGTGTCATCCCTCCCCTTTCCCCAGTGGAAAACAGTGCTTTCAGTAGATGTCAAATGTGAGGTGCATGAAAAGAACATTGAAGTCCACTTAACAGCAATGCCTGCAGGTCAGAGCTATGAGGGAGGATTTGCTCTTCCCCCCATTGACTCACTATGGGCCTCAGAATTATACACAAGGGCAGGAAATCTATTCATTAAGCATGTACTATGTGCCAGACACTGTGAAGGGACATTAGCATTCATATTTGATATCAATCACAGTGCTGGAAGCCAAGCCAAGTAAAGGTCTCACAGACAATAGGTAGCAGAGCCAGGATTTGGACCCATATTTGTTTGATTCCAAATCCCATATGTTTCCCCTCAAAAGGGGAACACAGTGGAAGGCAAGTCATGAATAGCCGCAAGATTCCTGAATGTGGTTCCCATCAGAGGGTGGCCCAAGGTCTCTTTAGAGTTGTGGTGGAACCTGTCTTATCCAGGGGCAGGGGTGGCCTTGGTGAGTACAGTGAGGGGAGTAAGGGCAGAAGGTTCTTAGGAAGTCAGCTGTACTACCATAAACTTCAGCTTGAGTCTCCTCTGGGGGGAGGGACTGGGCACATTGCCAAGGGGACGCAGCAGGGTATTCGCCTGCCGCTCTTGCTCAGCAGTCTCCAAGAAAGATTTCCTTTCTTTTCTCTCACTGTAGTGCCAGCGATGCGCCTTCTTGGGTTTGGTGAGCTTCTCCAAACCAACACTTCCCTGTTTGTACTCAGAGTAGCTTGAGACTCAAGCCAAATACCAGCTGCCTGCCTGATGGTTGCTCCCTGCCTGGGGAGACAGCATTTAAATCAGGAATGTCCACCCCCAGCAGGGGCTGCCCCAGGCAAATCTCGATGCTTTTTATTTTTTTTATTTAAAGATGATTTCTAATTGTTGAGTGAGCTGCTTTGTTTTGAGGGGGGTCATCCTAACCTGATTCACCTGTTAACCCACCGTCTTGGAGGGATTAGGAAGCATGTTATTGGGACATGCCAAGACCAGGGCAAGTAACTGCTGGCCCTCACATGTTCATCTTATCTGCTTCCCTCAATTTCGATAGGAATTTTGTCATCAGGATAGGAAAAAAGGGGACCACCCTTTTATAGTTCTCACTGGATTAAAAAAAAAACTTTTTAAATATTTGTTTTTGAGAGAAAGTATGAATGCTCCTGTGAGCAGGGGAGGAGAAGAGAGAGAAAGAGAGTGGGGAACAGAGGATCCAAAGCAGGCTCTGCACTGTCAGCACAGAGCCCAACATGGGGCCCAAACTCACAAACCATGAGATCATGACCTGACCCGAAATCAGATGCTTACTGACTGAGCCACCCAGGTGCCCCTCACTGGAACTTTTTATTTGAATTGGCAAAAACTTACTCTTTAATGAGACTATACCTTTATTTTTTAATGATTTTTATTATTTTTAAAATTTATTTTGAGAGAGAAAAAGAGAGATCCAGTGGAGGAGGGGCACAGAGAGGGAGACAAAGAATCCCAAGAAGCTCTATGCCATCAGTGCAAAGCCTGATGTGGGGCTCAAATCAACGAACTGGGAGATCATGACCTGAGCTGAATCCAAGAGTCAGACACTCAACCGGCTGAGCCACCCAGGCACCCAGAGACTATACATTTAAAGAAAGACTCCTCTAGAAGCTGGGCGAGACCCCAAGTGTCCCTTTAGTGTTTATGCTGGAAAGGGATGTTTGTCCCTTATCTTTGTACGGGAAATCAAAGAATCCCCAAAGACACAATAACACATAGCATAGTTCTCCCTTGACACAGAAACCTAGAAAAAGGCACTTTCCTGGCCTGAACCCTCTGTGGTTCTCATGAAGCTGGGTCCACACAACCTCATAAACACTATATCTTTGGCTTGGGTTATTTCTATTGTTTAGAAATTGTTATTTCTATTGTTCTATGTTAACACATACCTCACATCATCCTTTTCGCTTCCCTTCATTTCATATGTAGGCAGAGAGAGCTTTTCCCCTTTCAGCTGCCAGGGAACATTTCTAGACAGAATATCCTGTCATCTTCTAAAGTAACAACACAATTCAAGGCAACAACCATTGTGAATGAAAATGACAAAACACAGAGATAATCTTGGAACTGCAAATCCAAAACCTAAAGCCTTATCTTTCAGCCCTAGACATCTGATCCCCTTGATTTCTATTGCTGGCATCAGTGGAGCTTGACCAGATGTTAATTTCTACGCTACCTCCTGAAACATGTGTTTACAAACTCAGAACTTTAGATGAAATCACATATGAACACTTGCCTGTTTTGGCAGCAGGGCTTTTAGATGATGAATATGTAAGAGCCGATGGGTAGGTTACACCCTTTTGGGGTTTACCTTCTGCAAAAAAGAAAAAAAAAATTATTTGTAGAGCTAGACGTTTGAGATGGTTCTGGTAAGCTGATTCCCTCCTTCCTATTTATCTGTCTTGAGTTCAATAAATCCACAGTCTTCCTGCCCCCTAAGCTGGAGTGTTGATTACAAGAAGAAAGTCAAGTGAGATTTTGTTTTTCTGTATAGCCTGTGTCTTATTAATATTAGAAAGGAAGCAATACCATCTGTGTGGTTCAGACTTAACATTAGCAACCCTCACTCTGCCCATGAAGATGTGACATGTAAGCTTAAGGTTTTTGTGTACGTGGTGTTGAATGTTTAATTAGGTCAGTAGATGAATGTAAAGCACTCCCCGTGCTCTCCTTCCGGATGATCCAGAGCTCTGGTCACAGGCTGGCTCGCCGTGCATGAACCGCTCTCTCTCCCTTTCACGGACCCTGTGGGATCCATTTGAATTCCATGGCACTAAAGAAACCTAGAAAGTACTTTTCAAAAGAAGCATTTGTTGCCCACCTAGGGAAAGAAAGTTTAGAGGCCAGGTGAGGAGAAGGAATGTTAATATGTATCAGGGACAACAAAGGAGGCATAAAAAAGAAAAACTATCAGGTGACCGGGGCTGGGGAAGCAAGTACCAAGCCTGATCGGACTGAAAACGTCCCGGGGAAGCCTGTTGCCTCTAAAGACGTCTTCCGCCAGGAAATGATGCCTGGAATTCCGCCACAGTTTTGCTCCACAATGAGATGGACAGTGTCACTTGGAATGTAGCAGCTACCTGGAGATTGGGGATTTGTCTCTCTTGGGAACCGGCGAATCCGTGCCTCTGGCATGTAGGAGATGATCAGTTAGTATTGATTCGGAGAAGGAATGTCTTCATGCTTAGATCTCTGTTACAATTTCAAATACCCATGAGAGGAGTCCCACCTGGTATCTGATATTTGCATCTGATAGGGAAAGAACTTTAATTCTCAACCTAAGGAAATAGTTTTATAGGATGGGCTTGGGGACGAGATGGTGAGGAGTGTCGAATGGAGAGTCCAAGTGGTGGGACAGAATCTAGTGCACAATTTTTGCCAAAAACCCTACTACACAAAAGGCTGTAGAGCCACGAAGCAGACAGAATGATGGAGTCTCAGAAAGAGGCTGGAATTGGGAATGAGAACATCTAGGTTTCTGTGTCTATTTGCCATGAATTCTCTGCCTCAATCTCTGAGACTCTCATTTCTCTCATTCAGAAAATATGGACAGTGATATGGAACAACTTACTGTTTTAAGTTGTAGGGATCTAATGGAAAAAGAGTTAAAATGTTTTGGAACTATGTATTACCAGAGAGATGTAAAGATTCTCTTCTGGTATTGTCTATAAATATCACTCAAAGTGGAGATGAGGCAAAATGTTTGGGCTTACTGAGTTATTTCACCTCATTAAAGTCACCTGGGAGCAGAGCTTGGCATTTCCAGATCCCCCGCCCTTGTCTGGGCCTCTTCCAAATCGTGATTGAGGTCATTTTGGACCCAAGGAGGGCCTCACTTGATCAACTGAGGGGACTGTGGGGAGATGGTCTCCCTCTGTTCACTATTCTTCTCACATCTAAAATCCTATGTTTATTTCTGCTTCTATTCAGAAGGAAAAAGAACATGAGCTCAGTTTTCTGAAATGTGGATCAAAGAACAAATAGGCAGTATTAGGAAGTCCCTCTCTGACCATTCCTATCCCTGGACTGTCAAAAGATTGTGCTGACCAAAAAGGCACATCCCATCTTCTGCTCCCATCCCAGCCCGCCAAAGTGAATTAACTAAAGGAGCACAGTGATGTGTAAAAATTAAAAATAAAAAGGTCATGAAGGCACCGGAGCCTTCAGAGGAGGATTCTGACACCATCCAGCTGTGGCCTTTAGCTTCTGGATACTGGGGAGCATGCCTTGGCTGCTGGCCAGCATCGCTCCCCCAAGTCACCCATTCAAAAGAGATTCCTACCCATTGCAGAAGGACCAATGTTTATTATAATTGGCAAAAAGTGCTTTGGTTAAATGTCACTAGGTGAAATGAGGGGACATGGAAGTTGAGTTTATCGGGAATAATCTCAGCAGACTGATTTTCATTTAAAAAACCCAAAACGTCTCTACTCTCTTGGAGTTAATTTCTCCTTTAAACCTCTGTTGGGGATTCTTGAATTGCAGGATATGCATTTAAGGTGGGAACACTCTTATTTAGCCAGGAACTACTTGGTAAACACCTATGTGGGGATTACATTTCTCTATATACTTGACACATTTGTAGTCTAGATATTAGCATTGTCATATGGCCGCTATTCTGAATTCTCATGACACTGTGGTTGATGACTTTCCACTCTCTGACATAGAAACCAGTTTAATTTGAACCCTAGGTTGCAGAATTCTGCAGGCAAGAGGAAACAGAGATTGCTCAAGTTGTGAAGAATCCTGAAAGGTCTGTTTGTAGTTCTATTAAAACTCTGAAAAAACCCAACAACTCTGATCAATGGAGGATAGTAGGAGTTGGGGCATGGGATGCATAAAGGTACCAGAAAGCCATCCAGACGGGAAGACCTACTATATTATGAAACATTTCTCTTTTCCTTGCTTCGGTTGATCTTCCGCAGGTGGCTCCTCAGGAGAGGTGTGTGGCTCCTAATCTTGTTGGGATGCCAGAAGCTTTGCTAGAATATAGTTTAAAATCATGTGAAGCCTCTTTGAAGAAAACTGGGAGATGCAAGGCCCAGTGTAAGGCAAGTATAGCACAAGGATAGAACACTGTGTTGTGTTCAGACACCAATAAGGACATGCCAAAAAATCCCAAAGGGCACCCACTGGCCAAATTTGGAAAATTTGAGTGCCAAAAAGAATAATGATAGCCAAATTATGGAAAGAGCCCAAATGTCCATTGACTGATGAATGGATAAAGATGTGGTGTGTGTGTATACACACACACACACGGAATACTACTTGGCAATGAAAAAGGATGAAATCTTGCCATTTGCAACAATGTGGATGGAACTAGAGGGTATTATGCTAAGCAAATTAAGCCAGAGAAAGACAGATATCAGACAATTTCACTTACATGTGGAATCTGAGAAACGCAACAGATGAAGGAAGGAACAGATGAAGGAAGGAAAAATAAGATAAAAACTCAGAGGGAGGCAAAGCATAAGAGACTCTTAAATACAGAGAACAAACTAAGGGTTGGGTGGGAGAATGGATTAAATGGGTGACAGGCATTAGGGAGGGCACTTTTGTGATGAGTCCTGGGTGTCATACATAAGAGATTAAACACTAGGTTTTACTCCTGAAGCCATGACAACACTGTATGTTAACTAACTTGAATTTATATATATAAAAAAAAGAATAATGGTGATAATGGATTATAACATATTTTCAAAAACAATCCATGACTCCCTAGTGACACTTGAAAAGATAGGTGTGGAGAGAGGGAGAAAAATCCTCTTCTTTATGTAAGAAAACTTGCTAATAAATGTGGAAGGAATGACAGAATTAGAACAATATAATTTTGCAAATTCTAATGTAATTCTTGCTAGTGCAAGGACCATCACTGGATGTTAAACCACTGGATGATTTTGTTGGAGAATGAGCCATTCATGCTGATTTGAAGTATAACCCTACAGATTGCTTATTAATTATAAAGTATCTTTACCATGGAGAGATACTGTAAAGTATCTGACCAGTCAAGTTTAGCATTACCAACAGCTGGATAAACTGACATTATTGTGCCTTCTGATATGGCCACTGTGATACAGCACAATGGATATGCTATGATACTACCTATGTAGTAACCTTGGGAAAATATTTAACCTGGATCCAATCATGAGGAAATGGTTGGACATATTTGTGGTCCAGACTGTGAGACACAGTCCTAGACAACTGGCTGGGACTTCAAAAATGTCACTGTCATCCATGACAAAAAGCGTAGTGTGGGGCTAGACAGTTTTAGATTAAAGGAGAGTTAATAGACATGACAACTAGAGGCAACAGATGATTTTTATTATTTATTAGATTGTGGATCAGGAAGGAAGGAAAGAAGGAAGAGAGAGAAGAGGGAAGGAGAGAGAAGTAGGAGGAGAAGAAATTACTATGAAGACTGAGATAACTGGATATTATTGAGGAGGAACTATTTGTTAGATAGTATAATTGTAACAATGTTAATGTTTTAGGTGTGATATTGGTATTGTGGTTATTTAGGAAAATCTTATTTTTACTAGATGTGTGTGGCACTATTGAGGAATAAAGTGTCATGATGCCTGCAGCTTATTTTCACAGGGTTTAGAGCAAAATATAGGTAATGATAGGTAGATTAAAAAAGCAATTGTTGCTAGGTGAAGGGAATGTGGAGATTCATTGTACTATTCTTTCAACTAGAAATGTTTCAAAATAAAAGTTTGGGGAATTCACAAAAGTAGGAAAGGACGGGTCGTGATAATAGAGATACTAGGTCATTTTTAATGTGGAATCACAATCGTCAGTAGCTCACTGACATTACCCCATTGGAAGAGGGAGAAAAAGAGTGAAAAAGATTATCTACAAAATTCCTAAGGAGCTAGACTGCTAGGACTGACTAGTGAAACAATCAGTTAAATAAAAAGAAATCTCAAAATTGCAGCTCAGTTCTCTAAGAGCCTATATCCCTTTTCATTTACCAGAAATATCAAGGAATGAGGTTCTAGATAACAAGACATATTTGGCCTAACTAAAGGAGTAGTTCAAAAACCCAAGTTATTAAATGCAATCCACTTCATTAAAAGTTTGATTGGATTTATGGATAGCTGCAGTGTGTTTAAAATGAGCAATTGGAGCCTTTTAATGTTTCCAGACTTTGTAGTGATTTACCACTGTAATTATAATTTATTGTTTCATGATCCTAATTATCAGAAGAGCTAATGCTTCAGATTTTTATGAAATGAGTTGGGCCATAAACTAAAACCAATAGAACATTGAAAAGAGCACATTTCCTCCCATGAGGTCACTTAAGCCAAGCGCCCAGGTAGGGCTGTGTTTCTCCAGTGTGTGGGCATACCTGAGATAATGAAGGACTCTCTCCAACGTGGCAGGGACAGTGACTGAATGCCATTGGAATAACTCCCCTTATAGCCAGATTGCCCAGCAACTTTCCGAACAAGTATTTTCCCTCCTGAATTATCAAGCACGCCACTACGAAGAGAAAAAAAAAAAACAAAAACCAAAAAACGAAGAGCAGAAAAATATTGTTTGACACAATCAACAGACTGATATCACACTAGCCTCCATCTTTATTTGAAGATATGAAAGGGTGAGATTAAGAAAAGGTTTATCCTGACCTGCACCCCATGCCCCAAGAATGGTGCCTTCATCCCATGGCCCAGCATCTGACCTCCCAGGCCAGATAGCCTTCTCTTTCTTATTACAGAAGAATAAGAAAGATGGTTGTTTGTTCCATTGGGCAGCAATTTCTGTTTGCTACCATGCCTCAAATTTCTCTTCCTTGGTTTGTTCGTTCTCACTAGGTCTTTTGAGTAAAACTTCTGACAATTTCCAGTTTGGTTTTGTGACATCACAGGATGGTTCCACTTATTTCGAAGGGTGGCCATGACCTTTTACCAAGCAAATTATTCCTTTTATTTTGGGCAAGGGAAGGAAGGTGCGTGGCTCAACTGAACTCATTAATAAGAGTCCTGAAGGACTGGAAATTGTTTCTTTAATTTCTAGGATTTTGAGGGTTTTGGATCCTGATGTAACAGTGACTGACATATATACCTCTTTGCTTGTATGTGAAACAGGGGCCTTTTTCAGCTTCTTCAGAGTCACTTCACATTGTCATTCCCTTGCCCCAGAGCCAAAAATGGCTCCTGTGGGTATCAGTGATTTATGGCACAGACGGAGCTAAAAATCCACTTAGATTTGTTCTCATCAACACCCTCCCTTCCCTCCAGGAATGAGAGTTGCCATTTCCTGCCCTCCCACCTTCATGAGTCAACAAGTTTCAACACTCAACTGCTCAATGACCCGGAAGGAAAGATAGTGATAATCGTACTTGACATGTGGAGCACTTAATTGATTTAAAATCATTCCCATGTATGGTATCTCACGGGGCCCTCCCAGCAAACCTGTGACTTGTGGAGCAGAGGCAATGCTGTTGTTCCCATTTCATGGAATTGGGCTTAGACCAGTGGAGTGACTCTGGCCAGACTTTGTGACTAGTAAATTGGCAAGGCAGGGATTTGAACCCAGGTCTAGCTGACCTGGAATCCTGGGTTTGTCCCGCTTGGTCACAGTTGCCTCTCAGGGTTCAAAGGCAAAGGTGCCAACTCCTCATCTTTCCAAATCATTGCGACCCTGCCCTCCCTTCTGCTGGGAGCTCGGAATCTGTTACCTCACAAGTCCCAGCTGCGGCTAGGCTCTCGGCTCCCTTGACAGAGCACATGGTTCCCACTCAGTACGCGTCTGCTCCTGCTGCTCTTTTGCCCCAGAAAACCAGCTCCCACTTCTGCCTGACAAGACCTGTGCCACACAGGGCCCCATCCTTCCTTCTCTAGAGAGATTCTGGAAAGATTTCACGGCATCCCTTCCTAACGATGCCTTACAATCTTGTCTCACAACCAAGACTCTGATTTTATCTGGTCTTGTCTTATCTCCTAGAAAATGTCTTGAGTCGCTTTTGTCTCTCAACCAGATTAGAAATGTTCTTATGGAAAAGGCAGCGTTTTATGCTTCTACATTGGAAGGCCTGTCAGTGGTGTGTGGGTGCTGCCCACGCTGGCTTAGGAAAGCCAATTGTTATCTTTTCAGGATTGTGAGAGTTGGTTCCCCTCACATTGTAGCTTGAGTCAGCCATGGTGGGAGTATTTATGCCACAGAAATTGGTAAAATCAGAATTACCTGTGCGTTTGAGGAGCTGGTTGTTAAACATTGACAAGCACAGGTCCGGTGGAGGATGAAAATTCTAGTTATTAAAAAATTATCCCATGCTCCCTTCACTTACAATTAATGGGGGAATTAGAAATCACAATAACACTTACCTTTTTATTTCCTTCCCAAGAAATTATTCTGCCCTTGGTTTTTTACTCCAGTGTATTGAGGAAATGTGTGTGTGTGGGTTCGCTCCTGTTTAAGAGTCAGAAGAACAGTAGCTGCCCTTCCCAGAGAGGGAAGGGGGAGGGGCTGTGTTGAGCTTCCCTCAGGCTGTTCAAGGAAGTGGGAGGGTGGGGGTGGGGTCTCAAGCTGCTCAGGTCTGATGATATCCCTTGTAAGGGGGGATAAGATGAACACCAAGACTGTGGGGAAGATGCGACACTGAACTATGGTGATATCCTGAGATATCCCTGTTGCAGACCAGACTTAATGCCTGATCTTGGGGGTGGACTTAACTGGAGGATGTGGATCTTCTCAGATATTCTGGAGAAGAGTGGATGCTAGGTGGTCTTAAATCCTGCCTTCGGAAGACAGACTTGTTCTGTTGTGAAAAACAAAACTCAGAGTATCAAGGAATTCCTATCTGTTCTCCCTTAAGGTCTCTATTCATCCGCCCCATGGACAGGGACACTTCCTTCTGAACAGTTTCCCACTAAATCAGACACTGGTCCAGAAAACTACAATGGCACTCAGTTGCTCAAGTAGCAGATCTTGTGTTCTGAAGCATTCAAGCTCTTCTCCTTTGCCCCTCTACCCTCTTCTCTATTCTCTCCCCAAGTTCTTACTCTCCAACCCCCAGCACTGAAATTGCTAAGTCCTGGTTCTTGTCAAAGCCCTTCTTATTTTCTCCCCAGTGGTGTCTCCATCCATCATAAAGCCATTCCCAACTCTTACTGGTCCAAAGTCTACATCTACCTCACATCCTCACTTTGTATGTTAAACAGTGCTGGGACCCTCGCCCCTGTTCTTAGGTAAATATGTCACCTGGGCTCTGGGTTGGAAGTCAGGGGACAAGAGGTCTAATTTGAATTTGCAACTAACTAGCAATTTAATTAGCTTCGCTAGTTCTCAGCTCCTCTTCTAACAAATGGGGATGTTAACCGCAGCCTGATAGGGTCGAGATGATGCTAGAAGGAGAGAATCACAGTGCAAGGGATAACTGTGAGTATGATGACATGTTCGTGGGGTTGAATGAACCCATGGGACTCTGTCCTGCACCGGAAGCATGGAAAGGCAAGAGAGAGCCAGCAAATGTCAGAGGGAGCAAATGCCAACCATTTGGATCACAGCTGGAAAAATACAGGCAACCTGAAGACAGGCTCAGCCTCTGCAGCAGACACAGTGTCTACGCAGACACAGACTGGAGGGGGCCGATGGCGCTGAGCTAATTGGGCACACACGTGTGTAAGGATGTAGGCGAGCACGCACATATGTGCAAGCACACATGTGGGAGCATGCACATGTGCATTCACGCATATGTACGTGTGTGCATGAGATTTATTTCAGAGTGAAAGCAAAATATTTTTTTTCATAGTCTGGGGTTAAGAAACAGCGTTTGGTGTAGTTTCTCTCCTTTTTTTTTTTTTCCCCTTAAGTTTACCCATTTTGAGAGACAGAGAGCAGCATGAGCTGGGGAGGGACAGGAAGAGAGGGGGAGATAGAATCCCAAGCAGGCTCCATGCTGTCAGCAGAAGGAGCCCCACATGGGGCTTGATCTCACGAACTGCTCAACCGACTGAGCCCCCCTAGCACCCCTGGTGCTTTTTCTCTTGAATGTTTCACTAGTTCTCCATAATGGAGCATTCGTAGTCCTTCCCCACTGGAAACTCAGTGAGCTCGGCATCCCTCCTCAGTGGTGGTGGAAAGTGGGCAGCCAACAGACTGCCAGTAATTCTTAAATCTGATTTTATGCATAGACTTTGCTTTTGTTGTTTCCCCAAATTTCTGAAAAGCTGCTGACGGCACACCGTGAAAGGGAGGGAAATGTACATCTTTGCTCCTCTGTCTGGCAGAGTTCCACAGCAACCATCAGCTGACCGGTGTGCAAGAAGGAAAAAGATACAGTAGCTGACTAATTCAGAAACTTCATCCAGTATCGGGTGGCCGAGGACTGACTCAGGGGCCACATCTCAAAGCAGTCTCAGAGTGGTGGATCGGGGCTGGACTTAGATTCCAGTCCCCACTCGGATACTTTGCCGTAGTGCGGCTTTAGAAAAGCTATTCTGCCTCTCGACTCTCAAGATGTGGATAACCGTAGTAGCCACCACATTGGGAGCTGTGAGGATTAAATAAGGTGACACAGGTGAGGCACTTGACTCAGACACAGTGGCCTTATTATCAAAGGTACTATGTAAATATGCATTCCCCTGGGTTTGGTCTCCCAGCCTAAGCAGAAGAGGTATGAGCATTTGGGGGCACCTGGGTGGCTCAGTCAGTTAGTGGCTGACTCTCCATTTCAGCTCAGGTCATGATCTCCCAGCTTGTGAGTTCGAGGCCCCCATGGGGCTCTGGGCTGACAGTGTGGAGTCTGCTTGGGAGTCTCTCTCCCCCCCCGCCCCCACCAGCACTCTCTCTGCTCTTCCCCTGCTTGCGCACACTCTCTCTCACTCAAAATAAATAAACTTAAAAAAAGAAAGAAGTATGAGGATTCTGTGAAGGTCACTTTTGCCTCTCCTCATTTAGGCAGTGACTTAGTTCAAAACATGTCATACTTCCCGTCCTTCTTCCTGGATCCCAGACCAACAGGTGACAGAGCAGTACCACCTGCCACCCTCCTTCTCACTTGTCCTGTTCTACCTGTCTCCAGGCCATCACTACGGCTGTGACACATTTCTTCTCCAAACGTCTGTGCGTTGCTTAGTCACATCCCTATTATTGCCTTGTTCAGCACATACAGGTAGAAAAACACACGCTTCACGTCACCGAGAACCGTGGCTCCCTTGTCATGAACATGAGAGCGTAGAATTCTCCTCCCCATCCCATGAAGTCGGTCCTTTCCCTGGAGAGCTGTGAAAGGAGACCTGGGGCCACACTCAGCTCCTGCCTGGCCCCATGGGATAGGGCTGCCACACGAACTGCAGGCTGCACAGTTACGGGGGCACCCCTGCCCGCAGCCTGGTTGCTGGTTGTTATGTAGCGCGGAGCTACCCACCTGTGAATCGCAGCGCCGCACACGCTGGAGTAAGACGCGTAGATATCCGTGCCGTAAACGTGGTATTTGGGGTCTTGGCATCCTGCTGGACATTTCACGACGAACTCAGGATTGATGATCTTTCCGGCTTTGACATCACAGTTGATCTGAGGCACAGCTGGGAAAGCAAAATGAGGCCAAAATTACACCTAGGGGTATCAGCTTATATACTGGTGGCTCTGTCAGGTCATACGTGTTCATTTAATGTCTAAAGGCCAGGGCCTGCGCAGACCCTGGGTCCTCTCCATATAATGAAAGCAAGGATATAATTAGGACATTCCTCAGACCAAAAGAATAACAGTGACCATCCACTGCATTTAACCTGCTGAGAGCAAAACCAGGCAGATTCTTGTGCTTATTCAGACAACTGAAGAGGAGAACTCTGGGGGGAAAAAAAAGACCCACCTCCGGGGGTCAGGAATGTCACCTTGGGTCCATGGCTGGAGAACACTGGTTTTTCAGGTGCTCTGGAGCTAGTTCAGGAAAAGAGGGAACTCTCAGATGACCTTTCAGGCCAAAGGGAAGGTATTTCAGGGAGGGTAGATGAGGGAGCATGAGCCTGGGGCCCGGCAGCCAGGACGAGGCTGGCCTGATGCATCAGAGGCTCCGTGCGGGAGCCCCGTGGGAAGGTGGGGATTGGGAGGGCTGGACCGGGTCAGGGAGGCTTGAGGGTCTTGTGTTCCGTGCGGGAGGTGGGGGCACAATGGAAGGTTTCTGGGCAGGGGAGACAGATAATAGAAGAGATCTTCGATCGCGGTCCTAGACAGGGGTCCTAGATCCAGGTTCAAGATGACAGTTATTTTTACTCATCTGCCTTAACACATGATGGAAGGCTAGGAACTGACCCCCTCCCCTCCCCCCCGCCGCCTCAACTCCCCCCTGGGAGCAGCCAGGGGACGCTCAGTCTTTCTTTCGCCTTTGTCCTTCTTCGGCGTTGTGACAGCCATTGCCAGACTAGCACCGTCCATCAGGCCAGTGTTCTAGAGCTGAAAGCTTGTCTGGGATTGAGGTGGGGTAGTTTCTCTCATGGTAGCAACTAAAAGGGGACGGAGCTGCATCACTTCCTTGGAAAAAGTTCCCTTACAAACTCCTGAAGGACAAGGTCTCCTAGACGATACTATACTGGCGCCCTTGTTGCTTCGAAATGTATTCCGTTCTGGGCCCTGTTCTCCAGAAGGGGTTCTGAAACATGGACACAGTGCAAAGAGTAAGCAGAGGCTCAGGAGGTGTCTGCAAACCATCAGGTGGGCGAGCTGGCTGGCAGAACGGGTCGTCTGGCCACAAGGAGGCTGAATTCGGAGGGGGCAGGTGACCACTGTCTTCACATGCAGGGCTGGTGTGTGCTAGGACACCAGGGGACCAAGTTAGAACTGAAAGAGCGACTCTCCATAGAGGCAGATTTTGCCAAGAAGAACTTTCCAGTAATTGAGATTGTCCTGGAAGGAATGGGCTGCCCTGTGAAGCGGTGAATGCTGAACAGTTGAAGACGGGACTTCTCCACTGGGTGGGAGGTGGAAGCCCCGCCCAGGGCTAAGAGTCAGTGACGACATGCTTGGAGCCGGGAGGTCTGGCAGGCCACCCACCCTCTGCCTGGGTTACTGAGATGCTCTCAGAGTTGTTGATGGCTTCCAGCTGTATCCAAAACATACACACACTCTCTCCCTCTCTCGCTCTCTCTCTCTCTCTCTCTCTCTTAACCCTTATGTATCTGAATGGAGCAGAGTCGCATTTCACTGGGACTGCAGAGAGAACTGATGTTAGAACTTCTGCTCTTTTCCTAAACAACTCCTCCCAGACGCTATCTGCCCCTGAGGGCCAGGCCAGCACGGAAGCTCTTCTGCCCCCGGGGGCCAGGGGCTGAGTCTGATCACAGGCTAAAACAATTTGTGGTCTAGGTTAAGAAGCGGAGTGCAGTGCTCAGAAGATCCTGTGGTTTTCTTCTCCCTACCACAGGTTGCCTCCTCTCCAAAGCTATTTTCCTTTTATCTTTCATTCTCTTAAATCCTGATACTCACTCAAGTCTGCATTCACTATTTTGAGTCTCAGAATATCTTATTTTTTTCTTTTGAAAGCGGTTTGGGGGCTGAAGATGCTAGTGTAGTCTCTCCTTAAATTAGTGAATTGGTCCCTGGGCGTGACTGGACGTATTCACCTCTCCTCCCTTCCCCACTCCACGTCCCCACTCCCAAAAGCATCCATTCCTTTACATGGACACAAGATGGACGCGTGTGTTTTTGGTTCGTAGGGATTTGAATGAGGAGGTGACCAGCTCTGAGAACTGGGATTAAACGTGGGTGTGACTTTGGCTCTCCTGGAAAGCCAACCCAAATCTTCTGGAGTAGAATCAACGGGGATATATCTGGAAGCTTACTGCATGAGGATTCTACAGTGAACACCGCTACTGAAAGACTTTAGGGTATACACAGCACATGCAATGGATTTTCCATGAAGTGGTTGTTTTAAAAAGACAAGGGCGGTGGCGGGGGGCGCATCTGGGTGGCTCGGTCGCTTAAGTGTCCAACTTCAGCTCAAGTCATGATCTCGCAGTCTGTGAGTTCGAGCCCCGCATCAGGCTCTGTGCTGACAGCTCAGAACCTGCAGCCTCCTTCAGATTCTGTGTCTCCCTCTCTCTCTGCTCCTCCCCTGCTCACACTCTGTCTCTCTGTCTCTCTCTTTCAAAAATAAACATTAAAAAATTAAAAAAAGACAAGGGAGGAAAATGTTACATGGGAATATTTTGCTTCCTGCTAATCAGGTTCCCCTTTCCCACAAGGGGTGTTTGTTTGTTTGTTTTGTCTCATTTTTTACAAAGGCCAGGAAGTACCCTAAATAAGCTCAGTTTTAACTGCATCCAACTGGATTAGCAAAATCAGTGCATTAACTCAACCCATAGCAGAGAAAAATGAAATCAAGCACATACGCTCATGTACTTTGGAAAAACAGAGTGCAATGGCAAAGTATGGCTAAAGGTCAAATATTGTTAGATTTGTACAGAAAATTAAGCTGGAGAGAGTGAGCTAATTAAAAGTAATTGCCAAAATCACTGGAAAGTGTAATGTCTGAATCCAGCCTCAGGAAGAAGCAGCCATTTACATTTTGGGAGCCACTTTTCTTTGAGTATAGAAACCACAGTTTAGTTCTTTAAAGCAGTCCCTCAGTTTTCTGTGAAGTAGTCTGTTGTAACCTCTAAGAATCTTTCACCCATCCACTTGTAGCCTAAAGGAAGTGATTTCCCTTTGCATTTCCTTTGAATACTTTTGAACGACTCCAATCTCACAGCTTAGGTTTTCCTTTCCTTTTTCTTTCTCTTCGTTGTTCAGATTCATTTTTGGATCTCCCTTCAGTCTTCTCTGGGTTTTATCTCAACCGTGCAGAGCTAAGACTTCCTTAAGAGAACGAGACAAAATTAAGGCAGCTCAAGAAGCATCATCTTCAGGTCTGAAGAGAGGAAGAAGACATTGGGCAATTGCCCAGAGGTGGGGGGGAGGGGCATGGTGGATCCCCACTGTCAACCTCAGGGGATAACCTATAAGTCATCAAAAGGTTTTACTGCCAGGAATGTTTGAAGACGTGAACATTTTCACACCAGCTCACGTGAGAACATTGCAGAATCCGCCAAGATTCCTTCCTGGAGGCCCTTGGCACCAGCCATAGGCAACAGGGAGCTGCTTACAACCCAGATGATTAGAACTGAGAGGTGACCTTTAGTTGCTGCTCGCTGAAGTCCTATATTTGCTGTATGGGTCTCAGAGGGTCTGTGGAAAAAACTGCTACTGTCTGAGTCACTGCTTTATGCAACACAGGATCTTAGAGGCAGGTCTCCTGCCTCATCTAATAACAGATCAGGTGATGGGTTATCAGACTGAGTAATGTCACATACAGTACGCCAATCACATAGCAGACCAAAGCAAGTAGAATACTTGTTTTCCATTCATCTTTTCGCTGACCTCAGGTGAGCTACACTCCTTCTGGAAAACAGATAGATTTCTGAGTCAATTAAGAGAAGCCCTTTGTAAACTTGCCTCCTGGCTGCTTATGAGGAGGAATTATTATAACATATAAGCACTTATGTATAAACAGTTTTGATATGAAATTTGATTTGTTAGAAATTTGAAACTGAATATGAAATTTGTTAGACTGTGCTCTTGAACTCAAGTAAAATCCTATTTTTAAGATAATGATGCAAAAACATTAATTTAATGAAATAAAAATGACCATTAAATACAATTTGAAGATGAACCTTCTCCTTGATCCTGATGCCCCGTGACCAGATCATGTGAATCTTTCCTTGGTAGTGACTTCTTTTGCAAAGCATTCTTGCCCATTTTTCTTAACCGGTCCTTGACCACCTTGAATCTTTGGGCAAAACCATCAATACTATTTTGCTGCCTGTGGAAAAATTCCAGAATCCTTAAGGCCTTTCCCACTCCCCTTCATGGGACTTTTGGGCTTGCTAATACTGCTCCTGGCACTTTTCAAATGCACGTCATCTTGCAAACTTGGCCTGTTATCATTTCTCACACCTGGAACCCTCTTCCTTC
The DNA here is from genome assembly GCF_008692635.1 of Crocuta crocuta. Classification (NCBI taxonomy): domain Eukaryota; kingdom Metazoa; phylum Chordata; class Mammalia; order Carnivora; family Hyaenidae; genus Crocuta; species Crocuta crocuta. Next base: position 4,283,175 of record NW_027530016.1, read on the forward strand.
TATCTGTGTAAATGCTACTACTTTTCAAGGCCCCAGTTTCAGTTGGATCTTCATCTACCTCCTAGAATATATATTTCACAAAAGCAGGGATTGCTGTCTGCTTTGTTTACTGCTGATCGAGAATGTCTGCTGAAAGAATGAATGAATGAAACTGGTCATTAGCAAATATTATTAGTTTTATTTCCAAATATGCTATTTCTCTCTACCTCCATCTTGGTCCAAGTCACATTTCCTGTCTGGACTATTAACATAATAGCCACCTATCTTGTCGTCTTCCTTCCATGTTGCCCACCCTTTGCCCCAAGCCTTTCTTCATTGGATAGCCAGGGTGATTATTAAAAAAATGTAATCACATTTCATCAGTCTCCTGATTAACAACCTCACTGGCTTCCTATTGCCCTTAGGATAATGTCCAAGCTCCCTGAGATGGTCTACAAGGCCCAAAGGACTTGATCCCGGTACTCCTGTCTACTTAATCTTCTACCACCGTTACTTGGTAATGAAGAGGTGTTAGCCAACAAAAGCCTAGAAGAAGGACCCTCCAGACAGTAAAAGAGCCAGTAAAAGTGCAAAAACCCTGATGTGGGAATGGGTTTGGTGGTTTGAACAATAGGAAGGAGGCCAGTGTGTGTAGAGAACAGTGGAGGAGGGAGAGAGAGGTCTATGATGCAGTCTGGGAGGTGAGCAGGGGTCAAATCACATGGGGACTAGATGAATTAATAATCCTGCCATAACCAAGATGTCAGAAATTGTTTTTGCTAACCCTCTTTCCAGGACTGTGCAATAGTTTTTATTCAGAAGAAATTTCTTGATAAGCCTACTCAGAATAGAGGCTGAGCTTCCAAGGGCCTGCGTCTGGGCTGGACTCTTCAGAGAGGCAAGGAGAAGCATCTATCTGTAAAAGGGGCTTGAGAGGGAGGTAGGGGCATGAGATGGTAATGGAGAGAGAGCAAGGGTGGAATGAGGTGCTGGTGGAAGAAGATTTTATGCTCTATGAGGTGACCTCTTCTGTTGATCCTTGAAAGTCCATACTAAAAGCTCCAAAATATGATAAAATATCAGATGCAGGGAAGTTTCTTATATGAGTTAGTAAAGTAGCTGAGTCACATGGTAAGGTGGAACAGGAAGGCCATCACAACACAGGAGTGACTAAGTAGAGAAAGCATGAGGAAGTTCATTGCAGATTCTCCAGAAATCATGGGGAATGCTCCAGACTTTTAAAAAGATTGTAGAATTGGTATATACGTGTGTTTAATCTGTCAGCTGAGGATCTATCTTGGCCAGGCTAACACTGGGATGACATCACTCTAGATGATGGAATTACAGCGTTAGTGGTGGGGCTGGATTTGAACTCTAATATGTTTGATTCTAACACTATACCACATTCTCACCTGAGACCAGCTTTTTCCGAGATGTGAAACCTTGGGGGTTAAAAAATATTTTCCTTTGGTCATAACAGATTTCTCAAGAAGACTATATCAAGCAGCATTTGAGGGAAACATAAGACATGTGATGGAAATTGTTTATAAAGGCAAGCCCAGTAGAGAGTATGTGCCTCAACAGGTAACTCCAAGCTCAAGCTTGAAGCACTTCTTAAGAATTCTATAAAAGTTGGTCCTTCTAACCAGGCTTCCATAGTCCATGGAAGGACAGCAGTGAAGGGGTGATTGGGTAACAGAGGTTAATCTATCTGTGGCAACACAGCTTTTAGGCAGCTGCAAAAGTTTGTGTCTCTAGAAACAACCTATTTTTAGTTTTCAAAGGACTCTAATACACATTATTTTTCATTTGAACCTTACAAAACCGTGAGAGGCATATTATTTCTATATTTCAGAGAAGGAAGTTGACTTGCTCAAGCCCAAGTACCAAGTAAGTGGCAGAAGTAGGAACTGAACTCAGGTCCTCAGACTCTAAAGCCAGAGCTTTGCCCATTTCCACCTGTTTACTTCTTCCATAACCAAAGAGAGAGAATTACTCTTCCCTAATCTAATCCTAAGGGATTTTCTGAAGTCAAAGGTCATTGACAACCACCAGTGGGTGAATATTTCTTGGAAACTCTGTGTGTGTGTGTGTGCATGTGTGTGCGTGCTTGTGCGCATTTATCCCATTGTTTTCCTGTTATTTCTGACAAGTGCCATGGAAGAGTTTGTTCAACTGAAACACAGAGAGTGCACCTCCCTTCTTACTTCCACCGCAGAAGGAGGGCCAGAAAGTGAATCCTCTTCCTGTTTCGTGGTCTGAGAAAGGGCACACACACCATTCTGTGTGGAGAACACACTGGAGTTGGTACCAGGTGTCTAAGAAGCAAGCACGCACTGGGGGTTACTCACAAGTTGCTACAGCTAACAACACGTGAGCCTATTCGGGAAGCTGTGTGCATGTTTTACCCCAATCCAACAACCACCCAGAGCCGTCTATCTCATCAGTGTCCAATGCATTAAATAACCAAGTCCCAGAACAATTACCTCTTTGTGCCCAAGGCAGTACCTCTGGGAATCATCAACCTTTCAAGGTTGATTGCAAAAGTCTTTCCATGCCTTACAAGGTATTAAGGTTAACTTACTGGAGAGAACCATGTGGATTAAAGGTTGTACGTTTCACTGCAAGTTAAGACTATTTTAACAGACTCAATGTAGTGGAAATATTTCAGAATGTAGCTTTACTGTCCTGGAGAATATCTCACTGTCGTTTATCTTGCTGATTGTTGTCTTCATCATGAAGATGGCTCAGGAAACTCTGAAGGTGCCTACCATCAAATGAATGGCAAAGAACTAAGCTTCTCCAACTGGCCTTGTCTAGTCCTTACTCACCCCAGCAGCATCTCCCATGACTCCCCCCACACTTAAACCGACCATATCACTCACTGTTTCCTGACATCATCTTTCACTTTTCCCCCAGATGTCTGGGCTTAGTCTACCTAGAAACCCTCCCACCTACCTCTGCCTGTAAAATTCTACTTATAGTTCATATCCTACCTTGAATGCTTCTTCGTGAAATCAGTATGAAGCATATTCATACATCCCTTGTTATTCTTACGTAATCATTTACCACATTTTGCTCTACTTTATAGTGGGTTTTTGTTGTTTTTGTTGTTGATTTGTCCCCCCATTCAACAAATATTCATGAGCACTAATTACACCTTCATGTTGCTTTTGATCTAGTTGGCAAGACTGTAGAAAAAAGCTCTTATAAGAATGTGTGATAAGTACAGAGGAGAGGAAGTGTAGTTCACACAGGAGCCATATAAACTCATTTCATGTGCATGTTGGCAGTGGGAATTGGATCCAGGAGGTCTCACTTTTGCATAATTTAATTTTATCTTATACAAGATTGGGTGCTCACTGAAGTCAGACTGCAGGATGGACAGCTGGTAACATGTTGCATGGAGCTGATCATCATGGCTCTCACCTGTGTGATGCTACCTCACCTGAACCCACTTTTAACTGAAGCCATTGCTTCTGAGGCTCCTCTGGGGCTTCCTCACATGTAGGAAAGCTATTGAGAAGATTTTATAACTTAAAAGCTTTTTTCCCCCCCTTTACAGACACTGCCAGGCAGGGATTTTTCCTGTTGGTGTTGGTGGGCATAATTTAAAGGGAAACATATGTGTTTATTACAGTATGGCTTGAAATCTTCATGAGTTGAAGACTCGGCTCTTTTTGAATGTGAAATCTATACATAGATGAAATTAACAATTAAAATTCATAAGGTATAGTGACTGCCTTAGGAGAAGAGTCTTATGAACACCCCCAAACCCTTCAATAATTACTTGTAGCCTTCAGCAATAAAAAAAAAAAAATGCACCCACGTTTTGGCCATTTGCTGGAAGCTGCTTGAATAGGTTTGTACTGATGATATCTGCCACTGAGGTACCTCTAAGGTCAGATCCATGGCTTCAAAACATATCAGGAAAATGAGAACCTTGAAAAATCACCTCTAAAAACAAACTTGGTAAAACTCTTAATTTCATATAGTGTGGTAAGCTTTACCATGTACTATACAGTGGGTTGATTCATTCAGACATTAACTTATGTTTATTCTGATTGTATCTTCCCCCTCCCCCCCATTACTATTCTAAGAAGGTAGTCAGGCATTTGTCTTCTCTCACCTCTGGAACTCAAGGTTGCAAGAGAGAGGGCAGAGTTATCCAAAGACAACTCTCCCTCAGGCGTTGGGAATTAGTTTCTTTAAATCCCCCTTGTTTGAGACCACTGAGTTAGGTCAGCCCAAAGAGTGATGGAGAGGAAATGATCTTCCAAGACTGGCAAGGTGGGAGCGGGCAGGTAGGTCCCAGTAGGGGACATGTCTCTGTTCCCTAATAGCTGCCTTGGAGGAAAATCCTCTTGGAGCAATATCTGGTGCGGTGCCCCTTAGGGTGAGTCCATAGGCATGGAACTTCCCCCATCTTCCCCAAGATCCCACATTTCAGGAAACAATGGAGTGCTCAGCTTCTACAGGTAACATGGGCTTGGACATTGAGTAGTGCAGGGGAGGTCTCTGAATATCGTAGATTGTATAAGGCTTCCAGGGATTGGAGTGGGGATGGAGGACGCCCCTGTAATGATGACATTTTAATTTCTCAGCCCCTGGAAATTGGCAGTTTCAAGTCAGACTTGATCTGATTAGAAAATGAAGTGATGTAATAAGCCAAGCATGGTGGAATTACATTGTGCCCAATACAATTGTGTATGCGGAAGCAAAATATTAGCTTGAAATGAATGGTCATGCATAGATTTGCAAGATCTCCCTTTTTTTTTTTTTTTTAAACTTTCACTTTCCCTTTTGTAAAACTCCCATGCCAGAGTATTTTCAACACGTAATACCTTCTTGGTCTGAAAGGCCCCAGTGGAGCTAAGCAATGTCCATGAGGGCTTCTGGGGAGCCATAGGAAGACCAAAGAAATGAAAAAAGGAAAAGGAGATGAGAAGAAAAAGAAATGAAAAAGAAGAGAAAGGAGAGAAAGCAAAGTAACCCTATGTGTAGACAGAATAGATGCACTTGTATAGCACATGGCTTCCGGCCAGACCAAAGGAAGATACCCATGCTGGTTCCTCCCTTTCCTGTTATCTCCACATCTCTTCTACTTTATTTCCCATTTGGTCAGCCCGTCATCATCCCACAACCCTCATCTGTCTCCAGGCAACAGCTACTTCATTCCCAAGCCCTGGCTGGCTTGGCAGGAGGCATAGTGAAGCCATCTGGGTTTGAACCTCATACAGACCCGCATTTTCAGTCTGCTCTGCCAGCTCGTGGGCACCATGTCTTGGGCACTAGAGCCTCAAGACTCAAGAGAGTCGTACGGGTCAGTGTCCACTCACCAAAACCCTCAGATTACTTTCTTCTTGATAGCCTTGAATGAACACTGCTGCCAGCAGGGGGCCTGGCCACAAGAGAGGGAAAGGGTACTGACGAGTGTCCGTGGTTTTGCAATCATATCTGGGAGTACCCCTGATCTGGGGTCTCTCTCTACTCTATGGATTTTCAAATTTCACCAGGCATTGGAATTACTGGAGGTCTTGCTGAAACCTGGATGGCTGGGCCCTGGCGCTAGCGTGTCTGGATGTCAGCAGCCTGGGCAGTGAGGGGTAGAAGGTCCCAGGTGTTGCTGGTGCAGCTGGTCCAGGAACACAGTGTGAGCATCACTGACCCAGTTCGTTCTCACACCCAGGCCAAAGTGATTTGTTTAAAGTCTTGCTTTTATGATTTCCCTTTTCTACCTAAAATCTTCTAGTAGCCCCCTCCAAGATATATTTTGGGGTGTCAGTTATAAATGAAATGACATTTTCCTTGGGGAAGAGGAAGGAGGCCACCATCTCCTTACTTTCTCCTTTTAGAGTGTCTCCTGGAAATAGGGGCCCCCCAAAGGCCCACCTTTTGATTTTATGATGCAAGGTCTTCAGCCTTCTGACCCATGGATCCATAAATACTTACTTCCAGAAGGAGCTAAGGGGTGTCCAGGTATACAGGACACAACCATGGAATGCATGCATTCATCTCTCAAGGAGAGATGTACCCGTACATGCATGTAAATCTGTACTCTCACTAACAAACTGCGTCCTTTCTCTTCTCTCTTCATTTGTTGCCAGAAAGGGTTTATTTTTTATTTTTTATTTTTCTTGGCAGGATGGTCTTATTTCCCTAGCACAACCCTAATTACTTTCTTCTTCTCTGAGAACCACCCTGCCCACTGGGATGATGCAATTAGATTCTCCCTCCCAGGAATGTGGACTCAGTACTGACAGACACAGTGTGCACAGAGCGGGTAAAGGGAGGAAAGGAAGGGAGAGGCAGGGAGAGAGAGAAGGAGACAGCGAGTCAGACGTGCAGAGAGAAGCAGAGGTACTGATTCTTGGGGCCTTTTCATCTGGGGTACGGTTCCAGTGAGTTCCAGCTACCAACCCAGAAGCCACCCACGTCCTGCAAAAATCCCTTTTGGATTTATGCTAATTGCAACCGAAATAACCAGTGCTGAGATATTCCCATAGCCCTCATGAGGAAGTCCAGATTCCCGGACGTGGTAACAAAGCTCCCCACGATCCCACGCCTGTTCAGTCCTCCATCTCCGATCTCAACACATTCACTTCCTATTCTATATTTTAGTCACATTGAACTCCTTTTTAGCTCTTTCCACTCTTCAGGCCTTTTAAGCGTGCTGTTTTCTCTCTGCTTATATCACTCTTTTCTCCTCATCTTTGCCTGGTTGGTCTTCACCTATCAGTGCAGGAAGCCCTCCCAGATATACAGCTCTTCTCCATATTCTTGGAGTACCTTTAGCTGCCTGGTGACTTGTCTTTCTTTCTCCGTAGATTTTGGGCTCTGTGAGGCCAAAGACTGAGTCTCAATCGCTATTGTATCTGGGTGTCTAACATAGAACCTGGTACTTAGTGGGCACTCAATAAATACTTGTATATGAATAAATGGAGTGCCTCCTTACCATCAGTCACTTACTCCAGCGGCAGACTGACAACATTGAAAAGAAAAAATGAAAATGACTTTGGCTTCAAGCTATAGACTGTCATTTGGAAACACACCTGAGGTAAAGGATCAGATATTGCCATGGTTTGGGACTATCCTATTACCTTCATTGTATCCCCTCCCTCCCTTATTTAATGACTGTGCCAGGGTTTCTAATTAGAGAAAAGGCCTCTTGCATGTATTGATTCAAATGTGCTGCATCACCAGGGAGATGTAGAGTATAAGGTTAGAATTTAGCGTATCAGAAATCCAATCTGTTTGAGATCTCTCAAAGAGGTTTGCCCTTGGGTCATTCAGCACAGACTTTCATAGTCACTGAAAACTGTTGTCATGGTAATCATGGAACCTTTCATGATTTTTGTGTATGAGTTAATGAAGATACTGGAAACAGCCCAAAGGAATTCATACTTGGGTGTGCATTTGTCTCCATATTAACCCAATCACTGTTTTGAACACACATCTGCCCCTGGGCTGATTCTCTTGGCTCTTGGTACTGACAGGAATAAATAAGCAACTGATTCCTTTTTGGTATTTTAGGCTTGGAGGCTGTGGATGGCTGCCCTTTTGGTCTCATTTCAACAGGAAATCCCACATGGAGGGTTTAAAGGAGCAGAAGGAAAAAAGAATGGGGTGTGAAGCAAATATCTTTCTTTTGTTTCGAATTATTAATGTTGCTGATTTCCAGCATCTAAAATCTAATGCCTGTGAAGAAGTTTCAATTGCGGAGAGCACAGAACATTAACTACATCTACAGCATTTCTTTCATGGTCCTTTATAAATATACCTTAACGTAGGCCTCCTTCAAGTCTACAAATTTAGATCCAAAAATCTCAATGTGTTTATAGTATTGGAGTGTGAGATTTTCCACCTATGTCCTGCTAGTGATTTCCCCATATCCGTGCTTCCTTCTTTCCTTATATACAACTCCTTACTTTTAGCTAGGCATGTGGATGCTTGAAATCAAGACATTTCCCATTGTCCCTTAATGCTGGCCAATGACATTGAAGTAGAAGGGGTGTATTTGACTTGCTGGACTTATCTTTAAAGGGGATGGGTATGTGTCCTTCTTTATCTCTTTCTGCTGACAGGAATGTGGATGTTATGGATGGAGCTAAGGCACCCATTTTGGTCAATGAGTTGAGAGCCATGTTGAGGAGAGCAGAATGACAAGACAGAAGGGGTCTAGGTCCCTGAAGATAGTAAAACTTCCACAGAAGCCCAGACTGACTATGTTTACAGGAGAAAGAAGCTTTACTCTTACTTAAGCAATTGTTATTCTGAATTTTCTATCATCTAATTTTAACTGATCTACCATCCAAAAATGAAATTTATTTTTTCCTATTTCCACTGATTAGGTGTGAAAACTTAAGTGCTTTTCTGTGAGATTTACCATTTTCTCCCAGAGCATGCTGGAAGGTAAGCATGTTTGCATTAGCCAGACTGAATTTTCTGGTTTGGGGAATTGAGACAGCATTTCAGTGGCAAGAAAATACCTACTCCAGCTTAGCTATAGAGACCTGCTGCTTTTGCCCAGTCTTTGTATGTGCGTTTTGAAATTTTCTAATATAATGGGACCACATCTTTCACTCTAAAATCAGCGCTCCTATTTCAGATGCTTTTGTGGAACGACATAGGTGATAAATAATAATTATTATTAATTAGTCTGAATGCAAAGCAATTGAAGAAAGACCAACAAAACTCCAAACCTTCCAAATTATCTGAAACAAATATAACAGCCCAATACACGGCAGACACAAGCCTCATGCTAGTGAAGAACTACAGTTTTACTTACTGAACTTGGGCCTTTTAATCTTCTTTGTCATGTCTTTATTTGAGTGTATTCCAGTCACCAGCAAAACTACAGGGGAAAAGAATGGAAGAAAATCTAATCAATATCATTTTACCTAAACACTTTCTCTCCTTGGGCCCTTATCTTTGCTTCGATCCCATGTGAAAATATTCTCATTGGTGGAACTAATTTTCCCTTGAATGAAGGTCGGGGAAATAAGATGATTAGTTTGTGTGCTTGTCTTAGCCTCCGCGGAAAGGGGTCTTTCCAAAACATCTCTGGGATACCTGTCCTTTGTTTTGCTTGTTTACACTTCACCACATCAGCTCTGCTCTCTCCGTGTTCCAAAGGAGGAAATGTGAGCCTGGAGAAGTCCACCCATTTGCTTGGTGCCAGAAATAAATGATGAGGGAATGATGCGCACCAAGCCCTTCTTGCGCTCTCCGTTCCACACTGTTTCCAAACGGCTAATTTCCAGCTGGTCTGAGAACTGCATGCGCATGCGCGGGCCTGTGTGGTTTGTGTGCATGTTTGTGCGTATGCGTGCAAGTGAGAAAGGGAGGGCTGTCGGGAAAGGAAGAGTGGGAGAAAGGGGCCTGGGGAGAAGAGGGAGACTGGTCACAAGGTCTTAGGTGTGACCTGAGTGTCCCCTGTTGGCGCAGCACCACAGTATGGAAAATGTAAATATAGATGCACACAAACTTATATTATTTTTGCTTTTTTTCCATATGTGTACATATTCATGCAGGTGCTTAAACAAACCTTTGATCATGTTCACATTATTTACAAAGTTTTATAACTTATTTCTACTTGAGGATATATACAAACATTTTTTTCTTGTCATTAAGTGTTCGTCTCACAATAATTTTAATGCGGGCAAGATATTGTACTGTGTGGATGGATCATAATTTAGCCAACTTCTGATTTAATATAAATAGCTTCATCTTTACACCGATCTTTTGTTATTTCCTTTAAATAAATTTCCAAATAGGATTTCTTGTCTGAGGGATTGCACACTTAAAATTTCAATATGTATTGTGAACATTTCTCATAGCATTCTTTTTTATTAGCAATGTCTGAAAACACTGTCTCTGTCAATGTGAATTCTACCTGCAGATGGAAAAGCAGTGTTTTCCCTTCAAGAAGCTAGTCAGTTCTCCATTCTTCTTCCTTCCTCTCCAGGTCTCCCTTCTACCTTACCCACCCAAAGCTGGTACTGTTTCACATGTCTATTTTAGCCACATTGTTTGAGAAGCTCACTTTCAAATGGGGTTGAGACTCCAGAGGTAAACATGGAGAGATAGAGTAATCAAAATAGGCATTCTACTTCCTGCTGTGTGTGTGTGTGTGTGTGTGTGTGTGTTTAACACAACACAGATGCTCAATTTAGGCATAAATGGAGTTACGAATTCTTGAATTGGCAACTACCTTTGAAGGAAAATGGCACCAGCATTGGTTAAGAAAACTTTGTTATTTATCTCATGATTAGCTAGTCTGCACGAATGATACAGCCCCTGAATTATCCCCAGTTTTGACCATTAGCATTAGTTGAGGCCTCGACAGTTGACATACCATGTCCTTCAAGAACAGACGCATGAAAGAGAAGTGAGTGAGAACCAGAAGTCAAGCCAAGTGGAATGAAGGCAGACATTTTTTACGTGTTATTTACTTCTGGGGTTTGGGTGGGTGTGAGTGTCCTGGAGGTCTAATTTTTATAATAGTCCCTGTGTCATTTAACTCTGTGCAAAGACACATCTTCATTTTATCCACAAAAATAACAAACCCTAGAATATTTTTTTAAAGTACTAAATAAGTATATAGAAGAAAATTAAGCAAGTAGGAGTAAGTGAAATAGTAAGTAATACATTTGGGTATCAGTATTTGCAGAAAACCAAACACTGTCCTAGATCTGTGTGCCTGTGGCAAGTGGTTTATACATCTCCATATCATTAGGACTATAAATACTTCAGTAAAACCATCCTATCACTCGCATTTGCTCCCCCACGACCCTTCAGGCTGAAAACATGTATAGCTGGGTTCAGTTTTACCACAGTGGTTAATAAAGTCATTGTTTTCAATGGTACACAGAGGCCCTCTCCTCGGCTTAGATGCTTGTTAATTAAAACTCTTCCAGACACCACTCCTCAAGGGGAGGGCTGGTCAATAAGGCTGTAAATGTGCTTGTGCCCTGGGGCAAGTCTTCATGCCTCGTCTGTAAGGCTTCCCTCCCTACACTGGAAATGGTGAAGTGACTGTGGAATTTGGGAAAGAGAAAAATCAGTCTTGTATTCCCTTTCTTAAGAAGTCAGGGAGAGCATGGGAATGGATGGCTGATACTTCCAAGTACAAAGTGGCCCACAGATCTGAAAGCCAGTCCTTTCTGTGCAGGTAGCTAGTCACCAGCTTACAGAGGCCATTAGTGTCTAGAAGGCCCGAGGAAATTAATTCCAGAGTCCAAAGTTCCAAGGCAATCATGGTTTATGAAATTTGCAGCAATACTTCTCAGTTGTTGGAAATTCAATGTTCTAGGTTTGAATAGCGTTGAATAAAGGGAATATAGTTCTCACCTTTTGAGAGTAGTGCTTGAAATTGCCAAACAAATGAACTGTCGATATTACTTTTTCAAATAAAAGATTTCCCCCCTCTTCTCACTCTCTTCCTCTCTAGAGTAGCCATCAGTACAGTTGAGGTGGCTGAGGTATAATTGTTTTAAAATTCAATTTAAATAAATTATCATCCAGATAGCTTATAGATAAATACAAATGAATTCGCTTAAAACAATGTTCAGCCTCATTAACAATAAAAAAATGCAAGCTAAAGCCAAACATGATAGTTTCCCCTATTATCTCAGTAAATATTGAACACAAGATTGTACTTAATCCTGGCATGGATTTGAGATGACAGCATTTAGGTACACTGCTGGTAAAGTCTACGCAGGTACAGTCATTCTGGAAAGCCATTTGTCAATAGCCTTAAAAATATTTATGTCCTTTGTCCTAGAAAATGTGCCCCAAAGAATACGACCCAAGTTATAATTAGAGACATAGCTAAAAAATGATGTAAAAGATGTCCATTACGGCATTATTTATAAGGGCAATCTGGAAATAATGAAATATTGGGAATGTCCCAATATTGGAGGTGTCCTGAGCATTTATTACAAATGATGTGTTAAAGGATATTAAATGAACTGTCAAGTGCTCAGCTCTAAACTTGAGAATGATTCTGACAATGTTAGAATATATGCAGAGAGAAATAACATACCAAAATGTTAATAATGATAGGATTATTTCCATTTTATATTTTCTATATTTCTCCATTTTGTAGTGTATTCCATATATATATTCCATATTTTATATAGAATGTGTTTCTTTTACAATTAGAAAAAGGCAACATAAGGGATGTTTTATAATTAGGTCATGTTGATATCTTATAGGCTTATGATAATACAAAGTCGATTCCATCTTATAGGCTCATGATAATACAAAGTCGATTCCAAAATCATTGGTATGACTAATAGGCATTTGTGTCCTAGTTCTTGTATCAATAATGAATTGTAATCAGAATTCACTTACTTTCAAGGAAAGACATGAAGTGCCAGAACACCTAATCAATGACCAAATCAGGAAGTACTTACTGAAAGCTTATTATGTGCCTTATTATGTGGTGTTGACAAAAACTCTCTCCTTGACCAAACTTTAATTGAGCTCCTCTAAACCCTCTTCCCAACTGGCCTTTGACCTTGGGCTTTAGTGTCTCTTGTTGATTTTGCACCACCCGGTTTTAGCAAGAATCCTGTTTAGAGAGAATCTTCCACTCTTGTTATCTGATCACTCTGGTCTATCTTTAGCAAGAATCCCCCACTATCGGTCACCTCCGTTTTTGTGTCTGCTTTATTGTCAGCTGCAGGCCTGATGTTTTATNATAGAAATCTCCATGTTCCTTGTTGTATTTGGAATTAAGCCCAGTTCTATAGAGCGATCTCCTCTACGGCAATAGTTCCTGATTAAAATCTGTTTTTTACCCCTTTAAATACTCTCCAGCTCTGGTTCTCTTTAAGTGTCCACAATGTCTTCCTGAAAACTGATTTATGAGGCAGGTCATTTTAAAGCAGTTCAAATTTCCCCCATGCTTTAATTTGGGATTATGTTCTCAATGAAACATCTGGCATTAAATAAATCAGAGCTTCATAGCAAAGACAGGACAACTTATTCTCTACAATCATATGAATCATACACTTATGCTTCAAATCACAGAATATTAAAGCTGGGAGGATCTTTGCAGGTTATCCCTTTATTTTATAAAAAAGAAACAAAGTTCAAGTTAACACCTTGGCTAAAGCTGCAGTTCTTTGGGGGCAGAAGTTGGAATCAGAATGCAAGTTTGCCGACTACTGCTTAGCCCATGTATACCACTTGTTCCTCATAAGCGCAGTTGTTGAATTTGATGCTATCTCCAGGTAGATAGTGTCAGAATTGAGTTAAAGTATAGGGCATTCAGCTGGTGTTGGTGTTCCCACTTGGTGCAGAGAAAAAACCCACACATGGGAATTGGGTACAGAGTTGGCCTCTGATAGCTTAAAAATCCAGCGCCCCTGAGGAGAATTACTTATTTCACAATTATTCTTGAGTGCCTATGGGGTGTGCCAAGCACTGGAAATGCACCAGCTCTTGCCCTCAGTGAGTTCACAGCTTTGGGGACCCTGGACTAGGACAAGGCAGATGCCAGGCAGCTATGATGAGAATCAATACAGGAGGCTGCGGGCCCCTTAGAAAGTTGGCCTGATCAAATGGGGAGCTGAGGGAAGCTCTCCGAGGACCATTAGGGCTTGGGGGCAGGGCATGGAGGCAAGAGGAAGAACATTCCAGGAAAGGCAAGAGCATAGTCAAAGGCCTGGAGGGGAGAAATGATGTGAGTCTCAGAGAAATGAGAAAGTCAGTACTTCTCAGGTCCCTGGAAGCCAGAATGGACTCCATGGTGAGCAAGGAGAGCAGGAGGCAATGAGGGCCATATCAGGGAGGCCTCCCCCGTAAGCAAAGCACCTTAAGAGATATGGGCCCCATCTCCAAGACAAAGGGGAAACACCGAGGAGTTTAAATCAAGAGTGGTGATCAGATGCGGGCTTAGGGAGATTAATTGGGGGTATGGTGGAGAAGGAGTTAGAGGGGTCAGGATTTGGAGCAGGGAGACTGTCACAGTACTGAGGAGCATGACAGGGAAATGGTCCTGGGATGGAGACCAGCAGACGAGTAAGAGAGATGCCAGGGAGGCAGCCATGTGAGGACACGGGGAGGGGATTTTGTGACAGGAGTCTCCTTTGTCTACTTTGCTTTCTCACTTTCTGAATGAGCAGCCCTGAGGGGAGAGAGTTTTGCAGAAAGGCAAGCTGAGCGAGGCCAGGGCCAGGAAGGACAGTCAAGTCTCCCTTCTTGGTTCTGTGATGCAGGGGACGTGCATAGTATGAAATGACCTCAGGGTTTGCTTGGTTTGTTTTACATTCACTAAAGCCTTCCTATTGCTGACTCTCCACCTGCCCTATGTAAGAAACCTGCTAACAGGCAGGAGAGTGTGGGAGGGGGCAGCCTCTCAAAGGACAAGGTGCAAGTGAAGGAGCCTGAACTTCCCGGGAGAATATTCCTCAGCAGGTTGATGGGGGAGCCTGCACTGGAACCCATATGATCCCTCTGACTCCCAGTCTAGTCTCCTTCCACCAGGTGAAAGCCCCCTTGCCTTCCCAGATGTGTTACCTCCTTCCCTTCCATTCACCAGCTCTGCAGTATAGACACCCTCTGTGAAGGCCTTGAACATTTGGACTATGTTATGGGTTTAGTTTTGTCCCTCCTAGATTCATGTGTTGCAGTCCCAGCCCCCAATACCGAACGTGACCTCATGTTGAAATAGGCTGCTTACAGATGTAATGATTTAAGTTCTGATGCGGTCCTACTGGACTAGGTTGGGCCTCTCATCCAATATGGCTAGTGTTGTAAGAAGGGGGAGAAATGGACGCACACACAGATGTACACACACACACACACAGAGGAAGAATGTCATGTGAATATGAAGGCTAAGATTGGGGTGATGCTGAGAAGGGCCTAAGATGGCCTGCAAACCACCAGAAGCTGGGAGAGAGGCACAGAACAAAGTTTCTGCCACAGCCCTCTGAAGAAACCAAGCCTGCTGAAACTTTGAATTTGGACTTCCAGCTTTCAGGATGGTGAGCGAATAAAATCCTGCCATTCGAAGACCCTCATTTGTGGTATTTTTTTGTGCCAGCCCTAGTGGACAAATAGACTGTCTGAAAGGTCTTTGCACACTTCCTGGGCAATAGTACCACAGTGATCCATGGGGTAACTCTACCAACATGGTCGGGGCACAGTGGGGTTGAGATTAATAGCAGAAGATTACCCTTGGGCTTCATGCTAAACCCATCAACCCTCTTCTCTCTCCTGGTTGAGCTGCTGCTCCTCCCAGAGCCTACCCAAAATTGTGTTCCCTGCTGAAAATGAGTAAGGGTTTCATTTCTAAAAGTATGAGTCACCAATGGTTACAAGTAAGGTCACGTCAATGATGATAATTTTTTTTTGAGGAATAAGAAATAAGAATGTCCTTAAATTCAGAATCCATAAATGTGCTCTATCTGAAATGTTGGCTAGTTGCTGAAGAATGCAGATATGTGGGTAGAAATGTATGTAATATGTACAAACATACATACATTTGCTTTACACGAAGATATATACATACATACATCCTGAATTTGATCTGCACTTAACATTCTCACTTAAACTTTCCTCCAAATTGTTTATTATAAAAAGATCCACTGTACTGTTTATATGCTCTGTCTTGGTTTAAACCTTTTCTTGGCAAGATTCTTTGGGCCTTAGGAAAATGTTAAAAGTGTATCCAGATACACATATAAAAGTACTTACCAAGGAACATTTCAATAACAGATGCCTTCATAGTGAGGACAACAATCTCCATAAATATCAAAATGGCACCCTGGAGAGAAAGAAACAAAAACACCATTACATTTCAGCCAAGAGTTCTGAAATTGGACGCATGGAGTATGGGGCGAGGCCACCTCATTATGCATCGCTCCCTGGAGTCTCAGGATTCTAAGTGGCAGCTTGCTCTAAGGAGCCCACAGAGCTGGCAGCAGCCAGCCTCACTGGTACCCAGAACTCATGCTCGCCACTAGCGCCTCCCTGTTCTTCAGAGATTTGGTCTGAGAACTGAAGACGAAGTAACTCCATAATTTCAGGAATATGTCCAACCAGCCTTTAAATTAGGACAAAAGCCACACTTAGGATATTGAGAGAACATTTTTAGCTTACAAGGAAACAATGCATTCCTCATTCAATAAATATTTATTAAACCCATTATATGGCTAGGTATTAGGGAGGAAGTGATAGAAATTGAACTAAGAAAGAGTTCTTATTCTTAAACAAACAAGAAGTGGGACCCAAATAACCATAGTGTAGACCCAAATAACCGTAACATTAGTAAATGTGCCAGGCTCCATAAGGGAATATAAGAGGAATTTGTAGAACAGTGGTTCTCAAACTTTGCTGCATATTAGTATTGTCTGGGAGTTTTTAAAGACCCTGATGCCCAGGCCGTACCTCAGACCAGCTGAATCAGAATCTCTTAAGGTGGGATCTAGGCATTGTGTTTTTAAAAACTCCCCAGGTAATTCCAGTGTGCTGACAAATTTGAGGACCAGAGGTTTAGAGCAAGACTTGCTAAATATTACATGCATAAGAATTACTTGGGATCTTGTTAAAATGCAGATTTGAATCCAGTAAGTCTGCATGCTGCCAGAGATTCCCCAAGAGGCCAGGGAATTTTAGAGAAAGGAGATATAATGTCAGCCATGAGAATAAGAGAAGGCTTCCTAGAGGTGATGGCATTTGGATCAACTTTGAAAGAAACAGTTTGGACATGCAGAAATAGGGAGAAGCTACCCCAAGTTTCCTCCCTGGGGGAGAAACAGACCTGACAGGAGCTCAGAGGCTAGAAAGCATAGTGGATATGAAGATGCTATTGATCTATATGGGGTTTCCTCCTTCTCTTGAGGCTATCAGGAAACTCTAAAAGGCTTGTTCATACTACCATTACTCATTACATAGAGCATATACTGTGTACTCTCTATTGCCTCAAATCTTCACAATAAGCCAGTGTGGCAGATTTTATGATCCCTTCAGGAAAGCAAGGCTTATAAAGGTTAAATGTCACATCCCTGGTGACCAGGGTGGTCCGTAGGACCAGAATGGTAGTGGAGGAGGTGGGAAGGATCTGCCCGGGGCACAGGCAGTAAGGAAGAACATTGTCTGAAAGCATTTAAAGGCTTAAGTTAGTTATAAGCTATCAATTCTAAACAATGTCAATGATAAAGCACCCCTATCTTCTGGGGTGCATGGCTCTCTGCTCAGCGCCATTGCTGTGTGGCCTAAATCTGGCATTCATACCCTGCCCTCTGCTATGCCCAGTAGTGTGTTGCTAAACCTAGTCTCTGGGGCGGGGAGGTGGGGAAAGCCTCTGACTTGCAGCGTTTGTTGATGTCTGTGTGTAAATATTCCATGACTGATGATGAAGCCACCAAAGTAGAGAATTGGAAAATAATCTGGTACTAGCTAGGTCCAGTGCAAGCTTATAGCCAATATTTAGATTCAGTACTAAGCAGATTTTATTAACAAAAAGCAATTATCTAATTATGGTTGAGGAAGTAATACAAGTACCTGGTGCAATTAACTTAAATAAAACTGTTTCATATATGAGAGATTTTATTACAGACAATTAAATTAGGCGGCGGGAGTAACCTCAAACAGAACTGATTATTTTGCTAATTTCCAGGAGCAATTGCAATGTGTTAAATTTCCCAATAAAAGTAGTTGACTACTGGTTACATAATAGGCAAATAAGAGATTTTAGCTTCAAAATAGAAATAAAATTATATATACAGTCTATTTGACAATTTGATGCTTAAATAGCTGGGTTATGTTTTTGGAAATAGGGTGGTAACAATTAAATTTTGTTTTTGTCTTTTACTATTTTGACTCTGAGCTCCAGCCAGAGTTACTTACATGTTTTCAGGACTAACCAGTTAACTTTTTATGGGATAAATGCAGGATATCAAGCCACCCTACAGCACTGCAGACTTTATCAAGTCACCCTTGATTTCTCCTTCTCTCTCTCTACATCTTACCTATCAGCCAAGGCTGTTGGCTCTATATTCATAATGTGTCTTGAATCTGATCATGTCTTAACATCTTTGCTATTGCCATCTGCTCTGGGCCATGCCTCCTGTCACCTGGTAATTGCAATCAGCCTCCTAAGTGGGCTATCTCCTTCTTCCTCTGATGCCACAACCCTCACAGCAGTCAGCATGACCCTGTTTAAAGTACTCCAGCTCACAGCATTCCTCAGATCAAAACTCTAAAGAGGCTCCCCACATTACTCAGAATCAAAGCCCAAGTCTTGACAAGTGGCTTACAATGCTGTATGATTTTCCACCATTGGCCCCCTGACCTCATTTCCCCCCCTTTCCTCCCTTTCTTAGTAAGCTCTGGATACAATGGCTTCCTGGCTATTTCTAGAACATACTTCTCATCTCATGGTTGATTTCCCCTACCTGGATGCCCTTCCCCAAGATGAGAACATGATTTACTCCTCCATTTCTTTCATGTCTTTGCTTTCATGTTACCTTCTCTTGAGTCATTCCCTTACCACCCAACGCGACCTCTGCCACCTGCCACCAACTGGTACGGCCTATCCTTTTTCCCACTATTTTTTTCCATATTACTATTGCCACCGACATACTTTATTTATTTTACTTATTTATTGTTTGTGTTCTCCACTAGAATGCAAGCTCCACGAGGGAAGGATTTTTTACATGCCCAATAAATACATGTTGAATCAATGAATGGGTAGCCAGGGTTTTCTCCTTTTCCTAGGAAATAAAAAAAGGAAACAAAACAGACAATCTTGTGAATACACTAAAAACTAGTGAATTGTATGCTTTCAAAGGTTATTTTATGGCATGTGATTTATAGCTCAATGAGCATTATTGATAGTCAACAAACAGAGAGAAGATGGATTGCAGAGAGAAATGCTCTCAGACCTGTGTCTTACAACTTGAGGAGACAGGATGGACCTGACCTTTACATGTTGAGATGGGTGGAAAAAAGCAAACAGGATTCCAGGAAATACTCTAATCCTATAGGACATATCACCCAAATGATGACTTCTTCATGATGGACCTCAACTAGAATCACTTGGTCTCTTGGAATCAGAATGTTTTGAGGCCTCTTTCTTACCATTTCAATTTCTCTCCTTGTTTGGTCCATTTGCGCATCCATTTAAAATATAAATGTGCCTTTTGAAACGTGTGTTAAAAACTTCTAACCCTCTCTTAGCCATTCCAGAGGCCAGGAGTGAGGATGGCCACCACCAGTGTTAAGCTGTAGAAGTAGGCTGTCCAGTGCCACAAAACTGTGAAACCCGGGGAGTGCACAGTAATGTTGGAGCCCTAAACCCTCATGTGCCCACAAAGGTTTGAACAAAACCAAAACAATTGAGGTTTCCAAAAGAATGTGTGGCTGATTCATGAATTTATGGGTTGTGCCATGAAACATAATACAGAGTCCTGAATATGAAGTTCTGGCCAGGCAAATGAAGCCTGATTATGAAGTAAAAATACACACTAATGTAAGTAGAGGAGCCAGCCAATTTAATTAGATCTCTTGTTTCTTGGATTTTAGAAAAGAGCAAGTTGGTAATAAATAATAACATCACCTTATATTTATAGGCTTGTTTAGTTTTTTCTCCTATTTAAGAATTGTGATAAAATGCATAAATGTAAAATTCACTATCTTAACCATTTTGTAAGAGTACAGTTCAATTTTAAACACATTCATAATGTACAATCATCATCGACATCGATTTCCAGAACTCTTTTTGTCTTGTAAAACTAAAATTCTATGCCCATTAAACAAAATCTCTCCCCATCTCCCCCTTCTCCCCAGTCCCTGGCAACCAGAATTCTGCATTTTGCCTCTAGGATTTTGACTAAGTCCTTTATTTAAGTGAATCATACAGTATTTGTCTTTTTGTGATTGTTCCGTTTCAAATAGTATAATGTTTTCAGGGTTCATTCACATTGTAGCCTAAGTCAGAATTTCTTTCTTTTCAGTGCTGAACGATATTGCATTGTATGTACAAACTACATTTTACTTACTGTTTCATCTGTTCATGAACTCTTGCGGTGCTTCTACATTTTCGTTATCATGAAAAATGCTGCCATGAGGTGGATGTACAAATATCTCTTAGTCACCCTGTATATGCCTCAAAGGGAAATCACTGGATTATATAGTACTATTATGTGTTTGTGTTTTGAGGAACCACCATACTGTTTTCAGAATGGCTGCACCATTTTACGTGGCCATTAACAGTGCCACGTTCTCACTAACCCTTGTTATTTTTGGTTTCTTTAGATAGTACTCATTCTAATGGGTGGGAAGTGGCATCTCGTAGTTTTGATTTGCATTTCCTTCATGGTTAGTAATGTTGACCATCTGTTTGTGTACATGTTGGCCTCTTAGAGATCATCTTTGGAGAAATGTCTTATCAAGTCCTTTGTCTAGCTTTTGATCAGGTTGTTTTCTTGTTGAATTTTTGGAGTTACCTGTGCTTTCTGGATATTAATCTCTTATCAGCTATGATTTGCAAATATTTCATCCCATTTTTTTGTATTTTGTTTGCAGTGCCTTTGATGCACAAGATTTTTAAACATCCATGAAGACTAATTTCTCTATTTTTTTGTTGTCTGTGCCTTTGGGTGTCATATCCAAGAAATCATCATCAAATCCAGTGTCATGCAGCTCTTATCCTATGTTTTTCCCTGTAGGTATTACATTTAGATCTTTGATCCATTTGAGTTAATTTTTGTTTATGGTGTTAGGTAAGGGTACAGCTTTGTTCTTTTGCATGTGGATATCCTCTTCTCTCAGCACCATTTGTTGAAGAGACTATCTTTTCTCTATTGAATGGTCTTGGCACTCTTGTCAAAAATGATTTGACCATATATGTGAAGGTTAATTTCTGGGCTCTCTATTCCATTGGTGTATATGTATGTTTCTCTGCCAGTTCCACACTATTTTGATTACTATAGCTTTGTAGTATGTTTTTTACTTTTAGATCAGTTTCAGTTTCTGCAAAAAACATCATTGGAATTTTGATAGCTATTGTATTGAATCTATAGATTGCTTTAGGTAGAATTGAGATCTTTTTAAAATAGACTTTATTTTACTTATTTATTTTTTGAGAGAGAGAGCATGGATGCATGCAACTGGGAGAGGCAGAGAGAGGGAATGGGAGAATCTTAAGCAGGCTCCCCTGAGAAATCATGACCGTGAGATAATGACCTGAGCTGAAATCAAGTGTCTGACTTTTGACTGACTGAGTCACCTAGGTGCCCTGGTAGTATTGACATCTTAAAAGTATTAAGCCTTCCAGGGGCACCTGGGTGGCTCAGTTGGTTGAGCATCTGACTTTTGACTTCAGCTCGGGTAATGACCCAGGGTGATCAGATCCAGCTCTGCATCGGCCTCTGTGCTAAACATACAGCCTCCTTGGGATTCTCTCTCTCACCCCTCCCTCCCTCTTTCCTTTCCCCCACTCAGACACACATACTCTCTAAAATAAATAAAATGAAGAAAAACCCAATATCAAGTCTTCAAATTCACCAATACAGAATACATTTCTATTTATTTATGCCTCCTTCAGTTTTGTAGTTTTCATTGTACAAGTTTTTAGCCTCGTTGATTAACTCCTAAGTATTTTATTCTTTTTGATGCTATTGTAAATGGAATTGTTTTCTTAATTTCCTTTTTAGATTGTATGTTGTTCATGTATAAAGATGCAACTGATTTTTGCATGTTGACTTTGTATGCCATTTGGCTAAATTAATCTATTCTAACAATTTTGTTGTGTAATCTTTAGGATTTTCTATATGTAAGATCATATCATCTGCAAACAGAGATAAATTTTACCTCTTCCTTCCATTTTAGATGCATTTTATTTATCTTTCTTGCCTAATTCCTCTGGCTATAACTTTCAATGCTATGTTGAATAGAAGTGGTAAAAACAGATGGGTATCCTTGCCTTGTTCCTGACCCTAGAGGAGAAATTTTGTCTTTCACCATTGAGCATGAGTTTTGCTGTCAGATTTCAGATATGGTTTTTATTATGTTTGGGTGGTTTCCTTCTACTCCTCGTTTGTTGAGTGTTTTTATCATGAAATGGTGTTAAATTTTGCCAAATGCTTTTTCTGCATCAGCTGAGATGACCATGTATTTTTTTCTCCCTTTATTCTATTAACATGGTATATTACATTAATCGATTTTTGTATGGTCAACATTTTTGCATTCCAGGAATAAATCCCACTTGGTCATGTTGTATAATTATTTTTAATCTGCTGCTGAATTCAATTTCCTAATATCCTGTGGAAGGTTTTTGCATCAATGTTTATAAGGGATATTGTATTGTTAGGTGACACTGTAGTTTTCTTTTCCTGTAGTGCCCTTGTCTGATTTGGACTCTAGGTAATGCTGGCCTTACAGGATGACTTAAGAAGTGTTCCCTTATGTTTAGTTTTCTGGGAAAGGTTTGAGAAGTTTTGGTGTTAGTTCTCTAAATATTTGGTGGACTTCACCAGAGAAGCATCAGACCCATGGCTTTTTGTTGTCAGGAGATTTTTGATTACTGATTAAATCTCTGTACTAGTTACGGGTCTATTCAGATTTTCTATTTCTTCGTAGTCTTGGAGGCTTTGCGTTTCTAGAATTTGTCCACTTCAGCTAGATTATCAAATTTGTTGGCACACAACTGTCCATAGAACTTTCCTATAATTTTTTTTATTTCAATAATTGGGCAAGTGGTGATCAGAGACAGAAGTGAGTATGACAGTTTTTTTCTGTTTAAATTCTCACTCTGTGCACATATGTTAATAAATCAGAAATTAACAAAATAGATCCTTTGGAAGACTGAACATAGATCACGTCAATATCAAATAAGAAGTTGCCATCATCTCCTAACTCATTCCTTGCTCTCTGCTTTCTGCTCCGGGTCATCCTTTCCCCCACCTGGGGAGGATCAGCTTCCAGAATCATGGGTCTGAGTGTACATTCACTCTATCAGACTCCTGCTTCACCGTCCACTCGTCCTCTGTGGAATAAAGCCCGACTCCCTCAGTGAGGCATTTCAAGCCATCACACTGCAGTTCTTATCTGTAATCCTCTCCTCTGACCCCCACACACCTGGGGGGTCAGAGGAGGGTCTTTCTCTACATGTGGCACCTCAGTGTCTTGTCCCGTGCTCTTACTATTGCTCTGTCTGGATTGGCTCCTCGTCTGCCTCTCACAAGCCTCTCCATCTCTCAAGGTTCAGCTCATGGGCCACCTCTTTCTTGTAAATCTTTCTGACCTCCTGAAGTTAAAATTCATCCTCATTCGTAACTCCATTTAATCATTCAAAAAATTGTGTGTGTGCTCCCTGCTAGTAAAGAAAAGCAAGATGCAGGTCCAATCATCAAGTTGCCTGGGGACTTCTAGAAGGAGACTGATGTGTCCGCATCATAACTAAGACTGACTGAGCACATACTAAGTGTCAATAATATATTAACTCGTTTAATCTTTACAACAACCCCATGAGGTGGGGGCTACTTCTTGCCTTAATTTTAGAGGTAGAAAAGTGGAGACCTGCAGAGGGTAGGTACTCTGCCCAAGGTCACAAGGCTGGGAAGAAGAGCTGGAATCCACAGCAAGCATTCTGAGCTCAGAGCCCTATTTCTGTTTCACCACTTGCCACAGCTGTTTTATAATAAGTAGGCTTCCTTCATCTGTTCTGATGTAATTGCTCTGAGTTGGTATCAATATTGTTTTAAAGCTCTCCAGGTGACCCTCCCTATGCAGCCAGAATTGAGAACTCTGCTGTTAAGCATACAGTGATGGCAAAAGTGTGGATGGCCAAATAGACCTGGGGCGTGGGGGTTGGAAGGTGCTTGAATTAGTTTAACTGGCAGGTTGGAACACAATGAGTGATGAGGGGAGAACAGGACACAGGGGATAGAGTAGCTTCAGGAACTGGGAGCTGCTCTGAGAGGCTAGGCGCGGGATCAGACTGTTAGAGAGGAAAGAAGGGGCCATAGTGGCCTTGAATGTCATGCCTAAAGAATGTGCAATTGATCCTTTAGGCAATAGGGAGACATGGAAGACTTCAAAATTATGTTTGCATTCATCATTTTTAATAAGCCCCCTAGAGGCTTACTGGAGCCCCTCAATTGCATAAAATCTGCCCTAGTGGGCGTGTAAGATTTATGCAAAGCTGGTGTTTGTCTGATGTATGGTGCTACAAGAGGGAGCACCTAACAGTACTCTTTGTCCACAAGGCAGAAAGAGCCAGTGTCCATCTGGAAACATTTAATAGTTATGAGAGGCTTGTGCTATGTTTCCAAAATGCCAGAAATCCCCCAAGGACAGACATCTCTGAATGGGGAGAGGCTACATGTGCAGCCTTTTGCTTTTCCATCTCTGCCTGATGTAAAGCCTCAGCTGCTTGTCAGTGGATGTGGGTTGATCTAGTGAGGCTGGAAGAAGAATGGTCCTAGGAGGGGCCTTTTCAATGTGGAGGTGGCCTCGATCTGCATATAAACCTTTGCATAGATCATATTCCTCTGGGCTGGGCCTGAAGCACTGCATTTCCTGTTGCCATGACACCAGCAGTCACTATTACAATCCCCCAGGATTCTGTGAAGGAGAGGGAGGGGTACGGGGGGGGGGGGGGGGAAGGAGAGAACCCAGGAGAGAGCCAGAAAGCATGATAGTTTTTCTTCCTTTCCTTATTTTCCTTCCCTTTCCAATTCCTTCTTGTATCTTACAGAAATACCAACAGAAAAGTGCAAGCCAAATAGGCAAGGAGGGCAGGGGAGGGTTTGCCTTTTCTCCGTGTTGGCTTCTAAGAGTGTACCAGGCTACTTGAAGAAGTNAGAAAGCATGATAGTTTTTCTTCCTTTCCTTATTTTCCTTCCCTTTCCAATTCCTTCTTGTATCTTACAGAAATACCAACAGAAAAGTGCAAGCCAAATAGGCAAGGAGGGCAGGGGAGGGTTTGCCTTTTCTCCGTGTTGGCTTCTAAGAGTGTACCAGGCTACTTGAAGAAGTGCTCTGAGTTAGGCTTTGTGGACAGGATGCTGATGGTTGCCTAAACAGAGCAACTGCTTCGCCACTTCCTCTTTCCTAACATACCCCCAATTTGGTAAAAAGAATAAATACAGATGACTGAGAGGAAGCTGCTCCACCCCCCGCCCCCGGGGTGGACCCTGATTCCAAGTCTAAGCTAAGGATCATTATATGTACTTTCTATCCCTTGCTGGTGATTGCTTCAAAACCCCAGCTTTGACCCTATCAGCACGGGGTCCTCTCCGAGCAACAGCGCCTAGTTCATGGATGGGCTGTGTCCTGAGTTGCATCAGGCATGCAGAATGGAAGGACTTAATCCTGTGTGTTTCAGGGAAAGAGGCTGCCTCCCTTGTTGGTCTGCCGGCAGCCATCTTCTGACCATGAGACAAGTCAGTGTGAGGAAAAAGTCAACACAAAAAGGAAGAGGACCCAAGAGAATCATGGAGAAATGGAGCTAGAACTCTGTCTTGTGCCTGGAGGTGGGGCCCACCTCTGGACCACCTGACAGGTGAGCTAATGTGTTTCCCTTTCAGTTGGGCTTGTAGCTGAGAGGTGATTCCTAACTCACAGTACCTGTCTTTGTAACTACAGAAGACTGTAACAATGCCAGAGTCTGTAAGAAGCTTTCTCAACAATTCTCTCCTCTGAATCACCTAAGAACCTCTTGAGGATGTAGAATAGCCATTATTATCCCTATAATTCAGAGCAGTGAAGTGACTTGTCTAAGGCCCAGTCTCTATTTTAGTTCCATGCTCTCTTGACTATGTCAAACCTCTCACATGACTGGTACTATAAATTCCAAACAATCCCATGGTTTATTATATATTATTATAAAGTAAAAACCCCACTCCTCATTTGTATAGTTCTTTGCACATCTAAAAACATTTTTTTAAATGTTTATTTTTACGAGAGAGCGTGTGCAAGTGTGGGTGCATGCAGGAGTTGGGGAGGGGCAGAGAGAGAGGGATTCTCTTTCAGAGAATCTGAAGCAGCCTCCAGGCTGTCAGCACAGAGCCCAACGTGGGGCCTGACATCAGGCACTGCGGGATCATGACCTGAGCGGAAGTCAGACACTTAACCGACTGAGCCACCCAAGCGCCCCTAGTTCTTTGCATGTTTAAATGCCTGGTTACATCTAGGACTTTAATCTCAAAAGACACCTGAAATAAACATCTCAGATATTATAGGTAGATGCAGAAATAACACATGCTGAAATGAAGTGACTCGGCTGGTCTGGTGGGAAAAGATAACTTACACAAATCAAGATCCCCCTGGGGATTTTGGAAT
Organism: Crocuta crocuta; assembly: GCF_008692635.1. Taxonomy (NCBI): domain Eukaryota; kingdom Metazoa; phylum Chordata; class Mammalia; order Carnivora; family Hyaenidae; genus Crocuta; species Crocuta crocuta. The sequence continues at coordinate 4,309,455 of NW_027530016.1, forward strand.
TGGGACCCTGACTAAGATGTAGAGATGAAGGCCAAAGAGAGGAGAAGAGAAAGCCTATGGCCCTGAGAGAAGCAACCGGAGAAGACACCTTGGTTTCTGGCTACTTCTTGGGTCCCATTTCCAGTGTGAAGGCGGTCCAGCTGGACATGGTCTCCTGCACGTGACATAGATGTTTCTGGACCCTTTTACTCCAGCCAGTTGGAGTTGGCTTCTATTTCCTGAAGCTTTGATTCAATCCCCCACCCCCCTTTTTAGTTTATTTACTTTGAAAGAAAGAAAGAAAGAGAGAGAGAGGTGGGGAGGGGCAGAGAGAGAGAGAAAGACCCCAGGCAGGATCTGCACTGTCAGCGCAGAGCCCAGTGCGGGGCTCGATCTCACAAACTGTGAGATCATGACCTGAGCTGAAATCTGGAGTCAGATGCTTAACCGACTGAGCCATCCAGGTGCCCCCAAACCTTTTTGTCTCTGCTTTTGTTATCTGTTTCCCTGACAGTATTAGTAGTAAAAAATGAAACCACTTAAAATGAAAAGGGCCCCAGTGCCAGTCTTGTGGTAGCCTCGAGCAGGGGTTTGAGAGGCCGTATCCCACTCTGGAGCGAGGCTCTGGGAAGAAGTGTGGCAAAAAATCTCACAAGCTGTGGCAGCACCCCAGGAGGAAGAACACAGCCTGCTCACCTGGGATGTACTGGGAGTGAGTGACCTTGAACCGATGCTGTCGGAATGTCACTGTGGAGTCCCCGATATATTTAAGACCACGTTTCACAGAGTGCCTGGGTAGCTTAGTCAGTTAAGCGTTGGCTCAGGTCATGATCTCAAGGCTCATGAGCTCGAGCCCCACATCAGGCTCTGTGCTAACAGCTCAGAGCCTGGAACCTGCTTCAGAGTCTGTGTCTCCCTCTTTCTCTCTGCCCCTCCCCTGCTCACATTCCGTCTCTCTCTCCTTCAAAAGTAAATATTTAAAAAAAAAAAGACTGTCTGGGGCGCCTGGGTGGCTTAGTCGGTTAAGCGTCCGACTTTCCAACTTTCGCTTAGGTCATGATCTCGCGGTTTGTGGGTTCGAGCCCCGCGTCGGGCTCTGTGCTGACTGCCAGCTCGGAGCCTGGAGCCTGTTTCAGTCTGTGACTCCCTCTCTCTCTGACCCTCCCCTGCTCACGCTGTCTCTCTCTCCTAGAAATAAATAAAACATTTAAAAAAAAAATAAAAAAAAAATAAAAAAAAAAGACTGTGGTTCACAGCCAAGAGTTATTTTGTCCCCTCCCCAAAAGACGTCATAGTGTTTGAAGACATTTTTGGTTGTCACAACTTGGGGTGGGGCTGCCTTGAGTGGGTAGAGGGGTAGAGGCCAGGGGTGCTGTTAAGCATCCTACAGCACACAGGACAGCCCCACAACCGAGAATTTTCCATCATGACATGCCAGTGGTGCCAGGGTTGAGAAACTCTGATTTCTGAGAATCTTTTCCCCGATGTTTTTATATGAGTGTTACATTTACTGATGTTCCAGTCTAGGGATTTTCCATAAATATTATAGGTAAATATTTTTTATAACTAATGTGTGGACAAGTCAGGATCACTTTCTCCAGGACCACTTTTCATCACCATGTACAGTCAGGTCAAATCCTCAGGCAGAGAGATTTACTCGTGGGCTGCGGGGGTGGGGGTGGGGGAGGGGCAGGGATTAGGGAGGTCATCCCTGTGCTGGATGGCAGAGATAGCTTCCACCGTTAGGTTCATTGATCCATGTGGCCTGTCAGAAAAGCAAAAAGGGAAAGCCTTTTTTGGTGTGCTTGTTTCAGACCATCATCTTGTACCTCGTTAAGAACCTGACATACGGTAATGCTTACCACATCCACAAAGGCTTCGACCAATAGTGATTTCTAGTAAGGTTGCAAACAGTAATTATGTTTCTGAAGTGGTAGTTTAGATCTTATATTGCCAGTAGGGAAAAAACACTAGTTTGCCGGCATGCCCCCAAATGAGCTCTAAAGAACTCCTTCCAAGAGTTATTTATCCTCCATAATGGAAGGGCAGTAAATCTGAGGGAAGGGCTGAGGACCTCAGTAAAGGATGAGGCGGACCTTGACCGCTCCTTTCAGTTACTCTGGAAACCGTGTGTGGTTAAAAGATTCTCAGGGAGCTTTGGAAGATGAGCTTCTCTCATCAGAAGCTTCTTTACCTAATGTGTTTGACACTGTGGATTAGCGCTGCCTCCTCGCAGTGGGTTTTCTCCTTTGGGCTCTGAGGTTTGTGGTTGCCAAGGGGCTGTCCACTGTGAATGTGGAGCTGTGTACTTGGATCCGTCCAGCTGTGATCCCCGGAGCCTCGACTGGCCTGAACACTCTGTGCTTTTTGGTCTGCCTTCAATTCTGAGGCACGGAAAAACATTTTCAGGTCTTGCATAGCCTTCCGGCTGAGGTAGGAAAGAAGATGAGGGTGAGTCTATAAGATCCATAGCATCTTCCTGTTGGCCTCCTGGTGACACACGGGTTCATCTCAGATGAACAGCGTCCTAGTTCTTCCTCATGCTGCAGAGAGGCAAGCACGGGGCTATGGGTTAAAGCGCATTCTTGAATCCCAGCAACCAGAGGCTCTAGGAGGGTGGAGTGGGGGGAAGGCAGGGTGTGGAGGAAGGCGGTCACTGTGGCTGGGCAGTTGAGACGATGGAGAATTAAGTCCCAGAAATGGGCGGGGCCAGCAGAAGGCCGCATTCTGAAGCAGGAGACCCAGGTCTCCAAAGGGAGCCGTGTGGCCTCACGCTCCAGGGGTCCCCTCCAGACCATTCTTGGCTCTGACACAGACGTCCAACTGTTCTTCACGTCCGTCCTGACAATTTTGGCCCAGCTGTCTAGTGGCCCGTTACTTGAGATGGCATTGATTTCTGTGTTCTTCTTCACGGGAAGTTTTCGAAGCTTAGAGCCCAAGTTGTGACAATAACAACTTCATTTGTTGAGTGCCTACCATATGCTCCACACCACACACCACCATCTTCTTAAATTATTGTGCTGGTCCTACCAGCTAAGTCCTATTGTGCCCACTTTTCAGAGTAGGAAATTGAGGTTTAGGGAGCTGTCCAAGGTTGGAATGAATGTATGGCAGCGCCAGAATTCCACCCCGGGGCCTCACATTTAACTCTGCTCACTGCCTCATTCTACCCCTACAGGAGGGTTTCACCTTCCTCTTCACCTTGACACGTATGTCCGAGGTGTTTTGAAACACTCTGTTGACAGTAGTTAAGATGCACGCCGTAAGATACATACGTTGTGTAATAAAATGGTCTTGGTCATGAGGTCAAGGGATTTTTTTTTTCTTTGAGTCCTATTTGGGCCTGAACTCACACAGAGCTTTCTCTCGCTCTCAAATGCTATTTAGGGCAAAGTGATGCACCAGGCATATTTTTAAGTTTAACCAGGCATAACACACCCATCTAAATAAACATTGGAGTGTATTGTAATTGACTGTGTAATGAGATGTTAAAATCGGATGACCCTTTGTCTTAGCTTCAGCGGAGACTGGAGACTACATGAGAACTACTTGCATGTTCCCAAGTGGTCTCCCTGACGGTCCTCTCCCTGCTGTCTGAAGGGCTGGGGGTGGGGACGCGCCCTGCCCCCCTCCTGCCTGTGAGGAAGGGGAGGAGGAGGGAAAATGCCAATAACTCAATAACTTTTTCTAAAGCGATTTTCGCTTTCCAGTCTCCAGCTTCCCACTTGGCTCCTATAACTCTGGTGTATTCTGGAAGGAGGCAGTCAGCCACACATCCCGGTTCCTGGTCACCTCCTTTGGAAGTCCACCTTGGATGTCCCGTAGCCCCATTCTACTGGTCCTCAATAGCCCCAATGACTGGTTGTGTCTCCCGGGCTTGGGGGTGTGGTGGATTGGTGTCTGGCTTGTGATTAAGACATCTACAGGGGAGAGGGTAGCTTGTGGCAAACCAGGTCCTGTGTGAGAGTCAGGCCGGGGTCACTTCAGGTCCTGCCCCAGCCAGGTGCATGGAGGGCTGAGGAGGCCGCAGCGGAAATCATAGGAGATAGATTGCCGGTTGTTCAGAGGCTGAGTGAGGAACCGTAAACCCCCAGCCAGGGCAGGTCCGTACGCAGTGGCTTCTGGGGAACCATGCGTGAGGGGTTCCCAACAGACTGGTAGCATCTCCCAAGAACCCACAGAAGTGCCCCATGCACACAAGAAACACCAGTACCTTCCTGCCCAACCCAGGAGCCTGGATGCCAGCTTACGAGATAATCCACTATAAGGCCCTTCTGTCCCCTTACCTTTCCTCTCTGTACCCTCTTCAACTCTGAATCTGAAGATACTGCCGTAGCAGCTAAGGGGAGGGTGAGTAGAGGCACAGGGCAGAGAAAGAGAGAATCTAGTCCTGCCTCCTTCTCCATTGCAGCGGTTCGGCCTGGGGTGGGGAGTGAAACTTTAAACTTAAGCATTACTTAAGTATTACATCCAGGCTAATGCCTAAACTGACTGTCTGGAGGTGTAGCGTGGGCAAGGTCTTTTTAAAAATTCTGAATATGGCCTGAGATATTAAGGGACCTACTCTGGATTTCATCAAGGGCAAAGGCAAGAACCGTGACAGAGTATGTGAATGGGCGGGTGGGAGACAGGGTTGTCTGAGGGAACTTGAGAAGCATTAGGGTAGTGCCCTCCATTCTGCTGGTCCAAATACCATGCCATTACTTTTCCCCCTCGCTCTGCCTGCTCCAGACCCTGTGGTCCTCCTGGGCATGGTGCTACCCCAGGGCCTTCGCATTTGCTCTATTCTCCGTCCGGAATGTTCTTCCTCCAAGTATCTGCATAGATTGCTCCCTGGTTTTCTTCACCTGTCACTCAGCTTTTTTCCTTAAATTTTTAAAAAAATGTTTTATTTATTTATTTATTTATTTTGAGAGAAAGAGACAGCATGAGCAGGGGAGGGTCAGAGAGAGAGAGGGAGACACAGAATCTGAAGACAGGGTCCAGGCTCTGAGCTAGATGTCAGCACAGAGCCCGACGTGGGGCTCAAACCCACGAACTGTGAGATCATGACCTGAACCAAAGTCAGACACTTAACCAACTGAGCCACCCAGTCGTCCCACCTGTCTCTCTGTTTAAATGTCCCTTTTATCAGACATTTTATCTAACCATGCAATGCAAATCATCACCCGCATCTCACTGCTCTGTCCAGCCCCCCTTATTCCACATTCTTAGGTTTTCCATAGTCCATAATACTGCCAGACCTCTCCTGTGGGTCTGTTTATTGTGTGCTCCCCAGAGCAAGCTCTAGGAGAATGGAGACTATTTTGTCACTCTTCTTCCCAAACGCATAGAATTGTGGATAGCACATGATGGTGGCCCAATACATATTTGTTGTTTCTCCTATTCAGTGTTTCTCCACTTCTCCAAATTCCTTTTACCTTTCGGACTATAGATTCGTTCAGTCTATTATACAAGCAGAGCCAGTCTGGGCAAGCTGACTGGCACCTTTACTTCCAAAGCCTGTTTTCTCTGTCTGGGACACAAAGGAACCCAGAGGAGGGAATTCACTTAGCATCGAGATGCCAGTGACTTGATCTCTTGGAAACTATACATTGGGTTCCCCTGAAGGAATAGTTTCTCTCTCTCTCTCTTTTTTCTTTTTAAATCTGAGAAGAAAGAATGCAGAAAGGGTCCCTTCTTACTATAGCCCGAAGGGTGGTTTTTATGAATTTTTACCACATGTCCACACAAAACTTTAGCCTTTCTCTCACTGACAGAAAGAATCTGAGAAATTTTTACTAGAGTCTTGTCCGTGTGGAGACTCTTATCAGGGAAAGTGATTTTCTGAAGTAGCCGGAGTCATTAGGAAATAGGTTTCTTTCTGCAACTTGTGGCTAACTTAGCCCTTGAGTGAAGATAAAGGACTCCTTTTGGGGACTGGCTACTCACAGAGCTTGATAATGAGGTGTGCTCCGTGGCCTTCCCCCCGAGAATCAGGTCTTCCCAGCACACCTGAAAAGTGTTCTTAAATCAGGAGCTCATCTAAGAAGGACAGAAATAACAACCTCCCTTCCTGACAGAGCTGCTCCTGTGTGATCCTTACCTCTGCTCCCCTCCATCATTATTACCCCTGTGTCTACACTTGCAGGAAGGAATTTTCTCTGCAATTTCCCTGAAATTTAGTTGGCTTGAAAATGATGTTTTTCAGGGATGGCAAAGATTAATTTGGTGCAGTGACAGGGAAACCAGGATCCTGTGTACCTGCTGCCTGGTAGATTAATAATGTGAGCTTTGGAGGGGCGCCTGGGTGGCTTATCGGTTAAGCGTCCGACTTCGGCTCAGGTCATGATCTCATGAGCCCTGTGTCAGGCTCTGTGCTGACAGCCAGCTCAGAGCCTGGAGTCTGTTTAAGATTCTGTATCTCCCTCTCTCTCTGACCCTCCCCTGTTCACGCTGTCTCTCTCTCTCTCTCTCTCTCAGAGATAAATAAAAACATTTAAAAAATTAAAAAAATAAGAATGTGAGCTTTGGAAATAGACTGCTTGGGCTTAAGTTTGAGCTCCCCCACTTACTAGCTGTGTGACCTGGGACAACTTACTTAATTTCTCAGTGCCTCAGTTTTCTCATCTGAAGAATAGGAATAGCAACAACCTACTATATATATGGTTGTTGTTAGGATTAAATGAGTGACTACGTGAAGAGGGCTTAAAGCAGTGTCAGGGCCAATAAGAATAGCTGTATAGGTGTCAGCAAATATTATTTTTGTTGTTCGGTGGTGGTCGATCATGATTACCACCATTACCCTCATTGTTTTTAATCTCCATCTCTCTTGCAAATGTGGCCCATTTAGACTTGAGGACTTAAGTCAGGAAAAGCAGCCAATTGAATCTCTCTCAACAAGATGTTACTCAGTTAACCATGACTTGAGTTTTTTGGACTAGTTGGTGAAGGAACCCCCATTGAGTCCTGTTCTTCTAGGGCCCCTGAAAGGGAGTGATTCTACACTTGTGTTCCTTCCTAATCTCTCAGATCCATAAGGATTCTCAGCCCGTTCTCATGAAAATCTCCTAGATGATTGTAGGACAACTGAACCAATCAAATGGCTGAGGGATGCTCTCCAGAATTTTTAAATAGAACTGAAAAAAAAGCTTCTAGTTGAGGAACGGGAAGTAGAAGTGAGGCTAAATATTTTTTTTAACTTTTTAAAAATGTTTTTTAAATTTACTTCTGAGAGAGAGAGAGAGACAGCATGAGCAGGGGAGGGTCAGAGAGAGAGGGAGACACAGAATCTGAAGCAGGCTCCAGGTTCCGAGCTGTCAGCACAGAGCCCGATGCGGGGCCCGAACGCACAAACCCACGAACCCGTGAGATCAAGACCTGAGCTGAAGTTGGATGCTTAACCGACTGAGCCACCCAGGCAGCCCTAAACATTTTTTTAAAATGATAACACCAAAATAAAACACCAACACCCAACTATTCTCCAAACTGGATCTAAAAGAAACTAGTATTTCTTTTGTTCCAAGAGCATGGCTTGTCGATTTGAGGGAAGGATTTTGGCATCCATGATCTCAGTCCACCTTTCTCCCTCAGGATATTCGCGCTGGAATGTGGCAGAGGATTTCAGCCGAGTCACAACATCTGCAAGGGGGATTTGCCTTTTGCAGGTTGCCACACGATGTGCAGCTTTTATGGCTCTCAACTCGGAGCATCACCTGCTGCCTGCTTCGTACACTTCCAGGCCGCCCTGAGCATTTCAGATAGGCAGCCGCTCAGGATCTCTTCAAGATTTGCAGTCTGTCGAAGTGGAAAGTTTTCTAGTTGATTAAAAACAAATTCTAAATCTAGTACCCACAACTGTTTGTTTAACGGATGAGGTAACTGTAGAAAAATGCAATAAACAAAACTGAAATAGCCTTTGTTCCATTGTGAGCATGGGCCTCTGGGAATCTCATTGGATTTTGATCCTTCGTCTCCACACACTTAAGTGTGTGTGTGTTTTAGTTAAAATTTTTTCCCCTTATTGTAAAATTTCTTTTTGGTTCTCTTTTATGTCATCTAGGTCTTTGTTGAACTTACTTTGTTCTCGTATTATTTTCTTGGTGTCATTGAATTAGTTAGCTGTATTCTCTTGTAGCTCTAGAACAATTATTTTGAATTCTTTGTCAGGTAGTTCATGTATCTCCATTTCTTGAGGGTTGGTTTTTGGAGATTTCCTGTGCTTCTTTGGTGATGTTGTTTCCGTTTCTTCACGATCTTGCCCAGTGTCCAGTTACCTCTTCTAGACTTCATAGCCTGTCTTCAGTAAGGAAAGGTGACTTTGGTAAGGTGACCTCACCTGCAGGCTGGGGCGTGCCGGGGCAGACCGCAACCCTGGGTCTAGTGGTGCAGGACACCAAGTGTAGGGGCTTGTGGTGGCTCCGGGTCCAAGAAGTTGTGATACCTTGACAGCTTGGGCTTCTGGGGTCTACAACATCGACAACCGTGTCGTCCTTGGTGAGAACTTTGGTGCATCTGCAAGGGCTGTTTGGGTCCTGAGTGATGCCTCAGGGTCAGAGGCTAGAGACCAGGGCAGGCAGCGGTGATGGCTGGGGCTGGCAGTGGGCATCAGGGGCTGCCATGGTCAGATGCAGGCGCCTGTGCAGTGGAGGGGCCAGTGGCAGGCATACATGTAGTGGTGGGGGCCAGGCCCACCTGCTGGTGCACTAGCAGGTACAGGGCCCCTGATGGTCACTGTGCTCTCTTGTGGCCGCGGGCTCTCATGATGGGCTGTGCACAGCAGTGGACCCGCTGATGGGAGTTGAGCTGGGGGGGTACAGGTGCACAACTTAGCTGCAGGTGAGCCCAGGGGTGCTGGCAAGTAATAGGAGTTAGGGCTGGATCTGGGCCGACAAGCAGCTCTGCAGGCCTTGGCTACTGGCAGGCGCTCCTGCCACTTAATTAAAAATTAACAACCAGGGGTGCCTGGGTGGCTCAGTCGGTGAAGCGTCCGACTCCTGATTTCAGCTCAGGTCATGATCTCACGGCTGGTGGGATGGAGCCCCTGTTGTTGAAGCAGAGCCCGCTTAGAATTCTCTCTCCCTCTCTCTGCTCCATCCCATTCTCTCACTCTCTCAAAATAAATACACATTTAAAAATTAAGAGCCAGCACTATATCAAACAGCCATTTCTGACGCCTCAGCTAAATTCACCCTGGTCTGCCGCTCCTTTCTTTCCCTGTTCTGTGCACTAAGTACACAAGCTGCCCACTGCCAAGTGCCCAAGGACCTTTCATGCAGGTAAAATGTGGCAGATGCCCTTGGTGGCTCTCTAGCTCACACCGTGGATGTTTGGACGCCAGGAATTCCATCCCCTTCTGCAAACCAGAGGGACACATTCTTAGAGGACCTTCAAGGTTTCTCAAATTACAGACCTCACAGAAGTCCCCTCTCTTGCTTATCATTTACTAATTGATTAATTAGCCTCATATCCTCTGGATGAAGAAATGGCAACACATTTCTCATAATTATACTTACATCACATAATTTCCTAGCTCTACTCACTTAGGACATCCACAAAGTTAACGTCTGAAAGTCTGAAGGGTATCACAATCGATGTGTTTCACAGCTGATCTGATTTCTTCATTCTAGTCACATATAATACAGAAAATTTTGCTGACATTTGGGTGCTGATGGTATATCAAGCACCGATGCAAGCTTTTTGTCACAATCCTGAGAGTAATAGGCACTAATGATAGACTCCTTTTACAGATGAGAAAACTGAGGCCCAAAACATTATATACCTTGCCAAGGTTAACACATTTAAGAAGCGGCAGACCTTCCTGCCAGACAAACCCCCACAGGATCCATACAGCACAAGAGGACCACTTGGCCTTGGCCTTGCATGGAAGGCCTTAAATTGAGATACTTGACATTATCTCCACATGTGGTCACACAGATTGTCGTAGAAATGTACTGGAAAACTGAAATAAGTCTGGCATTCAACTTGGGCCACACTGTCCTCATGATAAAACTGTCCTATATATAGGGGCACCTGGGTGGCTCAGCCGGTTAAGCGTCCGACTTCGGCTCAGGTCACCATCTCACGGTTCATGGGTTCAAGCCCCACGTCAGGCTCTGTGCTGACAGCTAGCTCAGTGTCTGGAGCCTGCTTCTGATTCTTTGTTTCCCTTTCTCTGACCCTCCCCTGCTCACACTGTCTCTCTCTCTCTCAAATAAATAAAACATTAAAAAAATTTAAAAAAACTGTCATATACACACAAACACACATATATATACTTATATAATATATAGTAACATATACACATGTACACACAGTTGTGTTACATTTATGCAGTATGCAATTTTGGTACATTTCATTTTTGTGTATGTTAAAGTCTTAGGTAAACATAAATATTTTAAATAAATGATAGGTTCCAACCCCCATTTTGATAATCCTTCACTTTGTAACATGCAGAGGCCTGGCCATGGAAGTCTTGACATTGGAGAGGTCCCAGTGCATAGACCATAGCATTAGGAGGGAAACCTAGAGACTATCTTGTCCAACTTCTTCACTTCATACGTGAGAAAATGGAGACACAGAGATGTCGAGTAACCTCCCCAAGATTACACAGCTAGAGTGCCCTTCTACTGACAGACCAGTGTGCCGTGTCCTGTCCTCACTGCTGCTGCTTCCAAATAAGCAAGGAGAGAAGTTACACATATGGGCATGTGTAACGTTCTGGAAGCCGTGACACATTTATTTCAAGACCAATGACTCCCTCCAGTGTAATCCGTTTTTGAATATGTGGGGGAAAAGATTTCATTTCCACTGGACTCTGCACATTTCAAAACCCTTTTGGAGCTGAGAATCAATAGTGAACCTCATGACCACCCTGGGCGGGTGTGCATGCAGGCGTTGCTACTTTTTTAGATGGGTAAACAAAAGTCAAGAAATGTTGCACCCCTTTCCCAAGCTAACACAGCCAGGTAGCAGCAGAACTGTTACTGTAATTTAGGACTCTTGGCTTAGAACTTTGTGCTGCACCCCACTGCTTTTCGGGGTACAATTCGTCCTTCAGGAATTACAGAGGAGAGAGCACGAGCACTTTTGTTTTCCTGATGCTATTCATAAACCTTTTTAAACCCAGGGTATTTTTTTTTCTGAAAGAAACTATTCCTCACAGGATCAGTAACCTGGCAAAAAAGATAGCTAGATCTTCTAAATGATATTCATACAGTAGATGCTATGTCAGGATAGAGACTGAACATTTCCACTGTTCCTTAGGTGTTTCCTTTCAGTGGCGAGGTATAAGATAGATTTAAATGAAGCTTAGTCTGGGAAACCAGCACATTGCAATTAAAAATGCAGCCCTTTAGTCTTGCAATTCTTTGTCTAAAGCTCTTGTACAAAAGAGGGTATTTTAATTCAATAAAAAAAGACAGGCACTTCCAGCTTTCCTACTGGAGGAAGAGGAGGCTTAGCTACCACTTGGAACTAACACACATTACAGAGAAAACACACAAACAAATAGCATTTGATCTTGCTTTGCTGCAGGGCGTTTTCATCTTTCAAAAGGCGGAGGGAAAAACAACCTCAGAACTTTACCACCAAAGCTTCCAAATTTATTGCAACACAACGTAATGGCAAAATGCTATTTTCTTAGCGCTCAGATTTTTGAATAACCACCATGGCCAAGACTGCCTGGTTTTATTTTTACAATAAACCCAAAGAAAATCTGGAATTCCACTCTCGATTTGGGGAACGGCAGAGATGCCTGGGGTTTTCAGAGCAAACCATTGAGTCTAGTTATTCGATCTTATCCTCTCTGTTTAACCTGTGCTTGAGGCATTTATTTCATGTTTATACTAGTTTGACACAAATCATGCTTAAAAGAGATTTCGTACCATCTCCCTGTGCAAAGTTGGGCTACAATAGTAGACTTAACAATGCCAGCCCTTTCTCGGGCTTATCAGTTAAAGAAGCATTCAGCCTAAGAAAACACCTCCAGTGGAAACAAGATACACAATTTCACATCTACCCACATTCCACCGAGATTTGTCTGAGTGGAGAGAAGTATAGATTCACACTAAATAAGTTCTCTTCATTTAGCATCGATGTGTCCATTTCTTATTCTGCTTTTCATACATGCTTGGAAACAACTTGTTACAATTCTATTATATTCCATGTAGGAAGCAAGGTTTAAAAAAGGGCAGGATAATAAAGAGACTTAAAGGTACTTTAAAGTTCTACACAAATGTCCTACTTTTCCACTTTCTTTTTGACTATAATTAAATTGGTTTAAAAATACAATGAAAATCTTGTTCTAATCTTATCTCAGCACAGTTTATTTATAGTTGATATACATAATATTAGTTGTTTACAAGAATGTTAACTACCCCCGCTCCCTTCAATTCTCCTGGGACTGAAATCTGTCCAGACTCATTACTTGGCCAAGGTATGTACTGTAGTTTCATAATGAGAAATACACTTTAACATTTTTATAATAAGGTATGGAAAGCAAACTATCTACATAGCTTAGTAATTCATCAGACATACCTTGTTTGAAGAAAGCAACTTTTTTTCAAAAAATTTCCACCACACAGAAGGGATATCCTTTTTTCTTTAAGCTTTTCTGCATCACAAATCCCATCCAAATTATTCTAAAGAAGAAACAAGGAGAGGTCCAAGCAACTTTTCTCTTTTCTCAGAGGAGCTAATCAAACATTCCCATCAACCTCTCAGCACTTTGAAAAGCACATTTTAGCCACACACACACACACACACACACACACACACGTACGTGCTCACACACACACACACTCACACACACTGCTTCTCACACTGGTTTTAGTGCTGAATTAGGCGGTCCTCTTTCAAATTTCCACTCCCACTTGCTTTTCTTTGGACTAAGGATTTCTAAATATTCTTCTCTAGCCTAAAGCACACATTTTCAGTAACCAAATTCTATAATTAGAAATTCTAAAATGTAGAAGAGAGGAGCGTCGATAAAATGGGAAACAAAAAGTATCCCTTAAAAAGGACGTACACGGGGCCATTCGATTTTCTCTTTCTTTTTCAAATGCTGGGGACCAGCTGGTTAAACTGCACAAGGAAAGACCACTGAGCCAATATGATCAGCCTGATTCGACTGGACTCTCACTCTTGGAGTCAAAAACACTTTTCCTACATGGTCATGCTTTTTTCTTTTTTTAGCTCGCTGTGGTCCTTTCTGCATTTTGGCAAGTTTAAGGAAATGCCTGTAGTCTACGTTGCTCGTAACAGGACACAAGATAATAATAGTGGGAAGCAAAACCTGACTTGTGTTTTGAGAAACTGATGGTGGCAAGCTTACGTCATCCGTGCAATCTGCCGATTTTAGTTATTATTGGTGCCATCAGTTACCTGAAAGGAATTCAGACCCAACACATGCGCAGGCATTCGCATATCACAGCGTTTTTAAAAGCACACCATGAGTACATCCGCACTCCTTGAGATTCGTGTGTGTATCAGCATGATGAGCATCTTCTCTCGGCAAGGCCGGCAGTAGAGGCATTCATTCCTCCTCCTGCTGGGGGGTGTGCGCTCCCACAGCCAACAGCAGCCTTTCCATCCCATCTGTTGCTCTGACATTGCCCTTTATTTAAGGTTATGGTTGGAATGCTATTTAACATTCCCCCCCCTCCATTTGGTTCTGCATTTAAATTGCCCCTGAGCCAAAACCATTGGCAGGAAGGATGGTGCTGCCCTCATCATAAGGATGGCTTGTTCCACCATCGGGGTGAGGAAAGGTTCAGACAAAATGGTTGCCCGGGTGGCTCAGTCGGCTAAGCATCCGAGTCTTGATCCTGGCTCAAGTCATGATCTCTCTCACGGTTTGTGAGTTCAAGCCCTGCATCAGGCTTTATGCTGATGATACAGAGCCTGCTTAGGATTCTCTCTCCCTCTCTCTGCCCCTCCCACACTTGCGCATGCGCACTCTCTCTCAAAATAAATAAGCTTATAAAAAGAAATAAATGGCATCTGAAACTGAATTAATAATAATTGCTGTTTATCAAATACTTTTGCTAGGAACGGGGATAGCCATTAGATAGATTATAGATCACAGACCATCTCATTTAAGACTTAAAAGAATCTAGAGAGGCCCGTACTACTATTCTCATTCCTCAGGTAAGAGAACAAAGGCTCAAGGAGATTAAGCAACCCCAACAGAGAGGCAAGAACTGGGATTCAAATTCAAGGCCATCTTAGTCAGAGACAAGCGTGCTGTGTTAGCTGCTGTATTAGTCTGAAGCTTCTTCTCTTTCCCTATTTTTTTTTTATTTTGGTGAATAAGGCAGAATCAAATGTAAAGGTACTGAAATGCATATGAAAAGATGCTCAAAAGGAAATGCAAATTAGAAGCAATGATATTTGTGGTGATGAAAAATACTTTAGTCACCCCATGTCCGTGGGGGATAAATTCCACGACCCTTAGTGGATGGTTGAAACTGACTATAGTAGGGCACCTTGGTGGCTCAGTCGGTTAAGCATCCAAAGTCGGCTCAGGTCATGATCTCACAGTTCGTGGGTTCGAGCCCTGCTTCGGTCTCTGTGCTGACAGCTCAGTGCCTGGAGCCTGTTTCAGATTCTGTGTCTCCCTCTCTCTCTGACCCTCCCCTGCTCACGCTGTCTCTCTCTCTCTCTCTCTCAGAAATAAATAAAAAACATTTAAAAAATTTAAAAAAAAAAAGAAACTGACTATAGTATAGACCCTTATCTATGCTATGTTTCTTCCTCTGCATACATATCTACCTATGATAAAGTTCAATTTAGAAATCAGGCATAGTAAGAGACTAACAACAATAACTAATAATAAAATAGAACAATTGTAACAATGCGCTGTAATAAAAATTATGTAATGTGATAACTCTCTCTCGAAATATCTAATTGTACTGTACTCTCCTTGTGATAGCACAGGACAATGTAACAGTGAGGTGAAAGGCAGGCATTGTGACACAGCATTAAGCTACTATTGACCCTATGGCAATTTGTCAGAAGAATCATCAGTTTCTAGATCAGGTTGACCATGGGGAAGAGCAACCACAGATGAGGGACACTACTCTAGATACTGATGGGTGTACATTTTGAATGTAATTAATGCTAATGCATTAATGAACTTAAAATGGTTAGACTAGCAAGTGTTTTGTTATATATGTTTCATAATGAGAGAGACAGAGATTCCCTTTTGGGAAAAATAATAAGCCCTGTATCACAACATATTAAGGACCATTAGGAAATTAGTATTTGTAAAGTTCTTGGAATCTTACCTATGTGAGGCAAATACGATATTAGTGTTTTAAAAATGAGTGAAATGTACATCAGCACTTCTGTAATCATTTTCTATTGCTGGGTCACAAATGACCACACAGTTAGTGTCTTAAAACAATGCCCGTTTCACAGTTCTGGGGGTCGGAAGTCCGGCTGGGGCATGACGGGGTGCTCTGCTCAGGGTCTCACAAGGCTGAAATCAAAGTGTCAGCTGGACCGAGCTCTCATCTAGATGCTCTGAGAAAGAATCTGCCTTAAGCTCATTAGGGTTGTTGGCTGAATTCAGTCATTTGTAGTAGTGGGATAGAGGTCCTCATGTTCTTTCTTTCTTTTTTTAATGTTTATTTATTTTTGAGAAAGAGAGAGAGCGTGAGCAGAACAAGGGTAGAGAGAGGGAAACAGAATCCAAAGGAGGCTTCAGGCTCTGAGCCGTCAGCACAGAGCCCAACATGGGGCTCAAACTCACGAACCATGAGACCATGACCTGATCTGAAGTCGGATGCTTAACCGACTGAGCCACCTAGGAACCCCCTCATTTTCTTTTTTCCCCCTAAGTTTATTCATTTTGAGAGAGAGTGTGTGTGTGTGAGCAGGGCGGGGGCAGAGAGAGGGAGAGAGAGAATCCCTGTCAGTGTGGATCCTAATGCAGGGCTTGAACTTACGAACTGTGAGTTCATGACCTAAGTGGAAATTAAGAGTCAGATGCTTAACAGACTGAGGCACTCAGGTGCCCATTTTCTTGTTGGCTGTCAGCCACAGGCTGCTCTGAACTCTAGAGGTGCCCCACTTCTCACCACATGCCCCCCCACCCCCATCATTAAGGCAGCTATGGCATGTTGCATCCTTTTCATGCTTGGATTCTGACTTTCTCTTCTGCAGCAAACCAGAGAAAACTGCCTGTAAAGGATTCCTGTGAGGAGTTTCCGCTCCCTGGGATAGCTTCATGTCAACTGATTAGTAACTATAATTACATCTACAATGTTGCTTTGCCACTTACCTGTACCATAATCATGCCCCAGGGGCAAAGACCATCTTAGAAATCTGCCTGCTGGCAGCTATCAATCTTAAAAACGTTACTTTGAGGGAAAGAAAGAAGCAGAATGAGAAACATAATACGGTACTGGAATAGTTCACGGTATGTGTCAGTTCTATGTGTCTGGCTTGCTGACTGCAGATCCTGGGTTCCTCAGCCTCCACACAACATAATTCCTCATAGTAAATCTCTCTCTCTGTCTCTCCTCTTGGTTCTGCTTCTTTGGAGAGGCTACCTGACTACAAATGCAATTATGAAAATTAAAATGATAAACCATTAAACATAAAACCACAATATTCATTTTGCAAGAACACTTATCGATGAATATATACTCAGCAGACCCGTGGTGCTTCTGAGCCTTGTACTTGCTGTTGCTGATGGCTTCTCTTGGATCTCTACGTGGGTCACATGTTTATCTTCTTTGCCTCTTTGCTCAAATATCAAGACCTGAGTGAGGCCCTGCTTGGACACCCTGTTTTGAAATGGTACGCCCCACCCCCAGCACTTCCTCTATTTTCTTCATAGTGCTTATTGCATTTTAACAATATTTACGATTTATTTTTTCATTGTGCATCCTCTACTAGAATGTAGGCTCTGGGAAGGCAGAGGTTTTTCTCTGTTTTGGTCACTGAAATATTTCTAGCTCTTTGAACTGACACATGATAGATATATAGTAAGTCTTTTTATTTTTATTTTTTTAATTTTTAAGTATTTATTTATTTTCGAGAGAGAGAGAGAGCAGGAAAGGGACAGAGAGAAAGGGAGACACAGAATCCGAAGCAGGCTGCAGGTTCTAAGCTGTCAGCACAGATCCCCACATGGGCTCGAACTCACTAACCATGAGATCATGACCTGAGATGAAGTCAGACACTCAACTGACTAAGCTACCCAGGTACCCCGTCTTTCTTTTAAAAATTTTTAATGTTTATTTATTTTGGAGTCTGAGAGCACACTGTCTTGAGGGAGGGGCAGAGAGAGGGGGACAGAGAGGGGGACTCAAGCAGGCTCTGCTGACAGCAGTGAGCCAACGTGGCACTCGAACTCATGATCTGGGAGATTGTGATATGAGCCAAAGTCAGACGCTCAATCAACTGAGCCACCCACCCAGGCACCCAGATATACAGTAAGTCTTAACTACATAATTATAAACACATTAGAATGCCTGCAGGGAAAGGGAATGTTAGGGGAAAACTAGGATAAATGGAATAAAACACAGGGCAGCAGAAGTTCCCAGGGTCTTGTGTGGACCAGTGAGGAGGGTGCTGGGAGTTAACTGGACCCCCCCCATGCCCAAGGCCGCCAGCAGTAGTACCTACTCAACCATCAAGCTAGTAGCCTCAGGGAAATCTTTTAACTTCTTCAATGAAAACAAGGTCATAACTTCCTGGTAAGTGGCCTTGAGCTTGCTACTTGGCATAAACTGAACTTCTAGATTGTTTCTAGTTGAGAACAGAATTTACAATGTCCAGTCTTTTCCTGCATTACTTCTTGATATTCTGTTTGGCTTATAAATCACCCATGGTTGCTTGAAAGCATCGGTTCTTTCCTAAATAACTGTTTGTCACTACATAAACTTAGTGTCCCGGTCTTTACTGTACCCAGTACAAAAACTCAAATCTCTTTTAGAACATTTTCTATTAAAAGTTTTTTACTATTGTCATAAACATTGAATTTGATGGCTCTTTAAAATACTACCTCGTTTTTTTTTTTCCCATTCCAGAGGTAGAACTCAGGGAAATCAATGCCCTCTTCATATCACAAATCCATTATTTTATGTGACTTTAAAAAATGCAGGATGGCAATTCAAGAGTAAGTAATGAGGTAGCCTTTTCAGACACTCCTCGTACTTTTACTGTGAGCAGGTATAGAACACAAGAGTTACGCCTTTTATAACACAAGCTCCCTGAAATGTCTAAGGCTGCACCGTGCTTGATGTTACATCAATTTTTCATAGAAATATGATTTGCTTTGAACTCCTCTGCAGTAGTTTTGGGACTTTCTTCCCCTGCACTTTGGTAGAGGCTTCCTGCAACGATCAGGTGTTACTTCTGTTTCCTGGACACTTTTGGACCTTGCTGCTAAGCACACCTGTTTTGTGTACCGTCAATGTGAGATGGAAAATTTGCTACCGTAATTAACTTTTGTTAAGTTTATGTTACTGCTGTCTTTCAGAAGCAAAGGGTGATCATTACAAGAAAAACATATCTTTCAAAAAATGGACAGAGCCAAACTGATAAACAGGTAGACTGTGGGTAGCTAAAGGAGATTTTGCCACAGAATGTAAAAGAGACTCCAAAACTAGAAGGAAGGGTTCTTTAGAATAAATAGGAGGGGAAAATTGATTAGAGATTAGATAGGAGTTATTGATTCTGATACAAAAGATAAACTTAGTGGTACAAAGGAGCTAGTGGACCCAGGGAACTCATCTTCCTCAGCCTATTTTTTAAAAAGGCTGTTAGAAAGATTACCACTCCCAAATGCTTCCCTGAAAGGAATGAGCTGAAATCACTGTAACAATTATTGGACAATACCCACAATATTCTAGGCCAAATCGACAAAAAACAAATGCAGATAAATCACTGTGTTTGCAACAGCGTAGAAGAGATTCAAAGACCTACATGATGATATTTGGAACTGGAGGCTATAATGTAGATCCTAGCATTAAAAAAGGCTGCTGGTCTGGCAGATTAGCAAAATACAAAAGTACCTTACTCAAAACAAGGGCTCAAAATGTTTGGCAGGAGATCATAGGCCTTATATCTCCTTTTTATGCCAAATAAGCAAATGGAGTCTCAAATAAAGAATTGGTTCATTGAACACTGGTCAGCTAGGGCTCTGCTGATCTAAGCTATGTTGTGCTGTGCTGTGCAGCTATCCTACTATAGGTCTGTGGGTTGGCTGGTGGACCTCCATTCTACGTGTATTTATTTTGATGCCTATGCTGCAGGGCAACAGCTATACAGGGGAAGAGCCTCTCATGGCAATGGCAAAGCCATAAGAGGGCAAGAGGAAATACGCGAGGAGTCTTACAGCCTGGTCTTGGAACTGGCACACGGTCATGGCTGGCCCATTCATTGGTGGAACAAGTTTCATGTGCAAGCCCATGAGAGACCAGGCCTTAAGATTCCTCACATATATCTGCCTTAGCCCTAGAATC
This sequence comes from Crocuta crocuta, assembly GCF_008692635.1. NCBI lineage: Eukaryota > Metazoa > Chordata > Mammalia > Carnivora > Hyaenidae > Crocuta > Crocuta crocuta. The sequence continues at coordinate 4,328,891 of NW_027530016.1, forward strand.
CATTTGCTAATTTAATGGGAAAACTGTAGAGGCATTCCCACTAAGATCAGCAAGGATGCCTACTATCTCTATTACTGTTCAACTGTATTAGAGATGTTAGTTAATGCAATTCAACCAGAGAAGTCTATTAAAAGAAAGAAAAACTAGCAATGAAAGAGTAGCACTGTCTCTATTTAGCCGATATAGACATTTACATAGGTGTGCGTGTGTGAGCGTGTGCGCGTGTGTGTGCGTGCACATAGATCTCTTTGCTCTGCTTCCCGAAAATGCCTAGAAGCAGTAAAACCTCATTATCAATGAGCATATGTGGAACAAAAGCTTGGTCTCTAAATATCCTTCTTCAATAAACAGAATCAAATATCATTAGAAAATAACTTGATTCTGGGGCTGAAAACGGGAAGGTACAGATGTGCCTGGAACATTTTGGAGCCAGCAAGTGGGAAAAATGATGGCAACATGCCAGAAAGATGCAGGAACTGACTGGAGGTATCCTCGATAGCCAAATCCAGGACAGTGTGGACAACAGACCAAATAATGGTATTAATGAATTAACACATACAATAAAATCACAATTTGGGGGTTTGTACTAATATAAATAAATAATTGAAAAATAAATAAACGCAGGAGAGGAAGAGCTTCTCTTTACAAAAGAATTCCAGCTAATAAATAAAGGAAGAACGATGGAAATAGATAATCAGCAAATAGCACAGTAGTGGGTGAAAAGATGATGAGGAACAGGATATTTACAGAGCCTCAAAGTATCTCTCTAGAAGAAATTTATTAATTAAGTGGGGGGAATAATATCTTTGAAGTGGAGAAACCTGGAAGATGCCACTTAACCTAGTGATCCCAATTGACATCATCAACGTTTAGACAAATGATGCTACGTGCCTTCTAACAGGATGTACTGAGAACACAACGTTTACTTCTGTGGGACCCTTGCCAAAAATGTGTAACTGACGTTAATCGTGAGGGTGCATCAGGCAAACCCAAACAGAGGAACAGTGTACGAACCAACTGGCTAGTACTTCTCAAGTGTCAAGGTCATGAAATGTCATTAAAGGAGAAAAAGATGGGACAATGAACGCAACAGGCGAATGTAGATTTGCTCTTGGACCAGAGAAAGGATGTTAATTGGAAAATTGGTGGAATTTAAACAAAGTCCAAAGATTAGCTAATGATATTGTACTCATGTTAATTTTCTGATTTGGTTAATTGTAGGTATGTGAAATATTAGTATTTGGGGAAGCTGGGTAAAGACTATACAGAAATTCTTTGTACTATTTTTATAACATTTTTATAAATCTGGAATTAATATGAAGAGATAAGTTTTTTAAAAGGAAAAAAGGTACTGTATGAACGGAAAATTGGATTAGAAAGAGATAACAAGTTTTAGTAGAAATAACATCAGATTTGTGCCAGGAGACCCGTATTCATATCTTTTGACTCCTTATCCTCAAATGAGTTACTTGGACAGTTAGATTCTTCATTTTGTAAAATGAGGAAGATAATTTGCTTGATCACTGTGAGTATCAATGGGGTAAAGTTGATTGATTGAGAAAACACCCTGTAATCTGTAAATTGCTACACAAATTGTTGTTATTAATAATAATGATATGGCCTTGTTCTGGATAAGATCAGAGACAGTATTTGGGAATCAGATCCTTTCAGTAATATTTATAACTGCTCTGGAGAAAAAATGTGTAGCAAACATTAAGGTTTTCCAATGACACCCAATTGTGCCAGCTTGTAAATCAATGTGAACGCGAAGCAGATGGAAGCCAGGCCTCGATGGGGAGCCACACAAGGGGCTGTACCTGGAGATGAACAAAACTCCTGCTACGTACATCAAGAAAAGGCTCAGAGTGGCTTATAACAGAACAGCAAAAGGGCCTGGGTCTCTTTGTGGAAGGAATTCCAAGAACGCCTGCACAAAGCCCAGGTCCCACAGATCAATATGTTTGTCATGGGGCATTTGGGTGGCTCGGTTGGTAAAGCACTGACTTCAGCCTAGGTCATGATCTCATGGTTTGTGTGTTCAATCCCTGTGTTAGGCTCTGTGCTGACAGCTTGGAGCCTGGAGCCTGCTGCAGATTCTGTGTCTTCCTCTCTTTCTGTCCCTCCCCTGCTTGTGCTCTCTCTCTAACAAATAAATAAATATTTAAAAACATATTTATTACAGTGTTTGGGTCTTAATGTAGAAAAAGATGGCAGATAAAACTCATAAGCAACTGATGAAATGGGAAAAGATAGTTGCAAATGACATATCAGATAAAGGGCTAGTATCCAAAATCTATAAGGAGCTCACCAAGCTCCACACCCGAAAAACAAACAATCCAGTAAAGAAATGGGCAGAAGACATGAACAGACACTTCTTCAAAGAGGACATCCAGATGGCCAACAGACACATGAAACGATGCTCAGCATCCCTCCCCATCAGGGAAATACAAAACAAAACCACACTGAGATACCACCTCACGCTGGCCAGAGTGGCTAAAATGAACAAATCAGGGGATGCTGGAGGATGTGGAGAAATGGGCACCCTCCTACACTGTTGGTGGGAATGTAAACTGGTGCAACCCCTCTGGAAAACAGCATGGGGGTTCCTCAAAAAATTAACAATAGAACTCCCCTATGACCCAGCAATAGCACTGCTAGGAATTTACCCAAGGGATATAGGAGTGCTGATGCATAGGGGCACATGGACCCCAATGCTCATAGCAGCACTCTCCACAATAGCCAAAACATGGAAAGAGCCTAAGTGTCCATCAACTGACGAATGGATCAAGAAGATGTGGTTTATCTATGCAATGGAATACTAATGGCAATGAGAAACAATGAAATCTGGCCATGTGTAGCATCATGAATGGAACTTGAGGGTGTTACGCTTAGTGAAATAAGTCAGGCAGAGAAGGACAGATACCATATGTTTCCATGTATAGGAGAACTTAACGGAGGACCATGGGGGAGAAGAAGGGGAAAAATAGTGGGGGAGAGGGAGGGAGGCAAACCATGAGAGACTCCTGAATGTGGAGAACAAACTGAGGGCTGATGGGGGTTGGGGAGAGGGGAAGGGAGGTGATATGCATAGAGGAGGGCACTTGTGGAGATGAGCACTGGGTGTTATATGGAAACCAACTTGACAGTAAACTATTTTTAAAAAAGAAAAAAGAAAAAGAAAAAAAGAAAAGAAAAGCAAAAAATGGCAGATTATCACTTGGAAAGCGTCTACTGGTGATCTGCATGTGAATGGAAGTGGCTCAAGTGGTGGTAGTTAGGCTGTAGGAAGGTGGCCCTGGAAATTTCCATCAGCAGTACAATGAATAGAGCTTCTATTTGAAAGAGCCAAGTCTGAGATGTGACAGGATGGGACTGAAATGGCATGAAAGCCATGGAAGATTTTGCAAAAGAAAAGATTGATAAATTTAACAGCATTACTGATAAGACTATGGTATTGTTTTTAAAAATCCACACATACACTAAGAAGGAATTAAAAGACCAATGACCAAATGGGTGGGAGAACATATTTGTAAGAAATATGACAAATGGCTAATATTTATAAACTATAAAAATACTTAAAATCAAGGGTGCTGGGTGGCTCAGTGGGTTAAGCATCTGACTTCAGCTCAGATCATGATATCACAGTTTGTGAGTTTGAGCCCTGCATTGGGCTCTGTGCTGACAGCTCAGAGCCTGGAGCCTGCTTCAGATTCTGTGTCTTCCCCTTTCTCTGCCTCTCCCATGCCCATGCTCTGTCTGTCTCTGTCTCTCAAGACTAAATAGATGTTTAAAAATTGTTTTTAATACTTAAAATCAATAAATAAACCTCAAAAGAAACACCAAATGGAAAGAGATGCCAATCACACACACACACACACTCACACACACACTGTAAATGGACAATAAACACATGCAAAAACCCCATTTAACCTATCTGGACATTCAATAAATACAAATTACACTGATACCGAAATGTCATTTTCAGCCTGTCAACTTGGCACGATTTGTTCAACATTAGTATGGGTGAAGACCAGTATTCTCACGACTACTCAGAGCAAGCAGTAGAAAGAAATCGGTACAACCAAATTTGTTGTACTAATTTCAGAAAGCAATTTGGCAGTCTGTTTCATGAGATGAAAAACTTTGTAATCTTTGACTCAAGAATTCCCCAACTACGAGTATATGCTAAAGGAGAACTAGAGATGTGTTGGTTGTATCTAAGAGCAAGGCAAATAAACAGCATAATTTATGCTGCTTCCCTGAGCTGAAGGTTACCCTGCAAAGAACTTGGCTCTCATTGGAACTGGGGGATGGGCAGGGCTTTGCCAGCACTATTGGCAAAGGGCACATTCTTGGTTGGGTACCACCCAGCAATCTCCCCAATGTTCACTAAGGTCCTGGGTTGTGTCCCAAAACCTTGTTTGGTGTTGGCTCAGCTGCCCAGTGGAAAGCATCCAAACTCCATCCTAGTATTATGCATTATTTGAGAAGCTTTACCTTTCTGTGCCTCTGGTCTTGGAAAACATTGATAACGATGGTAACTACAATATTAATAGTATTTAGTGAACATTTACTCTATACCAGGTAGACTTCTAAGCACTTTGCATATACAAATTCGGTTAATCTTCAAGCCACCCAGTGAGTAGCAATCATTCTAGAAATGAGAAAACCCAGGTAGAGAGAGTGACATGCCCAAGGCCATGTATATAAGAAAATAGGGTCAGTAGCCTCTTCCCTGACTGTGCTGTTTCTACCTACATTGCTGCGAGGATCAGGACAGAAAAATATGTAAAAGAGATTGTTCAAAATCATAAAGCAGGACTTACATGTAAAGCCTATTTATTGCCTGAAAGGTAATAATAAAGGATATAATCTGGAGCACTTTCCTTGGCAGCATTTGCTGATAAGTCCACATTTAAAATTCAAATGAAGAAATTCCGACTAGATATAAAAATGAGTATTGAAAAATCTTTTTGTTTTCTTAGACCATAAGCTATTTGAGAAGGAATCCCTTGCTAACTGAGGGGGGAGGGATGGTTTGGAGGAACTTTCTTTTCCAGTTTTCTGAATGCAAAATTTAATGCAGCCTTGAGAGTCTGTTTTTCAGCAAAGGGAGGTTTTCTGTGGCCTGATTTGTCTGGCTCTATTTCCCCCCTCCTTTTAGGTTAAAGAAGCGTAATTCAATGGACTTGTAAGAGAAATGTTTTGTTTTCCCATGTTTTGTGAGATACCAATGTAGGAAAAAATTAATTCGCATAAAAGATTAATTACAAAGCACTTGAACTAAATGGATTCTAATTATGATGAAAGCTGAACATTACCACTTCATTAGCAGAACAGGGAAAATGCAGACAGAGGTGAAGAGATGATGATGTTCCCAACCAGGTGAAGGGGGAGCAACCCGCAGAAGTGGGGGAGGGGCATGTCCAGCTCAGGGGCTGAGCCCCGGGGCCACTGCAGTCTTCCAGAGTCCAGGGTGGATGCACCTGACCACCACATTCCCTGATTTAGCAAAGTCGAGTATTTTGAGATGCTTCCAGGTATTTTGAAACACTGGAGCTGGTGCTGTGACTGGACTGGGTGGGCGTTAGGGTATTTATTTACCTTTTTCTTTCTGCCACCTTCTCACCCTCCTTGGAGGGCACCTCTTCTGTTGGTTCCTTCAACACAACTTTCCTTCAAAGGCCCACCCTCAACCTCTGCTCTCTTGGCCCATGTGCCCATAATAGTTTGTTGTGTCCACTTCCATAGATCAAAGTACAAAATATGGGGCGCCTGGGTGACTCAGTCAGTTAAGTGTCCAACTTCGGCTTAGGTCATGATCTCACAGTTCGTGGGTTTGAGTCCCGCGTTGGGCTCTGTGCTGACAGCCAGCTCAGAGCCTGGAGCCTGTTTCAGATTCTGTGTCTCCCTCTCTCTCTGACCCTCCCCTGCTCATGCTGTCTCTCTCTCTCTCAGAAATAAATAAAACATTTAAAATTTTTTAATAAAATAAGTACAAAATATATGCTGAATTCTTTCAAATCCTTATCTCTAGACTCTCTCATGACTTGTGCTGGTTATGGTTCATCACCATCTTGATACTTCACAGGAATCACAAACGAAAACGTGACAAGACAGAGGCTTGTCATCCTTCTGAATCCCTGGTCCTGATGTGTGGCGGCCCCATCTACCCGGCTCCACAGGACAGAATCGGGGAATTGTTACCACTCTCATTTCAGCCTCATTCTTTTCCATAAAGAAATATATATTTTTTATTGAGGTGTAATTCACATATCATAAATTTGCCCTTTAAAGTGTACAATCCAATGGCTTTTAATAGATTCGCAAAGTTGTTCATCCCTTACCAGAATCAATTCTAGAACATTTTTGTCATCCCACCTCACAAAGAGCACCCCCTTAGCCATTCTCCCCGTCCCTCCACCTCCCAACACCTAACCTACTTTCTACTTCTATATATTTCCCAATTCTGGACATTTCCCACAAATGGAGTTATGGAGTACGTGGTCTGTTGTGATTGGCTCCTGTCATTTACCATAATGTTTTTGCAGTTCATCCACGTTGCGGCAAATCCCAGTACTCTGTTTCTTTTTATGGACTAAAGACTATTCCATTGTGCTCATTATTTCTTGTCTGGACCATTGTATAAATTCCTAACTTGTTCCTTTGCTTCCAGTCTTATTCATCTCCTCCGACTATCCCCTGCATTGCTTGCAGAGGAATCTGTAAGCATAAATTTGACTATGTCCTGCTTAAAATCTTTTGGTGGCTCCCCACTCTTTGAGGAGGCCCGAACTGCTGGGAAGGGCACACGAGTTCTAGGATGCTTCCACTGACCTACCTAGCTTCTTTCGCACCCTCTCCTCCTGTGCCCTGGGTGCAGCTACAAAGGACTACCTGCTTCATTTGTTCTGGGTGAGCTGACCCCTTCCTGTGTTTGTAGGAGTAGCTCTTCTGTCAGGAATGTCCTTCCTCCCAGACTCTGCCCAGCACACTCCTGCTCATCCTACTCTGTTTCTACATCATTTCCTGTTGGAGTTTCCATAGGTTCTAGATGGCAATTCTATTAGGGTATGTGTCGCTTGCTATAATTATTTGTGCATATCATAAACCTGAATCTGGGGGCTACATTTGGCTCTTTTCTCTATGCTCAGGGCCTGGTACAGAGCATGAAATACAGACAGAAACTGATAAATGTTTGTGAAATAAAGAAATGCTTGGAGATAGAGATATACTATTTTAATATTCCTGTTTGTAGCTTACCAAATAATAAACAACGTGAATATTTTTGTCTGAGTACATGTATAATAACTGGGGGTTACTAAACACCAGATTGTTCTGCCAAAAAAACACAAACCAGCAAAGATACCATTAAACAGAATAGAAATTTTATTATCTGAGATTGGCTTACTTTATCAAAGATTCACTAGACAACTGCTGACCCCCCTCTTCTACTCTGACACAAATAGTTCGAGGATCTCAGTAAATAACCAGTCTGTAGAAAGAAATGGTTTTTGAATTTGAATCTGCAAAGGGCCTTTCACCCATAAGACATGGATTTCAACTGTGAAATTCTTGTAGTAACTGAAGGTGTGATCCCTAAGTGTAGGTATTTGTTTCTACACGCGAAATCTAAGAAGCCAAACTAGAATTACTTCTATTTTGTGAAGCGAGTGATAGACTCACTGAATTGACCAGCAGTCTACATGTTGTTCTGCTACTGAAGTTAATCCCATGATTTGTGTTTGGTATTTTTGAGGGTTGAAAAAGATTTCAGTTTTGTAGAGTTCTTGCTCTCTTTAATTCATAGCAGCAGTATGAGAACATACTTTTGGAATTCTCGGTTGATGATGAAATTGTAAAAAGTTAATTGACTTGGCAAACAGAGTCACAGGTATGTAACATTCAAAGGCAGATTATAGCCTTTGTGTGCCAGAACACAAGAAGTCTAAGTGAAGCAGTGTTCTCAAACATCAAATACGTAAAAATTAAGATAGGTAAGCGACCCGAATAGTTTGTCTCCTTTCCCCTGTGTTTTTCTCCTTCTCTTAGTGGAAAAAGACTTGAATTAGCCAGTTGTAGTCTTAGAAAATACAGTAATTAGTAAAACACTACAGATTTCCCTCACCTCCACTCCCTAGGGCAATCCTCAATTCTCCTAAATGCTTTCCTGGGTAAATTGGTGAAGTTTGAAGGCTTAGAGGCAGCAAGTAGGATAATGAATTTCTACAAAGGACTTTGGTTTTAGTGTCCTAGCCATCAGCAAAACTTCACATACATTTTTGGGATGATTATGGCCTGACGACGTACTTTGATTTAGTCCATCTCAAAATCCTAGTCCTCTGGCACCTGGGTAATAACAATGGCACTCAGCTTCTGAAAAACCTGACCTTGTACATACTCTACACTAACCAGAATTTTCAAGGAAAGGGTTTGGTATGGCACACAACCTTAATGTTCACGTATAAAAATACATTTTATTAAATTTTTTTCTTCTCTGAACTGTTAAAGCATGGGTTGATTTTATTACCCAGATGTAATTAAGTCATACATTGCCTTTTTGTTTTATAGTTGTTTCAAGAGTGAATCTTTGGGGCACTTGGGTGGCTCAGTCAGTTAAGCGTCTGACCTCAGCTCAGGTCATGATCTCACAGCTCATGAGTTTGAACCCTGTGTCGGGCTCTGTGCTGACAGCTCAGAGCCTGGAGCTTGCTTCGGATTCTGTGACTCCCTCTCTCTCTCTCTGACCCTTCCCTGCTCACACACTCTCTCTCTCTCTCTGTCTCAGAAAAAAAAAAAAGTGAATCTTTTCTTTCCAATTGGATTTTAAGACTACTTAGGGGTACCTGGGTGGCTCAGTTTTGGTTAAGCATCCGACTTTGGCTCAGGTCATGATCTCACAGCTCATGAGTTTGAACCCTGTGTCGGGCTCTGTGCTGACAGCTCAGAGCATGGAGCTGGCTTTGGATTCTGTGTCACCCTCTCTCTCTGCCCCTCCCCTGCTTGTGCATGCATGCTCTCTCTCTCTCTCAAAATAAATAAATAAATAAAATAAATTAAAAACATTACAAAAAGAGTATATTTAATTTTAAAAAAAGGAATACTGAAAGCAATCTGGGATTTAATTTTTTCATTTTCCAGTAGTCTGGCAAATTCAGAAGTACTGGGCAAGAATGATACTTGTTTTGAATGTTAATTCCTACTGATTAAAAAATTATACACTCAAATATTGTCAAAAACTAATCTTTGTCTCAGTCAAAATCCCAGCAAACTATTTTTGTGGGTATTGACAAAGTGGTTCAAAGCTTATATGGAGAAGACCCAGAATAGTCAACACAATATTGAAAGAGAAGAACAAAGTTGGAGGATCAACTACCTGACTTCAAGATTTAGTATAAAGCTATAGTAATCAAGTCAGTGTGCCAATAGCAAAAGAATAGACAAATAGATCAATGGAACAGAATAAAAAGCCCAGAAATAGACCCACATAGAGATCTAACTTTGATCTTAGATGAAAGAGTAAGGGCAATACAATGGAGAAAAGGCTTTTCAACAGATGGTGCTACAATTAGACATCCACATGCAAAAAAAAAAATGAATCTAAGCACAGACTTTACACTTTTCACAAAAATAACTCAAAGGGAATCATAGATCTAAATGTAAAATGAAAAACTGTAAAACTAGGAGATAACACAGGAAAAAATCTGAATGTCCTTGGGTAAGGCAGTGACCTTGAAATGGAACCCAAGACATGACTCATGGAAGAAAGACTCGATAAGCTGAACTTCATTAAAACTAAAAACATCTACTCTCAAAAGACACCGTCAGGAACATGAGATTAGCCACATACTGAGAGAGTATATTTGCAGAAGACGTACTTGATAAAGGACTATTATGCTAAATATACAAAGAACACTTAAAACTTAACAACAAGAAAATGGACAACCTGATTTAAAAAATGGGCAAAGGCTTGAACAGACATTTCACCAAATAAGATATATGGATATCGTATTGGCATATGAAAAGATGCTCCCCATCATATGTCATAAGAGCACATTACAGCAACAATGAGATACTATTGCATACCTATTAGAGTGGCTAAAATCCAATACACTGACAACAACGAATGCTGGTGAGGATGTGGAGTGACAGGGCCTCTTACACATTGACAGTAGGAATGAAAATTGGTATAGTCAGTAAACAGTTTGATAGTTTCTCACAAAATCAAAAATACTCTTACAAATGATTCAGCAGTTGTATTCTTTGATATTTGCTCAGCTGGGTTGAAAAGTTACCTCCACACAAAAATCTGCACATAGAGACTTATGGAAGATTTATTTATAAATGCCAAAACTTGAAAGCAACCAAGATGTCCTATAGTAGGTAAATGGATAAATAAACTGTGGTACATCCAGACAATGGAATATTATTCAGCGCTAAAAAGAAATGAGAAAGTCCACATACTGTATAATTCCAACAATCTGACATCTGACATTCTGGAAAAGACAAAGTTATGGAGACAGTAAAATGATCAGTGTTGTCAGGAATTAGGGAAGAAAGAGGGACAGGTGGAGTACAGAAGACTTGGAGAACAGTGAAACTATTCTGTATGATACTCTTTGTCTCACTACATCAATTTCTCTTTTCCTGAGACATTCTCATCAGCATACTAAATGCTCTAAAATCTTCCATCTGGAAAAACAACCAAAAAAGAAATCTTTCTCCCATGACTCAATGTTCCCACCAACTGCTGCCTCAAAGCTTTGCTCCCCTTCACAGGCAAACTTCTTGAAAGTTGTCCATATTTACAGTATCCACTTTATTTTTTTAAAGGTTATTATTTTGAGAGAGACTGAGTGTGAATGAGGGAGAGGCAAAGAGAGAGGAAGAGAACGAGAATCCCAAGCAGGCTTGGTGCTGCCAGCGCAGAGCCTGATGCAGGGCTTGAATTCACAAAACTGAGATCATGACCTGATCTGAAACCAAGAGTCAGATGCTTAACCGACTGAGCCACCCAGGTGGCCCCTGTGACACCCACTTTCTTATTCTCTCCCCCACCCTTTCTAATGGGGGCTTTGGTCCTCACTATCTTCTGAAACTGCTCCTCCCAAGGTCAACTATTACCTCCACAAGGTCAACTGCAATGACCACTTTCTTGTCCACCTCTTACTTCTGTATTTGACATGACTTCCTTCAGAAAATATTCCTCTTCCCTGATTGCATCATGGCATCCTTTCTGGTTTTGTCCCACTTCACTGTTACACCTCACCACTGTCCCACCTGACTACACCGTCTCCATCTCCTTCACTGGCATTTCCTTCTTAGCTTTCCCCATATTTGTTGATGTCCTCAGCGCTCAGTCCTGGGCCCTTTTCTCTATTTTACTCCCCTCCTAGGTGAACCATTGATTCCCATGTTTTTCTCTTCTCCCATATGCCAATAACCTCTTTTCTGCATGTGAGGGTCTCTGACTCCAAGCTCTACACGTCTGATAGCAACATGAGACAGGTGGTAGGCATGGAGCGTCTCATCTCTTTGACCACAGCAATGGCTATCCTGCCTGGTTAGCAAATTAAGATATGTCTGGAGACAAAAAAATAAAATAAAATAAAATTTATGATTTGGAAAGACTATTACTTATCATTATAGAAGATTTCTTATGGTAAATTATCTTATTATTTCAGCATAAGAAAGCTTATTTCTTACCACAATAGCCAAACACATTGTGTTTTGTTTCAGTTTTAGGCTTCCTGGCTCTAAATATAAAAGTGAACTAAAGTCAGCTAGGGTGCACATTTTCCATGTGTGGCCTGCCTTCCCTCTTCCCCTAATTTTGTAGTTGGAAACACCTTAAAAGGGAAAATAACTCCCCTTTGGGCAAAGTGAAGCAAAAATGTAAACCGCATCTTACACTATCTTGAAGAAATGTATATTTCCCATCATTACACTTCTTGGTCAGGAGTAGGCTCTTGAGAGAAAATGGGGAAAAGAAATAGAAAAGTAGCAAAGCACATGCATAAAATCATAAAAATAGAAGAGATGGCTGTGTGAGAGCTTACTTAAAAAAAAAAACTGATCTATTTAACGCTCATGCCAGCTGAATTTTTAACATCTCTAAGAATAGGTTGGTATGAATAAAAAAATGGGCTTTCTTCATCAAGTTTCCCAGTCTCTGCTGAATTCAGGTTGCTATTTACTCTCCACCTTTTTGGACAATTGGTTTAGCCCCTAATTCAGTCCTCCTCTCTAGGGAACTTATTCCTTCAACAAAATTTCTGTTTATTCACCACTGTATGATCGCCATTCAGCACCACCCCCCTCCCCACATGCCCTGAAGCAAAGGAGATCCTCTCTCCATACCCCTGACCCCCCATCTATCCAAATGCCTAGTCAATATTCTGGTAATTCCTACAGAAGTGACCATACATAGAAACTATAAACTTTAGAAGAACTGTAATTATGAATCAACGTGGGGTTACTAGTAGGCTTAGAAAGGAGAAGTAAGGAAGAATATTGCTGTGGAAATTAATATTGGAGACAGAGGGCTGTTTTTATGCTGTCTTTTGGAAAATGTCTCCATTATGCCTTGTTCTCAGTTGCAGAGGGGAGTTTGGGGGTGAAGAAGTGAAAGAAAGTGTGCTTCTTAAGTAAGATCATACAATATGCATTTCATTGTCTCTGAAACCACTGGTCCTATAAGTTTATTGTTCAAGTTTTGTATTTTACAGCCATAATCTGTGAGGTTATAACCTTTGAGCTATATGCAAAGGCACAAGAACACATTATGGAAAGATACAAACCTCCCTCTCCCTGCTTTCAAAGGCTTCTGCAAAGAGGCAGGCAGCACAAAGAAAGATGTTGTTAAACAGTGAAAGTCTAAGGGGCACGTTGTAAATTTTTCTGCAGAGCAAATAGTGCACGATCAGAAAATAGGGTAATGAATAAGATTGAAACTGGGCAAACCAGTGCTGAAATCAACAGCAGGAAGGAAAAAAGTGGTTGGGGGAAAGTTAGCAGGCACTGAATTCTTTATAAGCTGTGGGAATTTGGGGGGAAAGTGTCAAACTATTATCGAGCCAGAGAGAAATTTGGCCATGCCTAAGGATGGTAATGACTGGAAGGTGGAATCTGGTAAGAAGGATGAAGCATGTAAGTTGAAGTTAAGATCTCTTTTTTCTTTCTTTCTTTTTTTTTTTTGAACAGCTTTATTGAGATATGATTTACATATCAGAAAGTTCACTTGTTTAACATGTAGAATTTAATGGTTAATGTGCAATCAATACCATAATCTAACTTGCGAAGATTTTTATCATCCTCCAAAGAAACCCCAGTACCCATTAGCAGTCATTTGTGTTTTCTCTTCCTCCCAGTCCCTGTCTCCATGGATTTGCCTGTTCTGGAATTTCATATGAATGGAATCATACAATATATGGTCTTTTGTGACTGGCTTCTTTCTCTAGGCATCACATTTCCAAGGTTCATTCATATTGTAACATATGTAAGTTCTTCATTTCTTTCATGGACAAATAATATTCCATTGTATGGGCAGACATACCACATCTTGTTTATAATATCATCATTTGATGGACATTTGGGTTATTTCCACTTTTTGCCTCTTATGAATAATGCTGCTATGAACAATCATGTACAAGTTTTTGTGTGTACATATTTCTTCATTCCTCCTGGGTAGATACCCAGGAATGAAATTGCTGGGTCATTGGTAACTCTATGTTTAACATTTTGGTGAATTGCCAAACTATTTTCCAAAGTGATGCTCTGTTTACATTTCCACCAGCGATGGATGAAAGTTTCAATTCTTCCACATCTTTCTTATCACTTGTTATTGTCTGTCTTTTGATGTTAGCCATCTCAGTGAGTATGAAATGGTTCCTTATTGTGCTTATGACTGGCCTTTCTGTAATGACTAACGAAACTGTGCACTTATTAATGCAGTCTTAAGCCATTTTTCCTGTCTTTCTTGCTACTACATGTTCATTCATTATTCCTCAATCTTCCATCATCTCCTTTCCCTGGAGATATGGCAAAAAACCTGGATACACAGGACCTGTATTTTCTGTGCTGAAGCTATCTTCCAAGGAAACTCAAGGACAAGTTCATTACTATTGATTCTGGACAATTGAAATCACCAAATTTGGTTTAATTCAAGCCAGTAGACTTTTATTAAATGCTTTGGTGGTATTTATGTTCAAAGTACTGGAATATCATGCATTTATTGACCATAGGCTTGAAAGTTACTAGAAATATAAGTCCATCAATAAGTATAAAATAAGGAAGAATTAAGTAAATATCATAAGAAAACTGCCAAAGTGTGCTATCTATGACTGATATGAAAACCTTCAAAATATACTTACCCTTTGACTCAACCATTCATTACTAGAAATCTATCCTAGGGAAATGATTGCTTATTTCCACAAATGTTTAGGTATAGTGATGTTTGCTTGAGTGTTATTTTTCATGGTACAAAATCCAACAGTTTGATAGGTAGGTAAATAGATTATGACATATCCACACACTGATTACTCATTTATTTAAAATGATTTACAAATATATTTGTTATATACCATGTAGAATATATGGGAAATTTCCAGCGTCAGGAAAAAAAGGCAGAAATGAAAACCAGAGCAATAAATGGGAAAGCTAGTGCTCCAACTGGCTTGGAGAGAAGAGGTTGGGGAAGGGCTATTAGATTCCATTTCCTAGGATTTGGATCTTGACATTCACATGGGGACAGGAGGCAAGAGCTAGGGTACTTGGCTATACAGCATACGGCCAGACTCCTTGAAGGACTACCACCAGAGAAGGCGTGGATTTAGGAAAATTCTCCTCTGCAGTAGAGGTCACATGGAATTCTGTCTGGCTTGCCTAGTGTCTCGGTAGAAAAAATGAATATATTTTGAAATTTTGTAATCATGAACTGTAACTCATGTGGGATTGGAACCCAAATTTTACTGCCTAACTTCAAGAGGATCCCAACGTAGGAAATTAAAAAAAAAAAAAAATGCCTTCTGCGCAGAGGCCCCAGGGGGCCTGTCAGAAGACAAGAGAAATACACGTCTGGACACATGTCTGAGGACACATATCTGAGGACACATGTCAGCAATGTAGACTGCACAGGTCACCAGCAGATCAAGTTCAAGGAAGAAAAAGCACATAATCCACAATTCAAAGTCAGTTTCTTCTACTTCATAGATGTTTTTTTTCCCCTACAAGATTCTTCATTTTTCAAAAGTCTGAAAAGAAGGTCCACACTCATTCTTATCACTATCATCTTTAAATATTCCTTCTCGTTTCTTTCTGGCAGCCTGGTCATCCTGCCTTGGTTAAAACATAAAATCATGACAAGCCAGTGTCAGTGAGGATGATTTCTGAGTGGAACTGAATGGGCTCTTTTAATTTGCTGAATCATAGCCTGCCAAAACTATCCATCAGAGCAGGAAACAGTTTTCTGTTTGGCTTTTTAAATGTCCTTGCTTATGCTTTCTTTGTGGTTGGCATTTTGTGATTATGCCATTGTTTGCAGTTGTAGGTACGCGTATTTTGTTTCTGCTTCTTTGAACTGTTGTCATCCATTTGATTCATTGCACTGCAGTTCGGTTTTGTATCATAAATGCCCACCAGTGTATCTGCAATGCTTTGCTTTGCAACATCCACTCAACTTTGTCCTGGCTTTCTCTCTGCTTTCAGTTTCTCCTTGCTATTCACAACTGGTTCACATTCTTCAGGTATCAGTGAACATTGTGCTTCAACCATCAGTATTCTTTTACAGGAGTTGATGCTGTTTACTTCATAACTTGTGCAAGATATTATTATTATTGTTACAATACCACCACCACTTTGGAACATTCCACTCTAGGTTTCTGCTGACTTGTACTTCTTCAGTGATGGTATAACATATTTGAATGGAAACTCAATTTTTTGAAGCCTTGTTCATTGCTTTAGAGACACATCTGGCTGGATATCCTTGTTTTTGTTCTTTCCGAGGATTTCAAGTTTTAGTTTAAGCTTGGAGGCGGTGTCCTCCACACAAGTGGCCCTGTAGATTATAATGAGGACTGGGAGAAGCAGGGAAATGGCATCTTGTGAGGAGCCGCTTGAGGTTACAGAGCTAATTCACCTGAAAATAGAACACCCAGGAAAGTCATAAGGGCTGTCCCCAGATATTGGGGTAATGGGGTAGAGGGAAGAATAATTCAGGAGGGCATTGGAGCTTCACTGCGCTGAGGAAACTGTTAACCAAAACTGTGCAACAACTAGATAGATGACATTGCAGATGAGTGTTTTTTGTTAGTGGGGTTTGAAGGATCAGACATAAGCCTCAAGCCCAGACCCAGGGCTTCACTCCCTTTTAGATTTACACAATACACATTCCATAGTAGGAAGAAAAAATAATTGTGTGAATTATATACACAATTCTCTTAAAATTTAATTGATTTAATTATGAGATGAAGCTTGGAAATAGGGTGTCATTATATTTTATACCCCTTTTTGTCTCTTACCTTTAGGGGAAGAGAATTTTGTGATGTCTCTAATATTCTTTTTATGATTTAAATGTCCTTCCCCTTGGGGCATCATGTATTAAAATAAGACAGCACTTTGGACAGGTAGCTTTTATTTTCTTTTTGGAATAGTCATTAAAGTATACAAGTTAAGAAATATGAAGGATCTTTTGTTCCTAAGAAATATAAAGTCACCTAAACTACATGGATGAATGTACTCGTGGATATAATTGGCTCTTTACTTTTTTCAGCTCCTAAGGAAATTTAGTTATAAGTTCTAAACTAGCGAAAGGTTCTCTTATAAAGAGAAATCCTTACAAGAAAACAAAATAAAGCAGAAAGAAAACTAGGAAAACCCTGAGTAGAAGTCAGTTGTTCCACTGTTCCACAATGGGGCACTCTTGAGGTTTGCAAGTTGACCTTTTAATAGACAGGAAGGGAACCGTGTTACAAATGATCACTTACTAGGTAATGCTTTGGTTTCCTATAATGAGTTGTGTAATGCGTATTTTACTTAAGTGAGGATGACAAGTCCTCACCAGAGAACTGAGTATATATTTGTATAATTTCCCTTCAAAAGTGCCACCATCTCCTGTTGAGTAGTATCAGTTGGGTCTGAATTCTTTGGAGATGTGAACAAGTATACAGATATTTTTAAATTTACAAGTGATGTGCTAGACTAAACTTTTTCTTCTAGGCTTTGCATTTGTGAATATGGAAAAATTATTTCAGTCATTAGGCTATTTTTAGGTATTCCAAAGGCCCTAAAGTCCCATTAACTTTTGGTCATTTCAAAAATAATGCTGTGTATCAATATTAGGTTGAGGTGGTATAATATATAAATAACCTGTGAGTTCATTTACACTGTGGGTATTTCAGTGAAATAGCAAACTGGTTATTTGACATTGTATACATAGACCAAATGATTAATTTATTGGTTCTATTGTTCTTTAAAAATGTTTCTTTTGCCATCATGAATGAATATAGGTAGGTACGTATTTTTCTAGCTCATGTTTTTGTTTCCTTTTGGATAAAATAGCTCTTGTATAAAATAACAATTTTGAAAAGAAAGGGGAAAATGAATCTGTATGTAAATCAAGTTTTCATACCTACATATTACTTAGAGAGAGGAGACATGAACTCTGGTGGCGTCTTGCTCTACTTACCTAAACCTATTGCTAAAATCATTTATCCAGGGATGAACTCACTGGAGAAATACATGGTACATTGAGGAGGAGGAGAGAATGAATGGAAACCTGTACGGAGAGATAATATGTCTCACTTCCTCTCATATACCTCTTCTGACCCTCCCAGGCATTGCAGATCTTACAGAGGGATGGTATTTAAAGACGGGAGAAGTTTCAGAGGCCATTCAATCCATATTTGCATCCAATGGGATCTTAAGTATCCCAGAAAGAAAGACATTCGGCTTTTGCTTACTTACCCACATCCAGGGAAAGACAGCACTCTGCCTGCCAGGGCAATCTCTTCAAATGATGAATTTGTAAAGGTCTTGTTCCTGTGGCTTTGAAAAGTTGTATTTTTGTTATTTCAGATTTGCTGGCCTCTGAGGGCTCTCATAGTTGCAAGAGCCCATACCATCGATCTCTTTTGTGTTATGTGACCTCCTGTAAAAGAAGACAGCACCATAGTCATTGTCAGGCCCTTATCACAATGCCTGCAAATTATAGCCATTGAAGAAATGTTGATTGCTGCATTACTGTTTCTGGGGACTGGAATGGCTCGTGACTCCAGCCACTCCACCATTGTGTTATTACTCTTCTTGCCTGAGCATAATGGAACCTGTCCTTAAAGACTACCACGTCTGTATACCAACTAAAGCTAATTTAGTGGGTAGAAAGAGAGTCAGAAATCTTATGTTTGCTATGTAATTTTTTTTCCTGATCGTAAAGTAAAGTTGGTTCATTGGCAAATGTTTGTAAAACATAGAAGAGTACGGAGAACAAAATGAAACAATCTGTATTCGTATCCCTCAGGGGATTCCATTTTGCATGTATGTGTATATACACTTGTGTAGAAGTGTGTGTGTGTGTGTGTGTGTGTGTGTGTAAATCCTGAGAATATGCCTTGCACCTCTTCTTGGATGTGTGAACCTTTGTCTTTCTTCGAGGGGAGGGGGTCACAGAATGTGAGACAACATAAAAAGTCCCACTTAATGTTCTGTTTTCATATACATATGTTATAATCTATACTTAATATAATGGAATGATAATTTGAAACAATAGTGGATTTATTTTTTTCTCCCCATACTTCCTGCTTCCCCTATCACTTTTCCTCAGGTGGGTCAGGCGACAGGAAGCCTCTTTAAGGGAAGCTGTCATGGTGGAACCAGATAACAAAGGCAATAATTCTTGATTTTTAATTTCAAGAACCATAATCCAGGTGTGAGACCAATGGATCAGGAAAAAAAAATATGTGATCAACTCAACTCTCCTGGATACATTTTCCTCTCTACTACAAATATAAGGAATAAGATAAAAGTTATGTCAGGAAGTATAACAAAGGAAAGGTATTAACACAACTGTAAAAGTAACAAAAATTGTAAAAAAATTAACTTGAAAAGAAATGTACAGGACTAACATAGAGAAAATTATTATAAAAATAACTACTGAGAGGTGCCTTGGTGGCTCAGTTGGTTGAGTGTCCAATTGGTTTTAACTCAGGTCATGATCCTAGGGTCATTGGATCGAGCCCCATATCGGGCTCTGTGCTGAGTGTGGAATCTGTTTGGGATTCTCTCTCTCCCTCTCTTTCCGCCCCTCCCCTACTCAAGTGCACTCTCTCTTTCTCTCTCTTTCTAAAATTAAAAAATAATTACTGAGGGGCGCCTGGGTGGCTTAGTCGGTTAAGCGCCGACTTTCGCTTAGGTCATGATCTGGCGGTTCGTGGGTTCGAGCCCCGCGTCGGGCTCTGTGCTGACTGCCAGCTCAGAGCCTGGAGCCTGTTTCAGTCTGTGACTCCCTCTCTCTCTCTGACCCTCCCCTGCTCACGCTGTCTCTCTCTCTCCTAGAAATTAAAAACAAAAACAAAAACAAAAACATTAAAAAAAATTAATTACTGAGGGTCAGGAAAGAAGACAGGAGTAAATATAGGGACATTTTGTTTTGGGTAAAGACACTTAAGATTACAAGAACGTTAATTCTCCCAAAATTAATTTATAAAGTTCATGGATTCCCCATCAAAATCCGGCTAGGGTTATTTGTGGATCATGTTATTTGACAACATGATCCCAAAGATCAAATGGAAGAACAAACATGCAGGAATATCTGAGAAATTCTGAGTTGGGAGAGATGAGAAAACATGCTCCACCTCAAATTAAAATGTATCATGGAGTGGTCAGAAATGTTTTAATCATGCTCCTGATGAGGGAATAAAAAGTCAGATCAATGCAGTGGAATGGAGATCTGAAATAGAGTCCATGGTATATGGGAGTTTTGTTTCCCTGAATGTATTGCAGTCATTTCCCAATTTTCTTTATTGTGGTTCTCCTACTTCTTTTATTAGCTTCCTCCTATCCTTTCTCCTCAAAACATCCAGAGTCATTACCTAAGAACATAATAGAGTTAGGTAGGCCTTGACTTAAAAGCTTTCAGTGGGTTTCCATGCAGTTGGAATCCATATTCCTACCCTGACTCTCTCAATCCAATAGGCCTGCTAACCTAATCTTGTAGCACACATCTCCATGCTCAGCATGTCTCAGCCACACCAGCTGTTTCTTGCCTTTAAAGAACAGGATCTTTTTCCTTAGAGCCCATGCACGTGCTGCTCCTTCCATGGGGGTGGGGGGTGGGGAGGTGCTTATTCCCTGGCTCTTTGCGGGGCTCATGCTTTGAGCTCTGGCTTAAATTCAACGGAACTTCCTTCCAGCAGTCTGTAAGAGGAAGGTGTCCTGCATCTCCACCCCATCATTCTCTCTCTGCACTGGATTTGCTTCCTTCTCAGCACCTTGCAGGTTGTACTTACTCATTGGCCTGCTTGTTATGGTGTCCTCCACCATCCTGCGCTGCACGATGTGACAGTGCGTGGCCTGGACTGTGGTTCCAGCATCTAGCACAGTAGGCTTTCAACTGGTATTTGCTGAGTGAGAAAAGGAATGCATGCAGAAATGAGTAATAAAAGTAGATCTCCAAATCGATGGATTATTGAAGAAACGAAGTTGGGGCAACAAAATAGCCCTTCAAAACAAAACAAAAAAATAGCACGCATTCTTTATTTTCTTACACGAAAATCAATTTAAGGTTAATCAAAGTTTAAAATTTAAATTGCAAAACCATAACATGTTGTAAGGAAACCATCACTGCGTGTTTTCCTGTATTTTGTGTGCTAATACATAAGTATGATTCTTGGTGAATACATGAGTGGGAGATATCCTGATGATGTTTAAGAAATTGCTTTTGGGGGGCCTGGGTGGCTAAGTTGGTTAAGCGCTGGACTTTGGCTCAGGTCGTGATCTCACGTTTGTGAGGTCAAGCCCTGTATCAGGCTCTGTGCTGACAGCTTGGAGCCTGGAGCCTGTTTCAGATTCTCTCTCCCTCTCTCTCTGCTGCTCCCTTACTCACACTATGTCTCTCTTTCTCTCTCTCAAAAATAAAAAAATGAACATTAAATTTTTTTAAAATGACAAGCTTTTATCTTACATTAAAATTTTAACATTACTCTATCTTATGTTAACATATATTTTGCATTCATGTATATACACCTAGAAGCAACATCACTGTCCCTTGTCTTTTAGTTTAAGTTGTTGTAACAGAGACCACCCCAAAGGCAATGGCTTAATCAAGATAGGAGCTTATTTTGGCCTTTAAAGAAGTTATCGAGATAAGCAGTTCAAGATTGGGGGACGGGGGTGTGACTGTATAGCCTTGACCTGCATCTTCATCTCCCAGCCAATGGGAAGAAGAAAGGGTAAAGGGAAGCGCAGGTTATTTTGTTCTGTGGTCAACCTAGAAGTTAGTTACATGGACATGAAGTGTATCTTTTGGGTTCATATCCCACTTAGAACCTAGCCATGGGTAGCCTCAATGGAGGCTGGAAAATGCAGTCTTTAGTTGGACGGCCCTCTTCCAATCTTGGATTAAGAAGTTTATTACTAAAAGACAGGGAGAATGATCATTGATGGATATCTAAGAGTTCTTGCCACAAGGAGGCACTTGACCTACAATACCATGAAGCTTATTTTTTCCTTCTCGTGTTTTGCCTTATATTCATTTTTATAATTAGTTTTATCTGGCTTTCCCCTTTCTGAAACTGCAGATTTGAAGTTTACAGAGAGGGTTATGCTCTTCCGGCCGTTATCATCTCCTCCAGTCATTGCCAAAGTTTTCCTCTCCATCTTCTGTTAAGAAACCCATTGCCCTTGAAATATGGACTGATTCAGCAAGCCACACCAGATGTTTCAGCACATTTATGTTCAGCTCTTTGTTTTCAAGATCCTTTCCCCTCTCCCCAGGTCATGGCCATTACCCTGATTTTGAGGGGCAAGAGTCAGCAAACATTCCTGTAAAGGACCAGATAACAAATGTTTTAGGCTGTGTGGGTGACATATAGTCTCTGGTGCATAATTATTTGTTTTGTAACTGTTCAAAATGTACAATTATTGTTAGCTTTCAGACTGCACAAAAACAGGTGGTTGGGCTGCTTTTGGTGCACATGCTGTAGTTTGCTGACCCCACTTGTAGAGTAATGAATGGCAATGGGTGTCTGTATGTCTCTCTTGAACAGTGAGGGAAAGGCAGTTAGTGTTCTGTACTAGATGATATATATCAAAAAACTACAAGGAACACCTTGCTGTGTCTGAGCAATGACTATAACTCTGATGTAGGTAGGTCTTCTGCTAAATAAACACTGCTAAATAAACACTGGCCAGAAATTATGATATTGTCAGTATCATAAAGCTTTATGCTCTATTTATGTCATATCACAAGAATGAAAGTTACAGTTCGTCATACATATCTCAGTGCCTTTATAAATGTTAGAAATGTCAACCCATTTAAAAATATCTTTGATAGAAAGATGCTGATGATACCCTAACAGCTGACAATATATAGCTTAGAAATGATTTTCTAATTCCTAACTTAAGATAATTACAGATTACATTCTCTCTGAATATACATTAAACCATTCACTATATAATTAATCAACAAGTATTTATCAAACAGCTGTCATGTAGCAGGCGCTGTACTAGACTCTGGGAGTGCAACAGTGAACAAATGAAGTCCCTATCTCCAGTAGGGGGAGCTCACGTTCTAGAGACAGACAACAAACGCACACTTCTTAAACATGTAGGATACTGACAAGGACTATGAAGAGAAAGAAAGTATGGAGGTACGGATATAGATACTGTTGGAAGGATCTATCTTAGAGTGGTCAGGAATCACTAAAATGAGGTGAGAGTTGAACTGATTCAAGAACGCAGTCGGGGAGCAAGTTATACAGGTTCTGAGGGACCAAGTACAAAAGTACTCAGGACTGCTCAGGACCAGGAAGGGGCCAGCTGTCTGGAAAGAGTGGAAGGGAGGGTGTTACAAAGAAGGTCAGAGAGTTATTGAAGCCAGATAGCATAGGACCCTGTAATATGGATTTTATTCTGAGTGAGATGGGAAGACTTTGGAGGGTTTTGAGCAAAGGCGGCTTTTGATCAGACTGAGGTTTTAAAAGGACCACTCCAGCTGCTGTGTAGAGAACAAAGGGCAAGAGTAGAAGCAGGGACACCAGGTGCAAGGTTATTATAACTGTACAGGTGAGAGATGACAGTGATTGAACTGGCTGAAGGTAAGAAATGCATTTGTTTTCATGTGGCTCAGCACACACGAAGTAGGTCTCACTTTAATTGTATTTCTAATCCTGGAGGAATCCAGTACCACCTAATTGTCTATCCCGGGATAGACGTTGGTAGTCAAAGTCTCTTTCAGTGGAAAACAGGCTAATTAAATGAGGATTTATTATGGTTTACTTATATCTCAAAATCTAGACAGTGCTATATTATGATTACTAATAAAGAGTCCTGGCTATAAATTAGGATGATTTCATGAGGTAGTGCTTCCTTTCATATCGAAAGAGATGATGGAACTCAGCTCTATTTAGAGCTGAGTTATGTAGAACACTAATCTTTCAGCGATGGCTTGATTTTCAGTCCTCTATTTACATCACTGCATTGCTTTGCTGCAATAAGGAATGAACACAAACAAATGTAACTCTATGCCTAACAATGCAAGGCAACAAGTTCATATAAACAAAGCTAAGCTCACAGTGGATCCCCAGTTAATTGTTGTGAATGACAACTGAGTGATGCATTGTAGCATTTAAAAATTAGCACACTATGATGTGCTGAGGACATTATAATAAATGAGAGGACTATAAATACCTTCTAAGTCAACATATTTTTCTTATTTACTGCCAGGAAGTAGGTGCAGAGTAAATGAAGCCTTTCATTCTCTGCCATTTTTTGAAGACCACTTCAGTGCTGAGTTTGGATTTTTTTTTTTCTGTCCAGCATTTCCCAGACTCACTTACTAGTTGATTTTGGGGTGGTAGCTTTTCTTCAAAGACAGAGTATCTTATAATGCAAATGGGTCCTTGACTGATCTTTCTTTTACTTTTTGGGTAGTTGCAGCTTCTATAAAGGAAAGTGTACAGATTGAAATATACTATACAGCTTAATTGATTTTCATATATATGTATACATTCATGTAACTACTACCCAGATCTACCTGTAACATATTTATAGCATTCCAGATAACCCTTGCATTTCCTACCAGTTAATACTCCACCAATGGAAATCATATTCTGACCTCTGGCTCCATAGTTTTGCCTTTTTTTGAACTTTTTACAAATAATACACACCCTGTCTCTCTCAAAAATAAATAATAAACATTAAAAAAATGTGGCATGCACACACATATACACACAATGGAATATTACTCAGCCTTTAAAAAGAAAGAATCCTACAACATGGATAAGTCTTGTGGATATTAAGTGAAATAAGACAGTTACAGAAACACAAATAAAGCACAATTCTGCTGCTATGAGGTAGCTGTGAATAGTCAAAATCACAGACAGAGAAAGTAGAACAGTAGTTGCTGGGGGCTGAGGAGAAGAGAGCAAATGAGCTGTTTCTCAGGGCATATAGGGTTTCAGTTTTACAAGGTGAAAAACTTCTAGAGACCTGTTGAACATTGTGCATACAGTTCACATAACTGCACTGGACATTTCAAAACATTTCTCATGGTGAACAAAAAAGATAGATGTTATAACAACCTTATAGCTTTGGTCGAAAAATATCCCTCTCTGCTTTCAGACAAACATGTCATCAAGAAATGAGATGTTCATAAGCTGTTGTAGAACATAAATGTATTTGCTCACATAGGCTTCTCTGCTCCCCTGCTGCTACGTGGATAGTTCAGGAGGAAATAAGGTCCTTGATATTGAATAAAATTATAAAAGTAATTTTTTAGAAGGCAGTGAGGAGTTATTGCTGATTTATAGAGATTAATAATTTACGAGTACAAGATAGTTATTTTCTAGTTCTCTCTGATTAAATGAATCTGTTTTTGTACTTGTGATCTTTGCAGGAAACAAAAAACTCTGAAGTTACAGCGACTCATTAATAACCTTAGTGAAGCACTCAGTCCTTGACTCAGCCAGTTGCAGGTTGTCAGTGATGAAGTGTAAAGGTGCTCAAGGCCCACCCGGGGAAGGACAGACAGACGCTGCCTCCTGGTGGGCACCAGAGCTTTACAGCAAAGCTGAGGCTTCAGCAAGACATCATAGCTTTCCAAAAAGGGTCATGAATTTAGATAAGCCAGAGAATATGCTAGGCATGCGCTTTTTGACAAGTTGCATGCTTTCCAATCAGAATATTATTGTCCTAAATTCAGCTTTCTGACTTGACCTTACTTGAAAATCGAATAGACTGTTCGGACGCTCAGAAGAAGTAACCATTTATTATCATGGAATTTGTGGATTTGTTCTTCTCTCTATCGGAGCATGAGCCTTTGGGTTAGTCCTGGTGCACGCTTTGGCCTTGGGCCGCTTGCTGCCTGCCTTACCCTGGCCGTAGGGCCCAGATCTAATTTCAGACTGAGAGATTGGAATGCTGCCTCCATTTTACTACTTCCTAAATAGATCCAGAGAATAACATTGTAATGGCTAAAATAGGCAGCATTATTTCTCTCACTGGTCCTGTAATTTTCTATAAGGCAGATAACCTAAACTGTAGAACTGCAATATTGTACATTTTTCCAGGGAACTAAATAAAATTATTAGAATTTTTAAAATATCATAAGCATTTTACATTTTTTCCCATGAATTTATCTTTTTCCTTTCCCCTTCCTTCCTCTCTGTCTCTGTCTCTATCTCTGTCTTTCCCTCCCATATTTTTTAGAGACCAATTGAGTCAGTGTGGAATAGAATGTGAGCTCCAGAATCCCAACAGGGATTTCCCTAGCAGTGTGAATCTTACCCCTCTAGCCATCTGTTTCTCCTCTTATAAGATAAAGATGATAATAGTAGATCCTTTAGGGTTACTGTAATGATCGCATGAGACATTTTGTGCCTTGCTTGGTAAATGGTAGCCACTATATATTATTAATATATACCAAATAGTATACATACTATGTAACTACAAATAATATCAATCTGACCATAGAGTATATACAACATCAGGAACACTGATCTGGAGTAAGAAAACAAAAATAGAAATCTCATAAGAGCAGTCAAAAAGCTAAATTGATGGCCAAACTGTTGATAGAGATCTTGAAACTCTGCAAATTAGATACACAGAAATAAGAGAAAATTAGGAAAACATATGCTTTTAGTCAATGAAATAACAATAAAATTGTTGCATTAAATGCACAAAAATTAGTTCAGGCCATAAGCTAACCAAGAAAATTTTCTTTCTTTCTTTTTTTAAATGTTTACTTATTTTTGAGAGAGGGGGAGAGACAGCATGCACTGGGGGAAAGACAGAGAGGGAGACACAGAATCTGAAGCAGGCTCCAGGCTCTGAGCTGTCAGAACAGAGCCCCACATGGGGCTTGAACTCCCAAGCGGTTTGAGATCATGACCTGAGGCGAAGTTGGGCTCTTAACTGCCTGAGCCACCTAGGCACCCTGAGAATTTTCTTAAAATAATCAGCATTTATATTGTTAATACTGGTTTAGAGGATGATATTTCTTTGAATTATATTGGAGATGAAAATAACATTGAGCTTACAGGTCTTCTGGTCCAACTCGGTGATTTCATAGGGGAAGAGACTGGGGTTGTCAGAGGTTGCACATCTCCTCATGGCAGAGCCAGGCCAGAACATGGGTCAGTCCCCTGATTGGAGTCCAGGGGCATATCCTACCGGAGCACACAGCTTTAGAATGGTGACAAGATTAAAAAGAAGAAACAAACCCAAACAACATTCATGCTGGAGTGAGAACAACTTTGCCTTGACATCAGGGATCATTTTTTGCACATGGAATTCAAAGCATTCTGAAGTGATCTTATTATACCTGTGTTCTAAATGGAAAAATAGAAACAGAGATAGGCTCTTGGTTGACTGGCTTTGTAGCCCTGCCTCAGGTACCATAAGTATACCCATCATGCCCACAAATGCTAGCATGTTAACCTGCTAGAGGTACCTGCCCCTGATGCTGAGACATCTTACACCTTGCTTTCTACTGCCTGTGTTTATAGTCCTTTGTCATTGTCTCCTTTCTGCCAAATGTAAGATTGCCAAAGGACTATTTTTTCTGTTGTTCATAGATAAATCTCCAACTTCCTGAACAGTGCCCAGCATATATTTAATTATCAATGGAAGCCATGCCATTGCTTGAATGAATGAACAAAAATTTGATAGAAGCCAAGACACTTGAATTGACAGATGAATTTTGGGCCATATGTGTCGGCTCTTATTTTTAGACCTCTCCTATCTACTGTCCAATCCCGTGTTCTGCAACCATGGGTCAAAGGCGCCTACGCTTGGATCATACCCTGGATTACGGGACACAACACAGCACTTTCTGTGTTCCATTCAAGACTGACAGGAAAGAAGATTAGAACAGGTATATTCTAGAAGACTGGACTTAAGAGGTATAAAAGAGAATCCTCCAAACCTTGTGCATGGTGAGAGCTTTGCTGACACTTCGTCAGTGAAGTCAGTGAAGCCACCCCTCTGGGAAAAGGAATAAAACCAAACACCATGTACATAAACCCAGTGAAGCCAAACAGGGCCTCCCTCCGGTGGAATCAGTCAACTACCATTATCAAGGTTAACTCACCTTTCAGACTGGGTGTACAAGGTTTCCTTTAGCTTAGAATTGTACTTGATTTTCATCTGAAGCATGCCTCACCAGCATAAGCAGACTGCTCAGTCACAGCTGTCAGAGAGCCGGGCAGCAAAACAGCTTTAGGCTTTTGCTTTGTTTCTTTAAGCAAAACAGTTTCACTTTCTGTGGTGAAACAGTCCTCTATCAATGACCTCCAGTGTAAACAGAGAACTCTCCACATGCACTGCCTTTTTGCACTTCTCCTGACCACCAGATGTTGTCTACAGGATCTTATAAGATTTCCCAACAGGGTCTGTTTTGGAGAAAAGGATAGATGAGCCATCCAATGGATCTTCAAGATGGACAAGCACTTCTAAGCCTTGGGGGTGTTTTCAGTGTCCTCTGCTTCAGCCTTCTTGGCTCCAATTTTTATGCTGTCATGTGATCAACAATAATACACAAGGGTTCGAAGGAAAGATGCTGTTAAGTAGGCTGAAAAGAGAAAAAAACAAAAAAGAGCATCTACAATACAATGACTCCATGCACATACGTGACCAGGTCTCCTGACAGACTCTGTTGCTGCACAGGCCACTGGTAATACCTAACCAGCAGACCCATCAAAATACCTTGTCGGATCCTTGGGGGGAAAAGGCCTTAATTTATGACCCAACACAAGATAATCATAAGGTTGGGAGGAACCTTCTCTTGTAAGCAATCCTGGACCCTATGCAGCTCTAAAGACAGCTGGAATATGTGTGGATAGCACTGAATTATAATAATACCTATTGACTGAAGAAAACCGTTTTGTGGCCTTAGAGTATGGGGACAATATTTGTGAGGGATATGGCCATTATCAAAAAAGAAAGTTAAAAAAGAAAGGAAGTAGAAGTGGCTTTTGTGGCTTTGGTGAGGTTCCATTTCATTCTATAGCTGTGTCCCTGGTGACCCATTCCACTGTACACTGGTTCCTACACTTGTTGGGAAGCCAAAGTGTGTGGCTCTCCAGTGAGTCTCTAAAGAGAAGACCAGTACGACTGTCCCTTCTTCTGCCTGGCCTCCCCGAATGTGGCAAGAGTTCAGATTATTCTACAGGTCATCAGGCTGTAAGCTTAAGACAGGAAGTCTCATGAATTGTTTTTGCAAATAGCTTATTATCAGAGGAAATGTCAGCTGAGCCAGGAGCATTATTCTTCCAACGGACCTGGGTGTTGAGGGATTTAATTGGGGTGAATGGTTGAGCAAGACAAAGATGGTTTTTCCTTGGGGACCTGTGTACTCTATAAAAGGGCCAAAATAGAAATGCTTACACAATGACTTTCTTCCTAAAAATTTGGAACACTTCAGAAATGCCCATTAATTGTATTCTCAGCTCAACTCTGAAGGTTAGTAGACTGATGATCAAATAGGTTTTCTGGGAAGTTACATATATGCCCGTAACTCCTTACATGGCATTGTGGGTTTGTTTTTTTTTCCTTTTTTTAATGTTTGTTTTTGAGAGAGAGAGAGAGAGAGAGAGAGAGCAGGGGAGAAGCAGAGAGAGAGAATAACAGAGCTTATGAAGTGAGATCTGTGTTGACAGCAGACAGCCCAATGTGGGGCTCAAACTCACAAACCACAAAATCATGCCCTGAGCCGAAGTTGGATGCTCAAGGCACACCTCCTTGTATGGGATTGTATACTCATTAGAAAAACTGAAAATTTATTGAGTACCGTCACCAAATATCATCAAGGACTGCAAATTCAAACCGTATGCTGGGAGAGGAGTTTGGAGATATTTGGAGGGTCTGAGGAATAATCAGCCCATCAAGTCTTCCTACAGCTTCTTTTTTTCAATTTCAATGTTTGAGCACTGGCTATTTTCACTTGTTTTATCTTGTATGGAGAAATTTGATTCTAAAGTCTGTTATAGGAGGTTTGCATCTTTCCACCATTTCTGCCTTGGGAAGGTAGATGCTATATTATTTGGTGTGTAAATATTCATGATGATCACATCTTCATTGTGACCTGGAGTCTTTTACACAATAAAGCAGCAGTACCCAGAATATTCTGTGATGTCCACTCACTTTCTGTGGCATCCGATAGAACTTTTGTGACAATGGACATGGTGTCTGCACTGTTTAAATTGATTCATTAAATAAAATTTTAAAAAATCAGGTCTTCAGTCACATTACCCACATTTCAAATGCTTAGTCGCTGTTATTGCTAGCTGCTGCAGAATTGGACAGCCTGGTTATACAGTGTCTTCTTTGTCTTGCTTACTTCTTATTAGGTGGAATTCTATCTTGCCTGTTATCAAAGCCTTGACCCCTGTTTTCCTTGTGTTTGCTTTTAACTGGCACAATTTGGCTAACATTTTATTTTTAACCTTTCTGGGTTACTTGGTTTTAGGCAAGTCTCTTGTACAGAGCACAGAGTTGAATCTTGCTTTTTATCTTAGGGTAAGGCCGTTTGCATGTATTGATATAACCTCTATGTTTGATCTCATGTCTTTCATTTTTTGTACATATTGTAAATGCTAGTAATGCCATCTCTTTTTAGTTAATGTGTCCTGGCTTCATGCTGTGAGCAAACTAAAATTAGCTGGCATCCATCTCTTTCTTCACTCATCTCTCATCCGCTTTCCAATTTTAGTCAATAATATTATCTTTCTTAGTGTTTACCTTTATAGACTTAGGCTTCTACAATTCAGCTTGTCAGCATTAAATGATCTCCTATGACTTCCTCCAACTGCTCATGATGCAATTAATATTCTAGTTACCGCATTCTCTCCCCTCTTTTTTCCTCCAATATTTTATTATGAAAATTTCCAAACCGACAGCAAAGCTGAAAGATTTTCCCATTGGGCACCCATACCCCCACTGGTTAGATGCTATCATTAACATTTTACTATATTTGTTTTATCAGTATGTGTCCATCCATCCATCCTCTGTCCATCTGTCAATTCATGTCATTCTTTTACGCACTTCAAAATAAATTGCAGACATTAGTACATTTACCCTTAAATACCTGAGTGTACATATCACTAACTAGAGTTTGAATATTTTTAAAGGTATTTTCCTTTTGGTGTAAAATGTACATGTTGTAAAGCACCCCAATCTTATGTACATCTTTGCTAGTTTTGAAAATTGCACACATCTGTGTAACTTGACCCCCCCCTCAAGACATAGAACATCACCGTTGTCCCCAGAACATTCCCTGTGTTCATTTCATGTTAATCCCCACACAACAACTAGAGGTAAACTTCTGATTTTTTGCCACCATAAATTCATTTTACCTGTTTTAGAACTTCACAGAAATAGAATCAGACAGTATGTACTCTTTTGGGTAAGGTTTCCTTCACTCGGCATCATGCCTTTGAGGTGTGTTGAGGTGATTTAGTCCTATTTGTGGCTCAGTGGTGTTTTATTGTAAGAACATATGGTGTTTTATTGTATATTCTCTTATTAATGCATGCTTTGTTTCCATTTGAGGTGACTATGAGTAACTCTTGTATGAACATTTTTGTACAAGTGGTTTTCACCAGCTTTCAAATTTCTCTTTGGCTAACACCTACAGGTAGAATTACTGGGTCAATGGTATGACATAGGTGTAGGTTTAGATCATGAGAAACTTTGGGACTATTTCCCAGCCAGTTTGTATTCACACCAACAGAGTATAGGAGGACTGTTTGCCCCGCCTCCTTGCCAACATTTGCTGTTGTTAATCTTTTTAAATTTTAGCCGTTCTGGCGGATGTGTACTGGTATCTTATTATGGTTTTAATTTGCATTTCCCTGATGACTAATGACATCGAGCACTCTTCATTTGCTTACAGGCCACTTACATATGTATCAAGTGTGTATTAAAATATTCTGTCCATCTTACAGTGGGGTTGTTTGTCTCTTTGTTATTGAGTTGTAGGCTTATTTGTGCCATATGCTAGATACCAGTTATCTGTCAGATATATATTTTGTGAATATTTTCTGCTAGTCTGTGGCTTATTCATGTTCATAACAGTGTCTTTTGATAAGGACCCATCTTCTGGTTTGATACATGTAATTTTTCATTTCAAAAATGTTATAGTTAATTGCTTTCAGCAACCTAAGAAGCTTTTGTCTACCCGAAGTTACTGGGATGTTTTCTTAGGCTGTGTTCTAAATGCTTTATTGTGTTAGCCTAAAAAGTCTTTTTGTAATGTTTATTTTCAAGAAAGAGAGAGAGACAGAGCACGAGCAGATGAGGAGCTGAGAGAGAGGGATACAGAATCTGAAGCAGGCTCCAGGCTCTGAGCTGTCAGCGCAGAGCCTGATGTAGGGCTTGAAACCACAGACTGTGAGATCATGACCTGAGCCAAAGTTGGACACTGAACTGAATGAGCCACCCAGGTGCCCTATTGTTTTAGCTTTTACATCTGATCCTTTTCTTTCCCTTTTCCTCCCATATTTTGTTACATGTGTTACTGTTACAATATCAGGATGTATAACATTTGCATATTATTTTTCTTCCCTTATTTTCAAATTGATTTTAGTCCTATTTCCTTAAAGAAAATTTTAATGTTTAATTGTTTTTTTGAGAGAGAGAGAGCTGGGGAGGGGCAAAGGGAGAGGGAGACACAGAAGCTAAGCAGGCTCCAGGCTCTGAGCTGTTATGACAGTACAGAGCCCAACAAGGGGCTTGAACCCATGGATCATGAGGTCATAACCTGAGCTGAAGTCAGATGCTTAACTAACTGAGCCACCCACGTGCTCCTATTTTAGTCCTATTTCTAATGATTTTTATGCCGCCCCTCTGCCACCCCATTCCTTTGCCAGGTTACCCCCAGTCATCTTCTGGTTGGGAAAGCTTGTCCTATAGTTTCTGAAGAAGGGTGCCTGGGTACAGTATTCTCTGATTGTTAGCCTCCATACACTAGGGACAGTCAGGATTGAAAAAAACATCTTTGGTTCATATTTTCTTGCTTTGATTAGTATTTTAAATATTAGTTATTTTCTGTTGTTTATTAGTTTCTATAGGCACAGGATGAGAAATCCATTTATTTTAGACTATTTTCTTAAGATCTACATGTAACCAGTTTCATGTCAGCATCATCTTCAGGGCCATATAGAGAGCTGCCTTGTGAATTTCTTTGTTACTGCTGGTCAGTATGGATTTCTCCTTTGTGAAACTGGGTTTTTGTGAGTTTTGAATTCGTGTGTGCCTGGGAAAGCATGTAGTAAATGTAAGGTACTAAGCAAATATATGCAACAATAATAATGCCACTCTCCCCTATTTTTATAGTGAGGTGTTTATATCTAAGAAGGTGGAGGTTTTCCTAAAACAAGACTAGAATGTTCAACCTAGAAACACTAAAAGTAATTTATGAGGTTGATAACCCAAAGTTTAGATAATTTAGTTTCTTGTATAAACTTGAGACTCCAACGTCCATTCAATCCCAATTACTGACTCTTAGGAAAACTTTGAACCTTTACAAGTTGGGTAACAAAGCTGAATTAATGAGGCATATATTTTTTCCTCATTAAGTATTTCCATATTTGATCCTTCCTTCCTTAGCAAGTTCATGTAGGAGTATACGAGGAATAAGGAACCCATTATCTTAAAATACAAGAAAGATTTTAAAAAATCTCTTGGGAATAGGCAGGCACAAGACACTAGCATCTGGTCTAAGTGGGTCAAAGATAATCCATGGAATTCAATATCCTTCTCTATTTATGTAATATGAATATCACAGTATGGTTCCCAAACACACATTACTCTGTTTTTATAAAAACAAAATTACGTATTAAGACAAAAGAAAGCAAAGAAATGAATATGTAACTTATAATATACCGGAATTCTTAAATATTTACTTGTGTAAAAAAGATCTAATTCATACAGCACCATGTTGGAAACTGATGAGCGAAGAGTAGGAATAAGGGATTTTTGCACTTTTCACATGAGGACAAGGCTTTTCATGAAGACAGTAAATTCCTGTTCATGAGGGCAAAAAATAATGAAATCCAATCTTTGCCCTGCATGGAAATTTTAATTTAAAAATGGAAATATTTTTCCTTATAAAAGTCATGCCTGCTTCTAAAATGTAAAAGCTACAACTGCATATAAAATTGAAAGTTATGGGGTGCCCAGGTGGCTCAGTTGGTTAAGCATCGGACTTCAGCTCAGGTCATGATCTGGTGTGAGTTCAAGCCCTGCATTGCGTTCTCTGCTGTCAGTATGGAGCCCACTTCAAATCCTCTGACCCCCTCTCTCTCTCTGACTCTCCCCCACTTGTGCGTGCTCTCTCTCTCTCTCTCAAAATAAATAAACATTAAAAAAAATAGAACAGAAAGGTAAAAGCATTTTACTACTTCCACGACTACTCTTGTTACTGATCTCATGCCACAAGGAAATCACTAATACTGATAACTTAGCATTTCAGACACAATATAAATATACATTATATATTAAAAATTTATAAATTGTATAATTTATGAGTATAGGTTTTTGCCTGAGTGTAATCTGTAATTTTATATTTTTCTCATTCAATGCCATCTCTTGGACATGTTCCACATTAGTTCATATAGATCTGCCTTATTTTATTTTTTTAAAGTTTATTCATTTATTTTGAGAGAGAGAGAGAGAATCCCAGGCAGGTTCCACGTTGTCAACACAGAACCTGATTCAGGGTTTGATCTCACGAATGGAACAGTAAGATCATGATCTGAGCTGAACCTAAGAGTCGAACGCTTAACCTAGAGCCNTGGTAAACATTTTTATACATATACTTAGCTATTAGGAGAATTTATTACATTTTTTAGAAGTGAAATTCTGAGATGAAAAGGAATGGTCATTTTCAATTTTGATATACAATACTAGATTATACTTTTGGTTTGTTATAGACCTCAGGACTTTGGTTCTCTTGTTAGATGACCAATAATAGAATGATAGAAATTTAACATTTAGAGGCCACATTAAAATTAATATCTATTATTTTTGTTATGAAATAGATAAGAGGTTTGATGACAGGATTCAAGATACTGACCAGTGGTTGTGCAACATGCAGGGGTAACGCAATGGAAGGGATCCCCTTACTTGTTTATAAAATGGTAATAAAAGTACTTACCTTATAGGGCTAATGTGATGATTTAAGGAGATAATGGTTATAAATCTCCTAGGCCAATACTGCCACAAAGCAGGTGTTCAGTAAAAACTTACAAATTACTGGTAATTTTATAAAGAGAATTTATTCTCATAAAACAGATTTTAGCTTTCATTATCACATTTTAAATATCTCCTGTTGGCTTCTGTTTTCATCAAGTATGAGATATTACTAAATACTTAGTACTCTTTAGCATGAGCAGAAAAAAGTTGTAGAGTCTTTAAAAATGAGTGATTGAATTTTATGCTACAAGATATGGGATGTTGGGGTGCCTGGGAGTCTGTCAGTTAAGTGTCTGACTCTTGATCTCAGCTCAAGTCATGACCTCACATCATGGTTCATGAGTTCGAGCCCCATGGCAGGCTCTGTGCTGACAGTGCGGAGCCTGCTTGGGATTCTGTCTCTCTCCCTCTCTGCCCCTTCCCAGCTTATTCTCTCTCTCTCTCGCTCAAAATAAATAAATGTAAAGAAATAAAAGATATGGGATGTTAGGGGTTACTAGTGAAGGCAAAACATTGGGGCCAGGATTATCTGCCATATGCCAAGGGCCAGTGCCTGCAGGGTGAGAGGCACCAACAGAAGCTCAGATGTCAGGAAGTAAAAACAGGCCAAGAGTCAACAAGAAGATGATTCACAGGTAATAGGACACCCAAATGTTGGGAGTCATAAGAAGCTGGGAACCTGGCTCTACAACCACAGAAAGGCTCAAGCTAATGGCAGACTCAGGCCAGTGCACAGTCTGAAGTTTTAAAGTTCAAGGAAGCCTGCCAGGGGCCCAGGGGCCCAAAGCATACCTCCTTGCCAAGGAGCCTTGGCTGAAAGCTGTTTCTAGGTTCTTCCAGACTTGTGCGGGTCAGAAGTCAACCACAGAAGACCTTGTCTAAGTCTTCCAGGACAGGTCGGTGAATCGGGCAGCAGAGTTAGATTACACATAGAAAGAAAGAAGAAATAAATAAACAGAAGCATTAGAAAATGCTACACATCTGCCAACATCCTTTGGGAAATGGAATGTTGCTATATTCTTTCCTTTGTGTTTCTAAAACAATTAAATACTTAAAATTCTTACAGCTCTGCTAAGGTCAAAGCAACTATGGCACTGAGCCCTCCATTGTATGCTTTGCCTGTGTGTTATCCTCACCTGTGTCTTCCTGGAAGAGGTCAGGGGTTATGTTGGAGGGAGACATTGTTATGTGCTAAGGGATAGATGGGAACAGGAATAAGCCCACTATTTTCGAAGCCTCACTCCTATACTCAAACCACGCTGTACTGGGAACACTTGATTGGGAAGTGCAATCCCGTGAAGCACGAGGGAGACAAAGGAGGAAGCAGAGCAAGTACCAAAGAGCAGGTTATGAAGCTGGCCACAGCTTGTTTATAGGCACTGTCGATTGCTTGTTCTTGCAGGATGTTTTCAGAGAGATGGTATGAAGCTATTCCGTCTCCGTTCTGGGGGTGTAAGGAAGAAGAATTATCCTCCGGCTTCCATTTCCAACTGATCAAAATTTGCCCTGTGGGGCGTTACCTCCCTACACACTTCCAGGTTATACCTCCTGGTCCCTCCATCAACTGCTGGGGAGGCTCAATCCAAGAGAGCAACTGTGGCATTTGCAGGATAAACCCCTTTCCTCGGACAAGCCACAGCATAGGCGAGAGCCACTGGAATCTCCCATACCCCGTCTGTAACATGCAACCTCACAGGTTCCGCTGAGTGGGTGCTAGGTAGGATCCGAAGCATCATTTAACTCAAAGCCCAAGGGCAAGAGGGAGGTCCAGGTAAGGCACTAGTTGGTCATGCCCACAAGTGATGCCCCAGCCACAAGAACGACACAGGCCATTGCTTTAGGCCACCTTGACCAGAATGCAACACATGTGTCCAGATCTGGGGTGACTCATCAACTGAGTCCGGTCCTATTTCTATGTTTCTGATCACATAATAACTAACAGTATTGAGCACTTACTGCCCAAAGCACTTAATATATAATCGAATGTATGAATCTCATTTAATATACATCATTTTATGGTCTATTTTTTTCCATTTAGTTTTCTATAGTGAAGATTTCCTCATTTCATTCAATATTCTTCAAAAGCATTTTTCGCTGGCAACAGCGTATTCCATAATATGGATGGATAGCATTTTACTTCACTTTCCCAAGTTATTGAACACATTAGTTGTTTGTAATTCTATGCTTTCATAAGTCATTCAATGCGTGCAAGCCAGATTTGTCTAGTCTATGTTGTTAAAACAAACAACTCTTAAATCTTGGTGGCTTAAAATAACAGAGACTTATTTTTCACTCACGTAGGGGGTTAGCAAGGGATCTCTGCACATCACAGTCACGTAGGCACCAAGTCTAACAGAGAAGTGTCATCTCAAATGTCATCGGTTACCATGCCAGAAGGAAAAGATAACTCTGGAGAGATTCATGTTGGCAATTAAATGCATCCTGAAAATGACAAATGTCACTCTGAACTCATAGGTCAGATCTCTTTGCAAGAACCCACCCAATCACACGGGGGCCAGAGGGGAAAAAGAACAAGATGAGGCAAGTATTACTCAGTGTGACACCATCACAAATGTACTTGTACCCAAATCTCTTTGTGTTTTGCTACAAATTGTTGGAAGAGACAGTGTAAACATTTTTGTTACTGATGCCTGCTCTGGAATTTTATGTTTTCACTTGCTATTTTATTTTTTTTATTATTTTTTTCTTAAATAGTTTATTGTCAAGTTGGTTTCCATATAACACCCAGTGCTCATCCCCACAAGTGCCCTCCTCCATGCCCATCACCCCAATCCCCTCTCCCCCACCCCCATCAGCCCTCAGTTTGTTCTCAGCATTCAAGAGTCTCTCATGGTTTGCCTCCCTCCCTCTCCCCAACTATTTTTCCCCTTCTTCTCCTGCATGGTCCTCCGTTGGCTTCCTCCTAATCCACCTATATGTGAAAACATATGGTATCTGTCCTTCTCTGCCTGCTCTTTTATACTCTCCTCTGCAGGGTGGGTGGGGGTGGGGGTGGCTAGGAGCCTGCAAACTACATTTCCCAGAATCCTTTGCCTGCTGGGTAGAAGCCATTTGTTGTTGTTGTTGTTGTTGTTGTTGCTTCTGGCTCCATCAGCTGTCATGGAAGCCAACTGCAAGTGATTAGTCTCCAGCAACAGCAAGCCCAGAAACAGCAACGGGGTGTTGGCGCTCTGCTCAGCGTTGGTGGTAGTGCTTGTGGACTCTGGGTGGTACCCACCTTATTTCTCCCTTTTGCTTCTTTAGACCGTAAGGTCGAGTTAGCTTCCTACAGTTCATTATTACCTCTAGGTACCAACATCTTCGCCCTTTGGTTCTTCTAACTCTGCTAACTATTTTCTGGTCAAGTCCTATATTAGATTTCCCCTGCCTAAAATACCTAATTGGATACCTACTGATATAGTATATGTGCCAAATTTCCTCTAGAGATTTTGTGCCAATTTATACCCAGTCTTCAAGCATCTGAAAATATCTCTTCCCTGTAACCTTCACCAGCAAAAAAAAAAGTTGTGTATTTTCACTTAAAAATTACCTTTTGATTTTATAGGCACTGAATATTTTCTTATTTTAGTTTATATTTCCTTGTTTGCTGTTGGGATTGAACTTAATTTGTTAATTTCTTTCAAAAATTGATCACTCATAATCTTTACCTATTTTAAGGATATCTCTACTTTTCACTGATTAGCAAAAGACCTTTACATGTTAAGGACTTTCGTCTTTTCTCTCTTTTGTTTCAGACACACTCCCAATTTGTCATTTGGCTTTTAGTTCTGTTTATGGTGTTTTATAACATGAGGAAGTTAATTTAAAAGAATGAATCAGTTCTACTAACTATTTCCTATGTGATTGTTGCCTCAGGATTGGGTTTTAAAGACCTACTTGCGGTTTTAAAATTTCCTTTACACAGTGTAGTTTTAACCTATCATCTATTAGAGTTTAACAGATAATAAAGTTAGAGATTCGTGGCTTCTTAAGATGGTTTTATTATTTCTCCTTCTTCCTTTTTCTTCTTATTCAGACAAAAAAGGGCTACACAGGGGTGCCTGGGTGGCGTAGTCAGTTAAGAGTCCGACTTTCGCTTAGGTCATGATCTCGCGGTTTGTGGGTTCGAGCCCCGCGTCGGGCTCTGTGCTGACTGCCAGCTCAGAGCCTGGAGCCTGTTTCAGAGTCTGTGTCTCCCTCTCTCTCTGACCCTCCCCTGCTCACGCTGTCTCTCTCTCTCTCCTAGAAATTAAAAAAAAAAAAAAAGGGGCTGCACAAAGGGCAGAAGGGATGGTTCAGAGCCACTGCAGTGAAGTGAGATTCTCTGCACAGAATCATGGCAGCTCTGCTCTCACTGGCCAGTGAGCCTTGCCCACAATTCCAGTGGAAGGTGGTCCGTGAAACAGCTCTGCTGTGGGTGCCATTGTGACATGAGAAGTAATGGCCAGAGCTCAGACCTCTGGTCCCAGCTGTCTCATTCTCCTCTTTTCTCAGGGCAGCAACTTCCCTTATCTCTATATTCTGGGCCCCTGTCTTGAAAAGTGGTTTTTGATTAGTGTACAGAGATTTCTCTGGGCACTACCTCACACCCCAAAGCACGCTCACCATTTTTAGCCAATACCCTCTCTGTTGTTCTTACAGGTGGTTTAAGGAGACGAAATGATGTGTTGGGTAGATATGTGTCAATAATTTATGAAAATTTCTATTCAATATTTCACTGAAGGATGTAATTTTGCCCCTCTATTGGTTTCTGTCTTTGCGTTTATGCTTAGAAAACATTTTTCTATCTCAAGATCAGAAAACCATAGATCTTTCTTTTCTGTTTATTTGGAGATAGTAGAGTACTTTATTCTGAACAGTGAATAGTGGTTGAGCCTAGAAATATTTTACAGCAAAGAGCAATAGCTGGTATTTGTTTTTTTAAATTGCTTTTTCTTTCTTTTCTAAGATTTTTTTTTCGTTATGAAAAGCATAATTTTCCAACAGTCTGTTTCACTTCATTTCTTTCCTAGGGACTGGTCTATGGGTTCAGGAAGAAAAGGGAGTGTTGGACAGGATGCTCATGACTTCACACTTCTCAGTAGCAAATTCTGTCCCTTCCCTGTTGTGGTAATAGCCTCACAGCCCTATCCCTCTAGTTCAGGAGTGGACGTACTTTACCTGTAAATCTCTCAGGCTTTGCCAGTCTGTGGAAACTACTCCATTCTGCTACTGTGGTGTGAAGCAGTCATAGGCAATGTGTAAACTAATGAGCGTGTTCTAGTTAAACCTCACAGAAATTGCAAAAGCTGTCAACTCCTAGCCTCTGTGCTGTGGAAGAGGGTAACCAGGTAGGTGTGATTAATGAACCCTTCAGTTTTTGCTACCTCTGTGTTTGTCAGGAATGCCAACCAATTTGAATCTCACAAGTTTGTTTAGTTTGGTTGCTGGTTAATGCCATCAGGTAAGACCATTGTGATTGGCGTCATCTGGGCCTCCTTCTTCTTCCTTCTATAGAGTCGAGTTCACCGTCTTTCAGGTGTGTGGATGGTTTCTGTGGCTGTGAATTAACTGCAGTCCCATTTTGTCTTAGAGGCTATGTGGGGAGCAATCACGAGGCAGGTCATAGGCCTTGCCTGAGAAGTGGCTGATTGCTTCAGCCTGCAAGAGTCTGTTCATTATCACGGGCGGAGGCTGTCAGACTTCTACCACTCATAAATGTGTCTGTCTGTGCTTCCTGATGTCCCTGTTCTTTGGGAAGGCACCGGCGATATCCTGACAGGCTACAGTAGCCAGCCCCCTGCTCCTCTTTTAAGTACTGTACCTTAGTACTTGGCACTCACCATTTCATCTTTCACAAAAGAAATTCCTTAATGTTGCCCTCTGTATCCATCGTTCAAAGCTTTTCTGTGTTATTGATCATCTTTCCTGTTGACATTTTTAATACACATTTACTTGGGAAGAGGAATACATACAAGAATGCCAAGTCAAAAAAGATCATTTTAAAGCGTCAGAATTGGATTCAGAATCTATGTCAAATAAATTAAGGTTAAATCTTATCTCCTATTTCTGGGTTTGGATTTGGCCTAGCAGTATCTGCTACAGACGCCTTCCTTGTTTGGCTTTGATAAAATCTCCCGGGAAGACACAAGTGCATACTGAAGTACAGCCAGTCACTTGCGATCTTAACTAAAGCTTTAGACGTTGTATATTAGCAATTGTATTTAAGTACTTGCAAATTCTGTTAGATGTGAGGCCATACCTGTCTCACTCAACACACCTCATCAGCAGAGGCCATGTGATTAAGGGCTGATTGAGATTTTGTGTCCTCTGAAGCTTATATATAACTTGGTGGGATCTATATTAGAAAAAGGACACAATTAGCTGTCAAAGCAAATATTTCTTTAAAAAAGTCTTAATGTTTATTTTTGAGAGACAGACAGAGCATGAACAGGGGAGGGAAGGAGAGAGGGAGACACAGAATCTAAAGCAGGCTCCTGGCTCTGAGCTGTCAGCATAGAGACGGATGGCGGGGCTGGAACTCAGGAACCGTGGGATCATGACCTGAGCTGAAGCTGGATGCTTAACCCATTGAGCCCCCCAGGCGCCCCGCAAATATTTCTTTAGAATGCAAAGAAAATGATAACAAATAGTATATTTTCTAAAAAGATGACAAATAGCACAAACATTGTAAAATCCAGAAAAATAACATAACCTTTAAAGTAATTAATTTCCTAACACATCTCTATAATACCTTCCCTTACATTTTGGCTGTTGCTCTTGAATTGCTTCCATCAGACTGCAGTTTTGTAACATCATTTTTCATAAATGATAGAAGATTCAGTCTTTCCTCTGACATAGTCAAAATCTTCTTTATTATTGATAGGTTTTTTAGTTTTAAAAAAAAGTTAATATTTATATTATTTTTGGGAGAGAGAGCGCGAGCAGGGGAGGGTCAGAGAGAGAGGGAGACAGAGAATCTGAGGTAGGCTCAGGCGCCGGAGTGTCAGCACAGAGCCTGATGCGGGGCTCAAACTCATGAACTGTGAGATCATGACCTGAGCTAAAATAGGATGCTTAACTGACTAAGCCATGAAGGAGCCCTTATTATTGATAGTTTTAAAAAGTTTCAGGTTCATGACTTCTAAGTAATACTGTCAGGTAAATGTGTTCAAGTATTGTCAAATTTAGAAAAGCTCATTTCTCAAATGAGTTCTAAGATTTCAGGGTAATGCAAATGTTTTGTGCTGTGATTAATCCTTAATATTGTGAACTGACAGCACTCTTTGCTTCTCCCGGGGTCTTGGAAGGGTCTTGTGCAGGTGAGAGTCCCTGAAGCTTAAGCTTCCTTAGCTTCATGGTAAATTCACTCTTGCACCAGATCGTACAGGAAAGTTCAGTATTTCCTCATTTTTTTAGACCAGAGGCTGGCTAGTTGCCAGAAGACTACCCTAAACCTAGCACACACACCCCCACCTTTTTTTTTTTTTTTTTTTTTTTTTTTTGCGTGTCNTGAATCCCTCATCATTGTGCTTTGTTCAGTTGTGAGGCTAGAGGGCCCGCTGAACCTGATATAGGTTGCTATAGAATCCATTGCTATTTGGTGAACATTTCGCCCTGCCAATAATTTGAATGTAGCCTCAATACTGGCTGGAGGGCATGTCCCCCACCCCTGCCCAGG
Organism: Crocuta crocuta; assembly: GCF_008692635.1. NCBI lineage: Eukaryota > Metazoa > Chordata > Mammalia > Carnivora > Hyaenidae > Crocuta > Crocuta crocuta. The sequence continues at coordinate 4,371,456 of NW_027530016.1, forward strand.
CAAATCCAGTTCCAGTGGCAGACCTAGTTGCAGATGGGCCACCCTCCCTGTGTACCCTCCCTGATAGTGTCCATGATCACTGGGTATGACCATGAGACAATGGTAAGGGGGATAATAGGTGGCTTATTCATCCTTTAGGAGTAGACTTGGGTTAGCCAGAAAAGACTACGTGGATAGGAATTACAGATGTCTTTCTGAATGACAAGGAAAATATCGGAGTACCTGGAGATAATATTCATGTGTTCTAAACATATACATGGCTTGAGTCCAAGTCCCATGAAAAAGATTTGCAGCATAGAGAAAGTCGATGGGAGAAAATGGAGAGAATGAAAGAATGGAGGAGTCAAGGGTAAACTAGAAAGTGATTAAAATAATTGTAGATAAGGGAGGCTACAAATAGAACAAGAAAATTTGAAGAAATGGTGATAAAATAAGGTATGTCTGTATTGGCTTTGAGTAAGGAATGATGTTTGAAGGCGATAGCTGAGCTGAATGGATGAATACAAGGATTTAAAAATCATGTAACAGCATCTGGTGGTACGTCTTACTCGCCATTTATTTTAAAACCAGATATTTTCAAATTCTCAGAATGAGCAATATAGCACAATTATCAAGCATGAGAAAGAACTTTCTGGATTCAAAGAACTTCAGAGCCTAATTAAAAGTTCTGACGTTATAAATGAAAATACTGTAACTCAATGAAACCAATTACAAGTAAGTTTTATTTTTAAAAAATAATTTGATGCACATATAACCATCATTATTTGCAAATAAAATATATAGAAGTTAGTAATTTGGTAATTCTTCTTTACTCTTCTGACATTTTTGGAAGATGTGCCCTATTTCCTTATAATAGATCTTCCATTAAAGAATTTAATTTCAAAGTCCTAAATATTGTTTATTTCATTAGACCCTGGAAATGAATCTCTGCTCCAGGATCATTTAAACATTTATTATTAAACACAGATAAAATCAATGCTTGCTTCAGGGAGTTTTAAAAGCAAAGTTTAGCTTATGTCACCCTTCGCCTATAGGAAACTATTTTAATGCCACTTTTAGATATATAACAAACTTAGAAACAAATCAATCTTCAAAACAATTCATAGAACTTCCACTTTATAAATAATTCATAGGTAAGACACTGCCCATAATAATAGAGGCTCACCAGTCTCTCCTTTGTTCTATGAAATCTATACTATTTCTTTTCTGTGCATTTTACTAGGAGAATGAGAGAGATATTTTCAGTTCTCTGGAGCCTAAAATATTTCTTGGGTGCTAATGACAGAGGAAATGGCCTCTGTTTTCTCTTAAATTTTGGCTGTTTTTATTCCATTTGTGAAAGATTACTGAATAAAGAAATAAAATCCTTTCAGGAGTGAGAGGCTCTTCTCACTTAGGATCTTCTGACCTATTATTTTTTCCTTTCTATCAGTATTTTCCATGAATGTGTACACAGGCATCCCTGTGTGGAGGGCTGGGAAGTTGAGGTTTGTGACAAAGCGAACTTGAATGACAAAAGAGAAAACATGAATAATGTTTAAAAATTTGACAAATAAAAGCGAGGCTGTATTAACATTAAACCAACTGTTCACCAAAGGGGAAAGGGCACTTAAGGGTCAAACACCAAAGCCCTGTTTGCTTTTTAATTTTTATTTAAATTCTAGTTAGTTAGCATACAGTGCAATATTGGTTTCAGGAGTAGAATTCATTGATTCATCACTTACATACAACACCCAGTGCTCATCCCAACAAGTGCATCACCCAGCTAGCCCATCTCTCACCCACCTCCCTCCATCAACCCTCAGTTTGTTCTCTATTGTTAACAGCCTCTTATCCAAAGCCCAAGTTTTGGGGTAGAATGACGGGCTGACCCATATCAAAGCATCTCACGGCAAAAGGTAACATTGTCTCTTTCACCTGAACTGTACTTTCAAATTTCCTTTATTCCATAGAGCCAGGGTCGTTCGTTCCCTGTGATTTCCAGTAGTGACCAGAGACTTGGTGGGTTTTCCCCTGGGCCTGTGACCTGTTGAAGCAACTGCACTGTATCTTTATGCAGACATGACTTTTGGAGGACTATTCATTAGAGGATCCTCATCTATAGTTTCATCACTTAGTGCCCATTTCTACCTGGTATTGTCTTTATTTGGTGGTTTAAATGTAGGTTAATTACTACTATAACGGTGACAGGTGATCTCAGTCAAGGTTGAGTCTGACTGCATTGGGGTAGCAAACTCCTTAAGCATTTCTATTTGCATGAGTTGTTATGTATTGGGACATTGTTGGTTGTTAAAAGAAAATGAAAGGGCTTTGTGCATGGGCAAGACAGGGAGTGGGAGCCAGCCAGGAGAGATGAGAAGAGAGGGCTGGCATGGTGTCTTAAAAGGTGGTTAGAGCTACAGTTGTTGAGCCAATATGTTGAATCAGTTGAATTCGATATGTACAAGATGGAAAATATTTCCTTTCCCTTCATCTCAGCCTGTAAACATGCTGTGTCCAGTATGTCTGCACCACTTCTGGCTGGCCATGTTGGCCAGATTCCACAGCTTTTCAGTCACTTTGACAAATCAGAACAGTCTGATTTTCAGGTATAAAAAGACTGACTCAATGTAAATAACAACTTCCATTTTATACTCAGGTCACCCCCGCTGCCCCCCAGGCCAACCTGGGGAGCCAGCAGGGGAGTGGCTTCGGCTTGCTCTTTCACTACCTCTATCAAACCCCTTCTTGCTCTGTATCCTCTCCTCTTCCTAGGCTGAGGTGGTTTTCTGCCAGGGCTCGTCAAACCTCATAATTTTTGGTGGGACCCTTTCAAGTTGACTTAAGTCTGGATACCTTCTGGCATGAATACTTGGTCCCCAGGGTAAGATCATAACCCCTGCCCCAAAAATGGTGGGCTGCCCCCTCTGCTGCCTTCTCTCTTGGCCCTAACATCACTGGCATCTCCTCTGTCCTCCTGGCTTCAGAACTCTCTAGGTAAGAAGAAGCCTTAAATCTTAAGTTCACATATGCCCCTGAACTCCAGGGAACATATATTGGGCTCCCTAAGAACTTGCTCATAGTGCCCCAGGATGGGAGTACTCGGTTCGAAGTGCACCATGGGGCCCTGGGGCTGAAGTCCTGCATCTCGGTATTGTATCTTGCTGGAGGCAAAGACACTGGTCACCCTCATGCAAGCTCTGGTTACTCTCTGATTTTGGGGAATCCCTCTCTTGGCTTGAGTCAGGGTACCTCAGCCCCTCTTAATCTGGCTGGCAGCTCTGTGTCTCAGTGATTCTAATCCCTCTTTATAATTTCTAGTCTCATCTCCTGTAGATGGATAATAGGATACAGGGGGAAGTTCTGGCTTTGTCCTTTATTAGTAAGTCACCCATTTAACATCTTATTACTGTTATTTCTAGGAAAGACCAATAGTCAAGGACGACAAGGAAGCCAGAAGAAGGAACAGAATCATATCTGTCCTGAGCTCAAGGGGGGTGCCCTGTGGGGACTCCCAGAAACCACTGGGACAATTTTGGGAGGTATGTTAGCTGTGGTTACAAAATACCACAGGTTGGGTGACTTAAAACAACAGAATTCTGTTTCTTCACAGTTCTGGAGGCTAGAAGTCAAAGATCAAATTGTCAGCAGGGTTGGTTTCTTTTGAGGCTTCTCTCCTTGGCTTGCAGATGGCTGCCCTCTGGCTGCGGGCATCATCTTCTTGATGTACGGATATGCCCCAGGGGCCTCCTCCTCTTCTTATAAGGATCCACCAGATTGGATTAGGGCCTCACTTTAATGGTGTCATTTTAACTTAATCACCTCTTTAAAGACTTTGTCTCTAAGTACAGTCAGATTCTGTGGTACTGGGGGTTAGAATATCAACACAGGAATACAGGGGGAGTCCTATTCAGTCCATAACAAGAGAAGAAGGCTGAGGCTGGAGTTTTCTGGCCCCCTGGGTAGATGGTGCAATCTTGAGGGTGCTGGCCATCTCCAGCACCCCCTCACTCAGTGAGCTTCCCTGTGGCAGTGCCTGGAGTCCTGCAGGCTGACCAGAGGGGGATGACGGAGCTCATTACATTAGGCTAATTCAGTCCATCGGAACTTCCAGTCTGGTGAGACTTGAGGACTTTCAAGGTTTATACACCAAACCAATCTTCCAAAGGGCAAATCTGACCTTCAGAGTTACAGTTACTTTCTACAACATTTAATTAAGATAACATTTCTTTCTTTAAAAAACAACAAGGAATTCCCAAGACATGTCCTAACCATCTAATATCAGATTCAAAACACACTTACTTCTGTATCTACCGTAGTGAAGCCAAGTAGAAGATTGAACAATTACGTGTGTGTTTGCTTAAATTATAGAAACAATTATCTTAATAGGTCACATTGTTTTGTCTTTGTAGATCCAACAAGTGGTTTATTTATTTAGAGGCATGACGTTTAAAAATTTTTTAATTAAGTTTTTCATTTTAATTCCAGTACAGTTACACACAGCATTCCATTAGATTCAACAATGAGTCAGTGATTCAGTGATTCAACAATTCTATGTATTACTCAGTGCTCATTATGTTAAGTGTACTCTTTAATCCTCATCACCTATTTAACCCATCCTCCCGCCCACCTCCCCTCTGGTAATCACCAGTTTGTTCTCTACAGTTAAGAGTCTATTTCTTGGTTTGTCTCTGTTTTCCTTTGTTTCTTAAATCTCACATATAAGTGAAATCATATGGTATTTGTCTTTCTCTGACTTATTTCACTTAGCACTATACTCTCTAGCTCGACCCATATTGTTGCAAATGGGAAGATTTCATTCTTTTTTTTATGGCTGGGTAATATTCCTTTGTATATATACCATATTTTCTTTAAGAAAAGTTTTTTTTTAAACATTTATTTATTTTTGAGAGACATAGAGAAACAGAGCATGAGCAGGAGAGGGGCAGAGAGAGAGGGAGACACAGAATCCGAAGCAGGCTCCAGACTCCGATCTGTCATCACAGAGCCTGATGCAGGGCTTGAACCCATGAACCATGAGATCATGACCTGAGCTGAAGTTGGCACTTAACCAATTGAGCCACCCAGGTGCCCCTAGACTGCATTTTCTTTATCCATTCATCAGTAGGTTGACATTTGGGCTCTTTCCATAATTTGGCTATTGTTGATAGTGCTGCTAGAAACATCCGGGTGCATGTGTTCCTTCAAGTCAGTATTTTTGTATCTTTTGGGTAAATACCCGGTAGTACAATTGCTGAGTATTAGGGTATTTCTATTTTTAACTTTTTGAGGAACCTCCATACTGTTTTCCAGAGTGGCTACACGAGTTTGCAACAGTGCATGAGGGTTCCTTTTTCTCCACATCCTTGCCAACAACTGTTGTTTCTTGTGTTTTTCATTTTAGCCATTCTTACAGGTGTGAGGTGATATTAGATCCATAATATTTTGATGAGACTATGTAGATGCAGCCATATTGATGCAGCTCTTTTGATGACAAGACAGTTTTGACCCCTCTTAAAAAAAAAAAACCCTGTTAAACTTACAGCTTCATAAATTATAATATTGGGGCGCCTGGGTGGTTGGTCAGTCAAGCATCCAATTTTGGCTCAGGTTATGATGTTGCGGTTCATTGGCTGGAGCCCCCCTGTCCTGCTCTGTGCTGACAGCTCAGAGCCTGGAGGCTGCTTCAGATTCTGTGTCTCCCTCTCTCTCTGCCCCTCCCCTGCTCACACTCTGTCTCAAAAATAAACAATAAAAAAAATAAAATAAAAATTATAATATTATGTGTAGAACAGACATTCCTGCTCTTAGTCTCACCCATCACAACCCCACTCACAATAAAATTTTCCTTCTCCAAAGAGAGTAAAAGAAGTTCTGACACCTCTGGAAAGGAAACCTTAGAGGGAGAAGAATGAAAAACAAGGACCTGAGAAAATACAACTCCAAAGAAGTAGCGTATTTCAATTTTAATGCTCATTCTTGCAACACCCTCATCTTTGGAAATCAACCTCTGGTTGATTTTGTGGAATATTGCTAGATGCTATGGTCCCCTTGTCCTAGAAGTCTTGAGTCTATGGACAATTTGGGACAAATACCCTGAGAAAAAATTTATATTAGTAAGTGTACTGGAAGATAGACTATAATGCATATAGGCCACATTAAGTGTGTAACCTGGATCAGGCAAAAAGTAAAATCATTTACAGAACCAGTTTATCTCATCCAAATGTGACCCAACCTTCCTGGTTTCTGTCTCTCTCTCTCTCTCTTTCTTTTTGCAAACTCATTTGAATTGTCTGTGTCTATTTCTTTCTATAAAGTGGTGGAGTCTCTTAATGCCACCTGATCTCCTGAATGCAGCCTGTGAATCTTCCACAGTGTCACCTTCTGACAAGGTGTCATTGTGCTCAACAGAACTTTCATACTGTTATTATTATTATTATTTTTTACTATTTTTTCTCCCAATTCGTTAGGAAGTGGCCTTTGTGTTGTGGAAGGTTGGCACCTTTTTCTTTTCTTCTTTTTTTTTTTTTTCCTGATGGGCCAGAGTTCCGACCTCCACTCAATTTCTTCTCCTCAGAATGAGGCCTTCAGATTTAAGTCTTCAAATAACAGTCTATTTTATTAATCTTGCATTACTTGCTAGTGAATTTATATAATTATAGTATAAAAGACAATTTCCATCAAATAGTAAAGTAAAAGAGATAATCAACACATTAGCAGTTTATCAATAATTACTATGTACTTACATGGACTAATTTTAAATGTCTGATTTGGATCCATTTTTAAGCAGATGAGATGTTAAATAAACAAGGCACATCTGTACAGGGCAGTTCTAACAAGGGCTTTAATAAAGCCACATCTTTTTAGAAAAAAAATTGTGGTTAAATACACATAACATGAACATTACCATTTTAACAAACTTTAAATGTACTGTGGCATTAAGTACATTCATGTGCGACTATCATTACCATCTATCTCCAGAATTTTTTTTATCATTCCCAAAGGAAACTCTATACCCATGAAACACTAACTCTTCATTTGCCCCCCCAACCCTCCAGCCCCTGGCATCTCCATTCTACTTTCTGTGTCTATGATTTTGACCACTTAGGTACCTTATACAAGTGGAATCATACAGCATTTGTCTTTTTGTGTGTGGCTTCACTTAGTGTAATGTCTACAAGGTTCATCCACTCTTTGTTGGTTTCCAACTCTCTTGGGAGACTTCCCGGTGTAATCTGAAATCAGCCTTCTAGGTGGAGGGCAGGGAAAGACCCAAGAAAGCGGCAGGCCACTCCAGGATGGTAGGTGACAGTTTTTTTTTTTAAATTTATTTCTAGGAGAGAGAGAGAGAGCGTGAGCAGGGGAGGGTCAGAGAGAGAGGGAGTCACAGACTGAAACAGGCTCCAGGCTCTGAGCTGGCAGTCAGCACAGAGCCCGATGCGGGGCTCGAACCCACGAACCGCGAGATCATGACCTAAGCGAAAGTCGGACGCTTAACCGACTAAGCCACCCAGGCGCCCCGGTAGGTGACAGTTTTAATAAGCAAAGGGAACTTACATAGGAGGCTTGCCTTTGGTGACAGCAAGACAAATAGATGCCCACACCCACCTGCCAAATCTTCAAAGTTTATTAAGAGGCCTGAGCTCAGGCATGGTATACCCCGCAGGTGTACTGAACACCACATACTACCCGAAGGCTCTGTCCTTGGAGCGGCCTCTGGGAGCAGGAAGGGCAAGTGGAACCCACATTCCAAGCACAGGGGAGGGTGTGAGGAGACTTCCAGTGCCTGGGTCCAACTCACGGGTCAACTGGCGGTCACATCTTGTCAATTACTTTCGCCAACACTGTTCCAAGTGCTTTGCAAATATTAATTCGCATAATTATTCATCTTTGTATGTTCCCCAGGGTCTAGAAAGTGCTTTGCATGTGTTAGACATAAAATATTTGTGGAATGAATTTTAGGAGGGCTTAAGCATTTCCAAGTGACTGCCTTCTCTGCTGGTTGGAAAGTTAACAAAAGGAGCCGGCAAGTTTCAAGAAGCCTTTTATTTTAGCCACCACATTTAGGTCAGCTCCCCACTAGGGGAAGGTAAGAGGGAAGTCATTCCTGAGTGATAGAAATTGTAGGAAGAGACTCAACGTTAATTAAGGGTCTCCTTTCTACGGAGGCAGCGATCACCTCGGGGAAGCCTCAGGAAAAGACAAGACCCCCAGGCCAGGCGGCTCTGACAGGTCCACCCAGGCTGGGCTGAGGAGGCGGGGCCCGG
>NW_027530016.1:4379729-4383549 GCF_008692635.1 Crocuta crocuta
GGGGCCCGGAGCCTCCAGGACCAGGAGAACTGTAACGCGAGCCCCGAGGCCGGGGCAGGGCCGGGCGGGGGAGGTGACGGCTTCCCGGCGCTGGCCTGCAGCTTGGAGGAGAAGCTGAGCCTGTGTTTCCGCCCCTCGGGTCCCGGCGCCGAGCCCCCGAGGGCGGCCGTGCGGCCCATCACCGAGCGCAGCCTCCTGCAGGGGGACGAGTGAGTGCAGGCCCGGCCGGGGGCGGGCGGGAGCCTCCCCTGCCCCCCGAGCAGCCCTCCTTCTGCTCTCGTCCAGCCCTCGTCCTGCCCTCTGGCCCACGGTCCGCAGCCCCGGCGGGACTCCGGCCACAGGCTCCTCCCCGCGCCCTCCTTCCGCCTCCTCCGCCTGGCGAGTCCCCGCCCTCCCCGCTCCCCCGCCGGGCTCCTCGGGGCTTTTGGCCTCCGGGCGCTCTGCTGTTTAAATCCCCCGCGCCTTTGCCCTCCACGTTCCCTCTCCCTCCGCTGCTGCCCTCCCGCTCCCTAGAAACCGCCCCAGGTTTGTTTGGTTCAGAGAGGAACCTGCTTGCACCCGAGCCGGTAGTTAGAGACGTGCGGCACCTCTTCGGGCACGTGTGTAGCCACTCATTCATACAAACTGGCGTTTCGTTATGCGCTTAGTGGCAGAGGCTGCTTCGCCCTGGGGATTCCTCGGTGACTGAACATACCTTAGCATGGGGGCTGGATTTGTAGACAGATGTTCTCCCGGACTTAAGGGCGAGGTATAGGGGATTTTTATACAGGGTATGGGGGAGAGGCAGGAAAAGCTTCGCTGGGAAAGAAATGTGAAAACTGGATCCCGATGAATGAGTGGGAGTTTGCCTGCCAGATGAAGAAAGGTCTAGCATTACGGCTCGCACGTGCAGAAGTACCAGCGTTAAAGCAGCATTTATGCCACAGGAATTTATTGGCTCCATCTGAGAGCCCAGGTGGAGTGCAAATCATCACAGAGGCAAAGAGGAAAGGAAGGCTCTGGTTACTAATAGCAAGGATCTCTTAGTCTGGTGGGAAAACCCATACGTTAACAGGTCATTAGTAGTGTAGAACCATCTAAGTGCCATGATAGGAAATTCATAGGGATTTGTGAGAGCTGGTTAAGGGGGAGGCAGAGTTCCTGGGGGCACTTCATTTAACTGTCTTGAACCCCGCTTATAATTTGGTTAAGGATTGTCATTAGGCACCAGGGTTCCACCCCCAAAAGATAGTTAAAAGGGGTGGTGAGGGTGAGGGAGCTGAGCATATTGTATAGGTGGGCAGGCAGGAGCCCTGGACAGGCTGAGGGTTCAAGCAGTGCGGTAAACACTGGCCATGGCGGAGTGGGTTTTTAGAGCTGTGATGGAGTGGAGAGTTTAGAGGTTAGGGAAGGATTCTTCAGAGATGGAGAAGGATCCACGGGCACCGAAAAGGCCTTCCAGCCTGTTGGTCTTTCCTCTGTGAATAAAGTAGGAAGCTTGAGAAGAAGGATTTAGGAATGGGGCCTGTAAACACTGGCTTAGCAGTGGTTGGGGCCCAGCTGTGCTGGAGACCCCGTCATTGCATTGGCACCTGTGTACAGTGACCTGCCCCCTGTGGAGGGAAGAGTTTATGACGACTTTATATATGCATGTATGTAGCTCGTAGCAAAAGATGACATTTTTGAAAGTCTATTCCCGGAGAAGATAGTTTTATATTTATATACTCTGAATCACAGGGACTCAGGACATACTCTGGATTAAAAGATGATATTTTGGGTTTTGGGTTTGCCAAGAGTGACTTCTCAAAACAGATGAGTGGTTTGTACACAGATAGTTAAGTCTTCCTATGTTTGCTTCACCTGTATTGTCTAGAAAGTATTTTATTTTAGGGGCCCCTGAGTGGTTCAGTCACTTAAGTGTCCCACTCTTGCTTTCGGCTCAGGCCATGATTTCATGAACTGAGTTCGAGCCCTGCATTGGGCTCTGCACTAACAGCTTGGAACCTGCTTGGGATTCTCTGTCTCTCTCTCTGCCCCTTACCAGCTCATGCTCCGTCTCTCTCTCTCTCAAAATAAATAAATAAACAAGCAAACATTAAAAAAAAACAACTAGTTTTAGGCTTTGCTTAAATCTTAGGTTGATGTAAAACTTAAAAAATATTACTCTTGATAATGGTTTTCAGTAGATGATATGTTGTTAGTAATGTATGATGCTTGATTCGGGAATGTGTAACAAATCTCTGTCTTTTCAGGAACTGGGGCTGGTCACCACTCACTGTCCCCTTTCTGTTGCATAAATTTCTCCATTTATAGAGTCCAAAACGTCCATCCCTGCACCTCTCACTAGAGAGAGTTGAGAATTCTCTCGCTTAGATATTGCCTTGGCTTAGGGCATTTCAGTTAACTTATCTGAGCCCCACCTCTAGTTTTGGCTAAATATGGATTTTACTTATCTGCTAAGATTTTGCGTCAGAAAGGGTATCACATAGGATTCGGTATCACAGGATCTTGACCTCCTTCGACTTTGTCCTGCCGGTTGTTTATGACTGGTTATAATACTTTATGATAAAGATGAAGGCAATTCATGTCTTGACTGGAGAATTCTAGAATCTTCCATTTAAGTCAGCCCTGTGTCCTTCCAACTACACTTGTTGTGACCCTGGCGGATAGAGTACTGTTAATTTTCCTTCATTTTCTTGGCAGATCAGAGTCGTCCACAGTCTCTCCTGGTGGGTGAAGTATTGCACTCCACTTGTTCTCTTATTCCAGCCTCATTTAAGCAGGGGCGCCTGGGTGGCTCAGTCGGTTGAGCGTCCAACTTTGGCTCAGGTCATGATCTCACAGTTTGTGGGTTCGAGCCCCGCATCAGGCTCTGTGCTGACAGCTAGCTCAGAGCCTGGAGCCTGTTTCAGATTCTGTTTCAGATTCAGACCATCCCCTGCTCACGCTGTCTGTCTCTCTCTCAGAAATAAATTTAAAAAATTAAAAAAAGAAACAAGCAGTCCTCAAAACTCTGGACTGTCTTCACCTACTAGAATATCCTACTTGAGTTCCTAACCAGTGTTAGGTATATAGTCATTCAGTGTCTGAAATTCTTTTGCCTAGGAAGGTGTGGGTCAAAAACTCAGCAAGTTTAGCAGTCCAGATCTGTTGCCCCCAGTTTGAGCACTTTGGCATTGGAGAAGGTTATGATTCTAAGAGAGGAGAATAGGAGTAAACTATGTATGCATTTGGGAGACGTGCAGGGTAAACGAGCCAGTTTCCTAGAGCTTTTTGGGTTCATGTTTTCATTGAGGCTAATGTGCATTCCAGAGCCAAACATCATTTGGAGATTTTATGCTTTTTTTTTTTTTAATTTTTTAATTTTTTTTTTATTTCTAGGAGAGATAGAAAGAGACTGTAATCAGGGGAGGGTCAGAGAGAGAGGGAGTCACAGACTGAAATAGGCTCCAGGCTCTGAGCTGGCAGTCAGCACAGAGCCCGACACGGGGCTCGAACCCACGAACTGCGAGATCATGACCTAAGCGAAAGTCGGACGCTTAACCGACTAAGCCACCCAGGCACCCCTGGAGATTTTATGCTTTTTGCAGTTATGGTCCCATTGCTTCTTCTCTTTAGAACCAGATCCCAAATTCATTAAATCAAGTATGTTCCTTCTTTATTTTTAAGCTTACATTCTTATTTTTATGCCTCCAGTAGTCTTGTTTTTGTTTCTTAGTGGCTTACACATTTGGAACAAAAAAAAACCCACTCAATTATTTATTTATTTATTTATTTATTTTTAAATTTTTTTTAATGTTTTATTTATTTCTAGGAGAGATAGAGAGACAGCGTGAGCAGG
>NW_027530016.1:4383756-4435485 GCF_008692635.1 Crocuta crocuta
TCCAGGCTCTGAGCTGGCAGTCAGCACAGAGCCTGACGTGGGGCTCGAACCCACGAACCGCGAGATCATGACCTAAGCGAAAGTCGGACGCTTAACCGACTAAGCCACCCAGGCGCCCCACCCACTAAATTATTTAATGCCTCATTCATGATTAGAAATCTACCATAGATTTTAGCTTTTTTTCCCCTTATGACATCTCTGTATCTCTGCCCATTAAGCCACTTATATATGTAATATTTAACTTACCCAATTAAATTTCATCTCATTTATATCTCTGAAGTCATTCATATTTTTCATACAGTGTCATATTTTATTATGCTGTGATTATTTTGGTACTGAAATTTGAATTTTGGTCATGAAATTGGAGTTTGCTGTCCTTGTCTGGTGTGGCTTGGGCTTTCCTCAGTACAACTCATTTGAAATAACGCTTAGAATCATAGAGCGGGAAGGAATGTCTGGTATTCTTGTCCAAGCTTCTCATTTTATAGAAGAGTCGCTCATACCTAGAGAGGTTAAGGGGCAAAGCGAAAGGCTCGTTGTTTGAGGAAGAATGGTAACAGGAGTCTATGTTTTCTGAGTTTTAGTCACGTACCCTTTCATTTCACTCTGTGGCTTCCCCAAAATGCTGTCTGACAATAAGGAAGGGTAATTGCATTGGATATAACTTTTGTGTGTTTTATTGTGAACTCCCTTTTCTTTCCTCCTTCATTTTATCTGTTTTAGTCCTTAGCCTATTATGTTACAAAATTACATGATAGATATTAAACGCTAGCATCACATTGAGACTGAATCCTTTCTCTAGAAAGGATAAAAATTTTTGGTTAGAGAAAGACTATTCACCCTATGAAATGACCAGTATGTTAGGAAGTTATAGAAGAAAAATAAATGTAAAACGCAGTGTATGTACTACCTGTATGGCTCTGTAAACATTACAAAAGCTCCCTGTGTTTTAGTTTCCTCATCTGTAAAATGGGAGATAATAATGGTTCTTCATAATCTAGTTTGTGAGGATTAGATGAATTCAGATATGTAAATTGCTTAGGATGTGCCTGGCACTTAGAACAGTGTAGATGTTAGCTGTTGACTTTGAAAGAGTTTTTAATCACTTCATCCGCTCTCAGCACTTCCTGTCAGCCTGATTAGCTGATTTTCATTTAGTCTTATTTAGGAGGCTCTTCTTTTTGGTGTTTTTCTGGAAAATAGGCCTTCTGTTGTTTTGCTTTGATATTTTTTGTTCCTTCTTTCACTATAGTATTGCCTGTTTGTTTAGTAAAAGACATGTAGGATGTTAACTTTCATTGACCATGGTTTTCTTCTTTTTAAGGATTTGGAATGCCCTGACTGATAATTATGGAAATGTCATGCCGGTAGACTGGAAGTCATCCCATACTAGGACCTTGCATTTGCTTACGCTGAACCTCTCAGAAAAAGGGGTAAGTTAGGAATTGAGCTGATAGTTTCTGAATAACTGATTCTGATGATGGGACTAAAAACTAGCCTTTTTGTTTCACACACGTTCATGGGGTTGCCTCTTATTTCCAAGTATCTGGCAACTGGAGTCGCCCACTGTGGCCATCTTGGCTCCACTGCTGTCCACTTGGTAGCACTTTCCTCCAATTCTTCTGTATACACACTCACTTTTGTATGTTTAGTCAAATCTTCATCACCTGTGTATGAACACCAACGATGAGCATTTTTTTCCTGAGCTTCAGTAGCACAATTTTAGTGGGCTGAGGAAACTCAGTAGTATATTGAGGGTAGCGGAATATCAACATAGAGTTAACTTTCTGATGAATTGAAGGACTTGTTGGACATGACATGTTTTCGGAAGACTCTGTGTTCCTGTGAGTATTGGGGATCCTTTAAAAGGCATTACGGTTTGGGGCGCCTGGGTGGCTCAATCGGGTAAGGGTCCGACTTCGGCTCAGGTTATGATCTTGAGGTTTGTGGGTTCGAGCCCTGCGTCAGGCTCTGTGCTGACAGCTGGGAGCCCGGAGCCTGCTTCAGAATCTGTGTGTGTGTCTCTCACTGCCCCTCCCCTACTCCTACTCTGTCTCTGTGTCTCTCAAAAAATATACATTATATGTTACATTATATGTACATTAAATGTATGTACATTATACATTTAATATACATTTAAAAAGAGACATTACAGTTCTTGGCCTACTGAGGCTGCTTAGGATTCCTTGGTATTGTGCAGTGAAGGTGTCTTACGAAGCATGGTCACAGGTGTGACAGCTGTGGGGGAGGCGGGGGGTAGTACAGAAAAGGGAAGATAATTAAAAAAAATTTTTTTTAGTGTTTATTTATTTTTGAGAGAGAGACACACAGAGTGCAAATGGGGGAGAGGCAGAGAGAGAGGGAGACACAGAATCCGAAGCAGGCTCCAGGCCCTGAGCTGTCCGTGCAGGGCCTGATGCTGGACTCTCACTGGAACCTTGAGATCAAGACCTGAGCTGAAGTTGGAAGCTTAACTGGCTGAGCCACCCAGGCGCCCCTAATTTTTTTTTTTTAATGAGGAGATTTTTGTTTCATTCTTTTTAATTTTTTTTTTTTTACATTTATTTATTTTTGAGAGACAGAGGCAGACAGAGCCCAAGTGGAGGAGAGGCAGAGAGACAGGGAGACACACAGAATCTGAAACAGGCTCCAGGCTCTGAGCTGTCAGCACAGAGCCTGACGTGGGGCTCTAGCCCATGAACCATGAGATCATGACCTGAGCCAAAGTCGGATGCCCCAACCGATTGAGCCACCCAGGCCCCCCGCCGCCCCGTTTTTTTTTTGTTTTTTTTTAAATTTATTTTGAGAGAGAGATTGCAAGTGGGAGAGGGTGGCAGAGGTAGAGAGAAAATCTTAAGCAGGCTCCCTGCTCAGCGTGGAGCCCGTCGTGGGGCTCTCTTTCACAAACTGTGAGATCACGACCTAAGCTGAAATCAAGAGTCAGTTGCTCAGCTGACTGAGTCACCCAGGTGCCCCAGGAAGATAACTGTTTTAAGTGGAAAATCACAATATTGGTTTATCTAAAGGTGATGAGAAATGTAGCCAAATTAGGTAACTTTCAGGTCTTGCTTGAACTGTTTTAAGTTTCTTACCATGTAACAATGTAAACTCATGCCAGATTTTTTTGGCATGCTCTGTATTTCATTAAGTGTAGTTGTATAATTGAGAATATAGTGCAGTGGGGCTATCAGTATTTTAAATTGTATTGCTAAGTTTTATGAAAATGATTTTCCTAAAAATATGATTCAGGAAAGCCTGCTGCTATTATTTTCTAGTAAAATATAGAATTCTGCCTGTATTTCCTAGTAATCCAGTAGACACAGAAATCTTACTGTATGCTCCAGTTATGAACCCCACTAAGCTGTTTTGCTGACTGACCTGGCGTTCGTCTAGTGAATAAAACAGTGTACCTTATGCTCTATCTTCTGTTTATTTAGACCCTAGCTATCATTTTGGGCTTAGTTCAAGTTTCCCTTCCTCTCTTAAGCTTCCTATTACTGTTTTAGCCTTTGCTGATCTCATGGAATTATACAATTTTAGAGTTGGAAGTGACTTTAAAGGACACTTAATCCAACCTCTCACTTGGGGGGAATCCCCATCCACAGCATCTCTGACAGATGGTCATTTAGCCCTGGCCTAAATCCCTGTGCGGAAGGAAAATGCACCTCTCTCTGTGGGAATCGGTTACACCGGTGGGGGTGTGAAAATCTTCAAGGACTTATCTGTCCTTCAGAGGTTAGCCCCGTTGTCTCCTGGGTACTAATCCCGATAGCACATTGTCCATGTTTCTAACCATTACTTTGTTCTCTTACTAATCATATGTTTCAGGGTCGGTCCTTAGATTGTCACTTGCTGGTAGGTGTCTTTGCAACTGTGTTTTTAGTAACTATCATTGTGTCTGGAACATAGTACTAAGACAAGTATGTTGAGTGAATGAATATATGACCTCGTCAATGAGACCATAAGGTCAGAGACCATGATGGAAAGTTCTTTTTTAAAAAAGTAGATATTTTTATATTATTTAACATGGTGCTAAATCCATCATAGCCAATCAATGAGTATTTTTTTGTTTGACATAATAAAATGTAGCACAGAAGAGAGCCTTTCATAGCTTCAAATTGAAGTATATTAGCAGGATGAATGGGACACTGTAATTTAGTTTCACTGAATAAAATGTATGTCTTGTATCGTTCTTAGATTGCACCCTGGGAAGTCCCTCCCTTTTTCTGCCCTTTGCTTGTTTTCAATGCCAGAGTAATGGTATAGCTGAGGTAAATGAGTAACCACTTGGAGTTTACTTCTAGTAACTGATCTTAATTAAAAAAGCCTTATCTGGAAACCTCAGCAGATTCACGTGGACAAGGGATCGTCCATCTGTCATCTATCTGTCGTGACACGACTACCCAGGTGATGAATAGAGCTGAAATCAGAACTCTACTCCTCAGGAAGGAGTGGCACTCATTAAGTTCCTGCAGAACGAGTGGGCAGCGTGGAGAAGCATCAGGCACCTCATTCCGTTAGATAGCTTATCATTACATTTTTTTTTTTTTAAACCTGACTTATCTTGTTTAGCACTGCCAGCTGTGCTCTATCCTTTCCATAACTGAATCGTGTTAAATTTGCCTTTTTGGAAGCATTCTTTAGATTATTTCAATTATAAAACAAGATCTATAGGAATTTTTATTTTATTTTTTCCTTGATGAAGGGAGAAGACATTTCTGTCTCATTAGGATGAGGAAAACACTCAGGAAAACCACCACTTGCCAGATTTCAGCTCTTGATTTTTCTTTCATTGAGGTTCAAAATGGCACATTTCTAAATTTGATGAGGCTTTTCTGGAGTAAGGCAACCAGTACATTCCACATTCTTACGTGGGCACATTTTTTCCATCTGAAGCAGCTTCAGTTTCATACAGGGCAGTAGAGCTGCCGGCTGTGTGTCTAACCTGGCACAGGAAGGAGTGACGGGAATGCTTGGCAGACAGAAGACACACTCATGCCGAATGGGAGAGTGAATAATGACACCCATGACAGCCAGGGTTAGCTTTCAAAACCCAAAAGTGATTCCAACCTTAACATATGCCATCTCTGTGGGGAACGAACTTGGCTCAGTCCCTGGAAAGATGATCTGGGATCATTATTTCTGTTGTTATGGAAATTTATTCTAATGGTTTACTGGTATCTCTTGTGTATTTTGGCAATAGCTATGAAAACTTTTCTAAATCCAGTGACCAGGTGGGGGGTGTTGAATATACGCAGATGATGGAAGGCTTCTAAATCATATTACCGTAGGAACATCTTCTGTGGCATCTTTTCCTGCCATAAGCAGTTTTTCAGGGACAGGTAACGTTGTTTCCTGCACCTTTTAATCTTCCAGAGTAGAAACAGGAAGAAGTTACTCGTATCTTCCTTAGGGGTCATTTTAAAATTAAAACCTTGTAAGGGGAAAAATAAATCTGTGGTCCTCAAATTATAATGAAGATTGATTTGGGGAAGTGTTGAAATTTAAGGCTCTGTGGGGATTATTGTCAGGTCTCCTCTCCATCATCCGTATACTCTTATGACTATATTATGGCACATTTTTTCATTTCTACTTCTAGAATCTTGAGGTCAAACATTCTCCCTCACCAAGAGCTTAATGTATTGATCATCCCCCCTTCCTTATTAAAAGGATAACTGCATTGGTTTAAAAAGTAAACTAGAACTAGTATAGGGCTTCACAGGAATAAGCGGCCTCTGCCCTACTTAACCCACGCTTCCTTTCCACTTACCAGAGACAGCTGCTTTCTGCTCCTTGAACTGTTCTTCTAACATGCTCTCATCATTTGTATTTGCTTTTTTTTTTTTTTTCCAATTTTAGACTTTATCCAATATTTACTTTCTACCCAGAGGATGAGGGTTTAGGTCTCTCTCAGTCTTCCTTCCAACCCCCAACACCATCACCCTCACAAAAACTTTCCCTTCCCTTGTCTTTCCAATGTAGTTATATTAAAATACTTGGTTAAATTAATCTTCATCATTTACATTGACTGTCAAAATGTTCACAGTTGACCCACTTCAATATATCCTGAGTAAATTTCCTCTTGTAATTTTGTTTTTTCTTAGGGTAATAATAGTTGCCTTGTGTTTTATTTAAGTTACCATTAGCTCGCAGATTCAGCTTCAACAGAGCCATAAAACTCACTTTAGTAAGTGACACACACCAGCTGATCTACTGGTGTCTCTGTGTCTCTTCCTCCTGTGCTTTTTTTAATGCCATGTGCAGTAACCGTTCTCATCTGACCTGGTCACTCTCTCGTTGAGGATCACAACCAACACTCTGGGACCTTTACTTCTGAATCATTACGAGAGTGGCCTCACCTCTTTCTTGTATTAGATCCATGTCTGCTTCCTTTCTGGCTTTCCTCCTGTTTATTTATTTTTTTAAATTTTGAATTTTTTTTTTTAATTTATTTATTTCTAGGAGAGAGAGAGACAGCGTGAGCAGGGGAGGGTCAGAGAGAGAGGGAGTCACAGACTGAAACAGGCTCCAGGCTCTGAGCTGGCAGTCAGCCCAGAGCCCGACGCGGGACTCGAACCCACGAACCGCGAGATCATGACCTAAGCGAAAGTCGGACGCTTAACCGACTAAGCCACCCAGGCGCCCCTCCTGTTTTAATGCAGCATATTCTGCAGTAGTTTTCTGAGAAAGGGTGTATGAGGTCAAATACTTTGAGAACTTGAATGCTTGAAAATGTCTTTATTCCAAGCCCTCCTCTAATTGTTCATTTAGCTGGAGATAGGATTCTTGGGTGGCGTGTATTGAAACATGGAAATAACATTGATTGTTTTCTTGCTTCTTTGGTTGCTATTGAGAGTTCAAACGACAGTTCTGATTCTTAGTCCTTTTAATGTGTGGGGTTTTTTTCCCCCTCTCAGGAAGCTTTTAGATTCTTTTTTTCATAAATGGTCTAAAGTTTCACAACAATATGGCCAATACCATGTGCAGGGGTTTCCTAGGCCGACGGTCCAGGGAGAATCGAACGGGGAGGCGCGTGGTCACTGTGGTGCAGTGAGTGGGAGGGCAGGCCCTGGAGCCTGCTGTGGCCCCTCTTCCCGCCTCAGGTCCTGAGAGGCAGCCTCCCAGCAGTTCCTTGCACTTCTTGCTGCAGTTTCCTACTCGATGGGTTGTGTTCACCCTGACACTTCGGGGGCGTCTGTATGAGAAACTAAGGAGGTGGTAGGGACCTACATTGCCCTAATTGTGTCTTCAATTTTATTTATGGTCTCTGCACTGGTACATTAAATACTTCTTTTCAGGTAAAATCTTTTTCTTTAAATTATATACTATCTCATAGAATACATGGTTGTTTCCTCCACAGTTCCTTGTTGCCCACTTGTTCCTCAGGGACTCAGTGAGCGGTATTCGTTTTTGAAGATGAGTTCTATTGTCAGTTCTGTTCATCATCTGAATAGTCATGTCATGGTAGATAGATGACACGTCCATTTCCATCTGCTGCGTTTTCCAAGTAAGGCTTTACAATCAGCACTCGTACTAAGTTCTAGGTCATTATTATTGGTGTGGGCAACTTAGGGGACACCAGTGAGGCATGGGGTGATAACCCAGGGCTGAGCAGTACTAGTCCCTCTGGGTGTGAAGAGGTAAGGAGAGGAAGAAGTTTCCAGGACCTCGAGAGGTGAGCTGTCGGGGACAGGTCAGCTTGACAAGATCCGCAGCTTTTGGCAGTCTGACCGGGAGGGAGACAGCAAAGTGTCCCACCCTCAGCCTCCCACCTCCAGGCTCCTGGTAGTGTTTGCCAGTAGTTCTTAACCCAACTGGAAGCCACAGGTCAAAGGTGTCCTTTGATTTAGTCCATAAACTTCAGCCTCCCAAGGCTCAGAGCAGGGTGGAAAATGGCAGTGAAGCAAACAGAAACTCACAGTATGGTTAGGCTGAAAGATTTTCTTGGAACCTAGAGAGATTTTATTTTTGGAAGAAGAGATGTTCAGCTGTAAGGTGAAGTATGACCCCTGTGGACAGTTCCAGGGAGTCAATTCTTTATATTTTACCCTGAATATTAGAAGTTAGTTTGAAAGTAATTAACTTTATGTTATCTGTGGAATTTTAACATCTACTACTCTTACTGATAGATTGTTAACTAAATAACTAGCCCTGCCTATTCCCTTCTTGGGGCATCTCTATCATTGCCTGCAACTTCCTGATAAATACTGTGTATAACATTCTTCTCCCTGGAAAAAGTAGCTGAGTGTGTGTCTGTATCAGGTGGTAAGGGATGCAGACTGCATCTTGGCAATTTCATGTTTATTTTCCATTCCCCTCATTTGTGTTTGAGATGAATATGTAAAGCCCTTCACACACTGCCTGGCATGCAGTGGTTGTAGTCATTTCTCCCTTTTGAGGGAAGGCTCTTCCTCACCCAGACACTGTGACTTTGTTGTGATCAGATTGTCCTACTTTTAACAGTGGGTTATTTTGCTTTTAGATAAGTGACAGTTTGCTCTTTGATACATCAGACGACGAGGAGCTGAGAGAACAGCTGGATATGCATTCCATCATTGTCTCCTGCGTTAACGAAGAGCCCCTCTTCACTGCAGATCAGGTATTGCGGAGAAATTCATCGACAAAAGGAAAGGGGAACCCCGAGCTGAAAAACGATTTCTTACTTGGCAATAAGTGACGGGTTGTTGGAATCTACTTATTTTTCCTGCATTTTCTGTTTCTGTGGGCTTATCAGTTAACTCCTCCACTGAGAAAAGAAGAAAGTATATGTAATCTGAAGCAGATGGGATTATGTTAGTTGGGAAGATTCTTCAAGATAGGCAGTTTTCCAATATAGGCCTCGTTAAATCAGTGCAGTGAGTATATTACTATGGGAGGGTTATTGCTTAACCTGAAATCATAAAAAATACTGTGAGTTTGGTACTTTCTTAGGGTTGACAAGACGTGGGCAAACTATAATGTATCTGTGCAGAAATCACCCAGTTCCTCTAAAAGCCTGTGTAAGAATCATTAGCACTTATTAGAAGTGCGCATCGTGCACCCAGAAAGAAGTGAGCTTTATTCCTGTGGAATGCTCTCGTAATGTCAACCCCGTGTTCATGTAAACCACTTGAATCAGCTTTCTCATTGTCTGAATACTCTTCCCACTGCTGCTGTGTCGTCAGAATGTGGTGTGAGAACTCCTTCCTGCAACAACATGCTTGTGGCCGCTCTGACTATGAACACTACCACATTGCATTTCTAGGCTGGAAAGATGAGGTCAGGAAGGAGATATGTTATGGCAAGGTTGGGAGGGGTCCATTAAAATGAGCCATTTTGATACTCCTTTGTCATATTTGTGGTTAGTTAATTATTCTAGGCCTGGGAAGAACGGGTGCTTAAAATGCCAAATAGGTGAGAGGGCTATGGGAGGTTGATCATGATATCTCAGGGAAATACGTGACCCTGCAAGTTCATGGTCCCCTCTGTAATCTATCTGCCTGAATGCCGTAAGCTGTTCCCGCTTCTGAGACTTAGAGAAATAGATTCTGCAGCCTCCTCTGGCATTTCATTGTACTGTTTTATAATGCCTATTTGAGAAAATCTTCTTACTAATTACCATAATCCCCACCTCCTTCAGATTTACTTTTCTTTGCCCTTAAGCTTGCTGATTCATCCTGTATTTTTTCTAATAGTTTCTTTTTTCTATTCTTTTTTTTTTTTTTTAACTCTTAGGCCTATTTTTTCTAACTGTTGATTAATTTTTGTGGTTTTACGTGTTCGCTGACTTCTGTATCCTTCTCAACTTTTAAAAAGTGGAGCAGGACAAAGTACTGTTGGAAGATTCGAGCAACATTGCAAATGACAGTAGATCATTGTTTGAAAGATATTTCTGAAATTTTCCTGCTTTTGTGCAGCTTTGTTTTCTTCTTTAAGCTTCTACAGGTCAAGTAATTTTTGGGTGTCTCATAATCTTTCATGGAATTAATATATGAAATTCCTTTTCTGCTGTTAAAGGAAAATTTTACTGCCATAGAGATAATTTCTTGCTTTATTTTTTACACTGTTGTATTTTAAAAATTTTATGTCTATTTGATTAAATGGCTTATTGATTACTTGCATGTGGCATATGGTAAATTTTCTGTCCTTTGCTTTCTTTTGACTTTAACGATGATCTGGTTCTAGCACATCTGAGGAAAATTGTACCTGTGTTTTGCACCGTTTCTCAGACCTTCAAGATCGGATAGATCTACTGAATCATGATGGACATATTAAATCATATTCTGTTTCATTTTATGTTGAGCATATTGTAAATTTTTTTCCTTGATAAACCATCTTCACTCTTAACAGTCAAAAGTGTGATTGTTCAGAACACCAACTCCTGCACAGTGTTGGTTAGCGGATAATTCAGTGCCCTTCTTCTCTGGTTGCCTCAGGCGAGCACCGTGTTGCAGAGAGATTGTTTTTCCGACATATATCTGATTAACAGTGGTGTGTGTATTTTGGAAGGTTATTGAAGAAATTGAAGAAATGATGCAGGAGTCTCCAGACCCAGAAGATGACGAGACACCCACACAGTCAGATCGGCTATCGATGCTGTCCCAGGAAATCCAGACTCTTAAGAGGTCCAGTACTAGCAGTTATGAAGAGAGTAAGACATCCTCCTTCAATCCACGCTCTTTAGACTTCCTTTGTATCTCACACCATCTCCAGAAAGCTTTCACTCCACAGGCAAAGTTATGTACCCTTCATCAGCCCTCCAGTGATACTCAGGCATATCTTTATCATTGCTTAGGGGCTTTGTCATACTCACCTTTGACTCCTGTACTGGTTGGCTTGGGGCTGTGTAACAAAGAACCACATGCTGGGGGCTTAAACAACAGGAATTTATTGTCTCAGAGGTCTGGAGGCTAGAGGTTCAAGGTGAAGGTGTAGCAGGTTTGGTTTCTTCTGGGGCCTCTCTCCTTGGCTTGTAGATGGCCATCTTCTCTGTGTCCTCACGAGGTCTTCCCTCTGCGTGTGTCTCTGTCGTAATCTTGTCATTTTATAAGGACATGACTCACACTGGATTAGAGCCCACCCTAACAACCTCATTTTAACTTAATTATCTTTTTAAAGACCCCGTCTCCAAATACAGCCACATTCTGAGGTACTGGGGGTTGGGGCTTTAGTGATGTCATAGTCTCACATGAGGAGAAGTGCTGAGAACAATCTGAAGTGGGTTTTAGGGAGCAAGCCTTCCTTTCATCTTCCCAGTCCTCAAAAAAAAACAAAACAAAACAAAAAAAAACGCACACACTGGGGCATATGTGATTAAATATGTATTTAGTTTAATTCTTTCAGATCAACTGCTGTCTTCTGAAGTGTGCCAGAACCCTGCTAAATTGCTTGCAGTTTCTTGTCAGCAGGTAGTTTGGGCACTCTCCCTCAGCTGTTATGTTTGTTCTGTTTCTTGTTCATGCTTTTTCAGTCTTGACTGGAGTGCTGTTGGTGGGATGATTGAGTTAGACAAGTAAAGAGTGCTGTTACACTCCTCAGCCTCTTGAAAAGTGACTGTGCCACCTCCCTCTGCTCAGACCTGCCCACCAGAAGTTTGAGGATGAGGAGAAGATCGTGAACAGTTTCATTGCTTAGACTATGGTTTCCACTCCTTTGGCATGAAACACCCTGTTGTCCTGCTCTCCCGAAACATTTTTGTCTCAGTATCTGCTGTGCTTTGCTTCTGGTTGCAGGAGTAAGAAGGCTCTCGGTCTCGGAATTAAACGAGCTGCTGGAAGAAATTGAGACTGCCATCAAGGAATACTCCGAGGAGCTGGTGCAGCAGCTGGCCCTGCGAGATGAACTGGAGTTCGAAAAGGAAGTGAAAAACAGCTTTATTTCTGTTCTCATTGAAGTGCAGAACAAACAGAAAGAGCACAAAGAGACAGCCAAAAAGAAAAAGAAGCTCAAGAACGGCAGCTCCCAGAATGGGAAGAACGAGAGAAGTCACATGCCCGGCACAGTAAGTGGTGCTTTGCAGGAGTCCTCGAGCGCCTGGAAGCCCCTTCCCCGCTGTGCCAGCGCTCCAGGCCCGGGGGCAGGCAGGCGGCGCCTGCACCCGCGCGTGCTTCTCACCGCAGTGCCGGCAGGTTCTGGTGGAGGATGCCCTGTGCTTAGGAGTTTCAGAACAGGGGTCTCCTGGTGAGGGTCCGGTGGTTATCTGGGGGCTCCAAGTGGTTATCTGGGGGCTCCATACTGGAAGGAAGATGAAGAAAGAAGGAGGGTGTCTTAAAGGTATCAAAGCATTAACGGTGGTTACTTATGTTTGGGCGGCGCGCTTAGGAATGGTATTATTTTCTTATTTTTGCTCATCTTGTAGGAGTCGTATAATAAACAATTAAAAGAGGGGGCGTAGAAGGGTTGCTGACCTGTGCTGAGCCTAAAAGCAGAGACCGATTTGTAGCCCGCTTCCTCTGATCCATCAGTGAAGTCTGAACATGAAGGCGTTGGAGGCAGTTCTGTGGCATCAGCCATTTGCCCTAGAGTTGGGCAGGTTAGAAAATTTCTGACCAGCGACGAAAAAGTTTAGAATATGTGCATCTTTGACTCTCCATGTAAAATTTCTTGTTTTCTGCTTTTTCGGTTTTCTTAAGCGGTCCTCTTGATTTCACATGATTCAACTCCATCATAAACATTCACTAATTAATGATAGGAGCTGCATTTCCTTATTGGTCTTCAGGCCGTTTCATTTTTCTTTGATCATTTGAGACCTTATGTATTGCCACCTTCATATTATTTGTATGTGAAGGAATGTTGATTTTTATTTTCCTGGAGTATAATGGTTGAGCAAAGGGATCCATTTTCCTAAAAGGAATGTATCTTTTTCATTCATGATATTGATAACCTGGTAGTACGAATTATCCCAAACTAGCTATTACAGTTTATAATAATGTAAGTTCTGCCTTTAAGTCTTGGTTTATTTGTTTTTCTAAAGAGTATGTTTATCAGAGAAGTAGTTCTCACTAACCAGCCTCTAATGGAATTCAGGAAAGAGAATGCAGTTCGGGGTTGCTGGGTCACCAGTGAGCAGTTGATACAAACAAAAAGATCTTGCCATTTAGTCCATTTGTTGTCTGCTTGGGCCTCTGGGTAAATACATGGTCTCAGTGTGATGTCTACTTGTGTATAGAAAGGACATAGCTTATAAAGTGACTTTAAAAAAGTTCTCAGATATGTGGTACAAAATATTTTTCAGAAATGACAGTATTGGCTGAATAGGTGATATTTAGTTGCTTCTAGTGATTACTCTGGAAAAGGAAAAAAAACCCAAACCCCAAACATTTGTTTGAATATACAGTTCTAGAAAGTGTGCTTTAAATTTCTGGAGCAAAATTTGTATGTCATATATATTTTTTTTAATTGCACCTTTTAACTTGCCCTATTTTAACTTGCTCTATTATAAAAGGCAATTTCATTCATTAAATGAAATGCTTAGTTAAAAAGTCATAGCGTGGTTGGTAATTCCTGACTGTCTGCTGTTAGGAATTACATGTAAACCCTCCATACGTTGGAGTTAACACTTGGCTGAGAAAAATAACTTTGTCCCTAGAGGGGTTTAAAGGCTTCTTTTCGTAGCTCCCATAGAAAAAGGGT
The DNA here is from genome assembly GCF_008692635.1 of Crocuta crocuta. Classification (NCBI taxonomy): domain Eukaryota; kingdom Metazoa; phylum Chordata; class Mammalia; order Carnivora; family Hyaenidae; genus Crocuta; species Crocuta crocuta. The sequence goes on from NW_027530016.1 coordinate 4,397,368, forward strand.
TAGAGTGGATTCATCATGTAATTGTACATGACATTTATATTGAGAAATAGATCTGGCAAGGCAAGATTTAGCTCTTGCTCGAACTTTATGAGTCTTGAAATAGATTCATAGTAAAAGTCGATTTTTTCACAGTATTTGGACCCATGAAGTTGCTTCTCGAGTCCTGATCTACTATTTGCAACAAAACCTTTCATCAGATTACTGAGGGCCTTGCTGTGCTTGTGGTACTAGTTCCCTCTGTAAGCTGGAGAAAGACCATCCCATCTGTGACTCAAGGAGCCCAAAACCTATGATTCTGAAAATAGTGGTGGGTGGCTCGGAAGAACGTCAAGTGAACCAGCCAATCAGATAAACAGATTGCCAAGGATAGTACCTTGTTAGGCACTTTATAGAACACGTGGTTTGGACAGGGCCTGATCTCTAAGAGTTAGTTATCAGTGACACAGATTTCTAAAAATTTGTGACCTTCTTACAGATACCATGTCTTACCTGCTTTCTAACAACATTGGTCACTGTTTTCTTTTTGCCTTAGATATTTTTGTTTTAGTAGCAGGACGTGGTTTTCTTTCCTTAAGCATGGAGTAGCCTTCCTTCCATTTTTCCTTAAACATGTGTCATTGAAACAAAACAGCAGTTTGTAGTTGGTATAACACTCTATCCACGTTTGCTAGCTGTTCACTTTGGCCCAAAGATACTGTAATGAAATATCTGGGTGGGAACAGAGCAGAGTTAAACTCTTTAGGTGTTAATTTTGGAGACACTTTGTTCCTAAAGCATCAGGAAAAAGAGAGGGGTGGGAGTGGAAAATGGATGGTTGATGGTACTGTCTGTAAATCAGTTTGATGACCTGTGTGCATTTCTTGGAATTGACTGTGCTGTTTGGGCCTTGGTACTTTTATACATGCCATTCCCTTTTCTGGAGGGACCCTCCTTTCCTGTTTCCCCCAGTCCATTTGGGAGACTTTTTTTTTTTTAACTCGACCTTCAAAATCATGGTCAAGCATTGTCTTCCTTTCTTAGAGCCTTTCTTGATGACTCTTCCTCCAATGCAGAATTGACTAGTCTTTCCTTCTTTTGGGCTTAGTATTATTCCTCATGACTGTTTCTGTTGGCACTGTCACACAGTACTGCAGTTTTTTGTTTTCATGTCTGTCTCTGTCAGGTTCCCTAAGGATAGGAAATGTCACTTTATCTTCTTTATATCCTTAGATGTAACATTAAGTACTCAAATTTCTGCTGAATAAATGTGTGAAAGAAAGATAAACTTGCACATCTGTATTTCTACCTTGGAATTTTCTGTCAGGTGTCAAACCCATGGAGGCTGAGTAGCCTATTGATTAAGAACTTTGGGGTAAGAGCTGTGTTTGGATCGTGCTTCTATCAGTGAGTACATCTATCTCCCTTTGAGTTTTGGGAGGACTTAATGGAATAATGTATGTTAGGACTAGCATATATCCTGAGTAAATGCTAGTTATTGTATGCCCACCTGCCTACTAGATCTTTCTCTCTGAAATTTGTCGAAAGTTACCATTTTCCTAACATTGAATGTAGTTCTTCTATATTTTTCTTTGGGTTAGTGGAACAGTCTACTCATTCACTGATACCAGTGGAATTTTTGAGTCAAAGGATATGTGATTTTGGAGGGTTTTACACAACCAACTTTTCAAATTGTTGTACAGAAATGAAACCCAGTAACAGCATGTGTGAGCAACCATTTCCCTACACCTCCAGCCAACGATGGATATCACTGGCCACCGATCTTTTGATCTTTTGTTGATCTGAAAGGCAAATAATGGTTTGAACTGTTGACTTCTGTATCTCTTGTGAGTTGCCTATTCAGTCACACATGAGATGTTTTCCATATTTATTTATGAGAGTAAACATTTGATCTCATAGTATCGTAATTTATCATCATCAGCCTTCCCAAAGGCTCATTCACACTGTTTCATTGTTTAGCATCTCACCTAATTTTTGGTTCTTTGCACATCATTTAATGCCTGTTTGTTAAATTGAAACTTCATCGAAAAGGAGGTAGAATCCCAGAGGATTTGGATTTGTCATATTTGAATTATTGTTCTATCAGATGGTTTTTAAATTTTTTTTGTTCTTTGGCCAGTCTTCTGTTTATATTGAATAGAATCACAGATCATTGAAATTCAGTGGCAGTTTACATGAATACAAGAACAAGTCCAAGTATACCAGTTATGTTTTATTTTTTTAAATTTTATTTAAAAAATGTTTGTTTATTTTGAGAGAGAGTGAGCAGGAGAGGGGCAGAGAGAGAGGGAAAGAGAGAGAATCCCAAGCAGGCTCCACACTGTTAGTGCAGAGCCTGACGTGGGGCTTGAACTTGTGAACTGTGAGATCATGACCTGAGCCAAAATCAAGGGTCAACTTGCTGAGCCACCCAGGTACCCCAACAGTTACATCTTAATTTAGCAGTGGTTGTCACCTAGAGTTACCTGAAGTTGTAAAGACATTAATGGGTACTCGCTTGGCATCATACCTCAGTGTATGGATGAAATGGCCATATTTCCTCATTTAGAATCCAGTAATGTTTTTAAATTAAAAGTCACATGTAAGGCTGTGTATTCTAAGTCTAGGGTTGAGAAGATAGGAATGTATAGTTTTCTCTTTGCCATAATCACATTGAACTTTCAAGAGCGAGTTCTCACGTGTTGGACTTAGTACCAGCAAAAATGTTTAATTGCTTCAGTATAACCTGAAGAGGTTTATTTTGAAAACTTTTGGTGTATTAGGAATCAGTAACTCTGTTATGAAAAGAATCATATTGCCCTGTTCTGTTGCTTTTGGGGGTTGGGGAGATAACTGCTTCAAGTTGGGGGACAGCCAGGACTTGGATGATAGATACTCTTTCTTATATCTTTCTTTCACAGACGCATTGCTCTGTATTTAAGACTCAGTTAGCTCAGATTATGATGAATAGTCAAATCTGTTTTGTTTCTCTTCTGCTTGCAAAAATGCCCCAGTAATAGTTTTCATTTAATCTTCAACAGAGCTGACTTAAAGGTAAGTGAAATTTATTTTCATTTACATAGCTCCTATTATATTATTCTGAAGTTATTCCAGTTTGTGCTAGCTCATAGTTTAGAAGGATCTGTTCTGACATACCTATTTGAATTGGGGGCTTTTGCTTATAATAAGGTACACCTAGCTTTTTTTTCTTTCCTTCCTCTGTCCTTCTTTTTAATTTGGAATTTTTAAATTTCACATTTGCTAAGATGATTTAGACTGAGGATTGACAAGGCAAACTACTGCCTGAAGGCCAGTTTGGCCCTCTACCCATTTTATAAATAAAGTTTTATTGGAAATCAGCCATGTCTATTCATTTCCATATGGTGTATGGCTGCTTTGGTGTTATAAGGACAGAACTGGGTAGTTGTGACAGAGACTGTGACTGTGTGGACCACAAACTTAAAACATTAACTCTCTGGCCCTTTATAGGAAAAGTTTGCCAACTCCTGATTTAAACTAACATTTAGCAAAATTAAAAATTTGAAGGAAAAAAGATGCAAACTCCCTTTAAGTGAGCTTATATAAAAAGATCACTATAGTGTGACTAAAATTTGTTATAAAATTTAGTCTTATTTTGTCTGAGTGTGTTGAGTTATTCCTTTCCTCAGAGCCCCATCCAGCAGCCTGAGTTATGCCTGCATGTGGTGATACCTTGGCCAGTTCATCTCCAAGCCACATGCCTAAGGCAACCTGCCTAGCACTAGACCTTTGTGCTGTGTATGTCAGATTCCCAGGAGTGAAGTGAAGATAGCCAGCGGGTAGACCAGATGTCCTGTAGATTTGGGGCCAAGTGAAAAACTTAAAAATGTTGGCAGTCCTCTGGGTACACTGTATTTATAGACAGCAATAAATAGTAGTTTAAAGAAGGTAGAGGAGAAGTGGAAAAAGGAGGATCCCCTTCCCCCACTTTTTCTAAGTAGTGGTATTTGAGAATATAAAGTCTACCCTATATATGTGAATGTAAATATTAATACATTTTTAACAGTAACTTGTTGGTTATATTTGATTTCATTTCTCTACAGACTTCTTTTTTTAAAGTATAGTTGACACAAGGTTACATTAGTGGCAGGTGTATAGCATAGTGATTTGGCAACTCTATGCATTATGCTGTGCTCATCACCAGTGTAGTGCCCAACTGTCACAATACAGTGCTATTACAGTAACACTGATTATATTCCCAATGAGCTACTTTCATCCCTGTAACTTATTCATTCCATAACTGGAGGCCCGTACCTCCCACTCGCCTTCACCCATTTGTACCCCCATTCTCCTGGCAACCACCAATTTGTTCTCTGTATTTATGCATCTGTTTCTGGTGTCTGTTTATTCATTTATTTTTTAGATTCCACACTGAAGTGAAATAATATGGTATTTGTACGACTTATTCACTTAGCATAATACTAGGGCCATCTATGCTGTTGCAAAGAATAAGAAATCATTGTTTTATGGCTGAGTAATATTCCTGTGTGTGTGTGTGTGTGTGTACACCTATACACCACATCTTCCTTATCCATTTATCTATTGGTGGACATATTTTCACTATTGTAAGTAATGCTGTAGTAAATATAGGTGGTGCATATGTCTTTATGAATTGGTGTTTTTGTTTTCCTTGGCTAAATATCCAGTAGTGGATCATATGGTATTACTAGTTTCAATTTTTTGAAGAGTCTCCATATTGTTTTTCACAGTGGTTGCACCAATTTACATTCCTATAGTGCATGAGGGCTCCCTTTCCTCTGAATTCTCACCAACACTTGTTATTTGTTGTCTTTTTGATACCAGCTATTCTGAGATGTGTGGGGTGATATCTCATGGTTTTGATTTGCATTTTCCTGATGGTTAGTGATGTTGAGCAACTTTTCATGTTTCTGTTGGCCTTCTGTATATCTTCTTTGGAAAAATGTCTGTTAAGGTCCTCTGTCCATTTTTAATTGGATTATTACTTTGGTGTTGAGTTGTATAAGTTATATTTTCTTGATATTAACCCCTTATGAGACATATTGTTTGCAAGTATCTTCTTCCATTCAGTAGGTTGCCTTTTGTTTTGTTGATGGCTTCTTTTGGTGTACAAAAGGTGTGTGTGTGTGTGTGTGTGTGTGTGTGTGTGTGTGTGTATAGTCCCAGTAGTTTATTCTTGCTTTTGTTTCCCTTGCCTGAGGTCACATATCTAGAAAAATGTTGCTAAGGCTGATGTCCAAGAGATTACTGCCTTTGTTTCCCTTAAGGAATTTTATAGTTTCAGGTCTCATATTTAGATCTTTAACCCATTTTGGGTTTGTGTGTGTGTGTGTGTGTGTGTGTGTGTGTGTGTGTGTTGGAAGAAAGTGGCCCAGTTTTATTCTTTTGCATGGAGCTGTCCAGTTTTTCCAGCACCATTTATTGAAGAGACTGTCTTTTTTCCATTGTATATTCTTACATCTCTTGTTGTAGATTAATTTACCAGATAAGCTTGGATTTATTTCTGGACTTTCTTTTTTCTCTTTTAAAGTTTTTAAATTTATTTTTGAGAGAGAGAGGACAGAATATGAGTGGGAGAGGGGCAGAGGGAGAGAGAGGGAAACACAGAATCTGAAGCAGGCTCCAGGCTCCAAGCTGTCAACACAGAGCCCAATGTGGGGCTCGAACTCACGAACCATGAGATCATGACCTGAGCTGAAGTCGGATGCTTAGCTGATTGAGCCACCCAGGTGCCCCTATTACTCGGCTTTCTTGCTAGTTCTATTGATCTATGTAACCATTTTTTTTTAATGCCAGTACCATACTATTTGATTATTACAGTTTTGTAGTATATCTTGATATCTGGGATTGTGATACCTCCAGCTTTGTTCTTTCAAGATTGCTTTCACTATTCAGGTCTTTGTGGTTCCATAAAAATTTTAGGATTATTTGCTCTACTTCTGTGAAAAATATTATTGGTATTTTGAGAGGGATTGTGCTGAATCTGTAGATTGCTTTGGGTGTTGTGGACATTTTAACAGTATTGATTTATCCAATCCATTAGCATGGTATATCTTTCCATTTATTTGTGTTCTCATCAATTCCTTTCATCAGTGTTTTATATAGGTTCTCAAAATACAGGTCTTTGACCTTCTTGGTTACATTTATTCCTAGGTAATCTATTTTTTTTGGTGCAATTGTAAATTGGATTATTTTCTTAATTTCTCTTCTGCTACTTTGTATGAGTATGTAAAAACACAACAGATTTCTGTATATTAATTTTATATCCTGAAACTTTACTGAATTCATTTATTCTAGTATTCTGGTATAGTCTTAAGAGTTTTGTATATATACTAACATGTCACTTGGAAATAGAGTTTAACTTCTTCCTTACCTATTTGGATGCCTTTTATGTCTTGTCTGATTGCTATGGCTAGGGCTTCCAATATTGTGTTGAATAAAAGTGGCAAAAGAGCACCTTGTCATGTTCCTAAAAGCTTTTTCTCCAGAGTATTGTGTTAGCTGTGGGTTTGTCATCTATGGCCTTTATTGTGTTGAGGTACATTCCTTCTTAAACCTACTCTATTGAGAGTTTTTATCATAATCACATGTTGAATTTTGTCAAATGCTTTTTTCTGCATCTATTGAGATGATCATATGGTTTTTATCTTTCATTTTGTTAATGTGATGTATCTCTTTGATTTGTGAGTATTGAACCATCCTTGCATCCCTGGAATAAATCTGACTTAATTGAGGTGAATGATTCTTTTAAAGTATTGTGGAATTTGGTTTGCTAATATTGTGTTGGAGATTTTTGCATATATGGTCATTAGGAATATTGGCTGTAGTCTGTGTGTGTGTGTCTCTCTGTCTTCCTCCCTCCCTTCCTCCCTTCCTCCCTCCCTCCCTTCCTTCCTTCCTTCCTTCCTTCCTTCCTTCCTTCCTTCCTTCCTTCCTTTCGTCTTTGGTTTTGGGGTAGTGCTGGGCCTCATAGAGTGAATTTGGAAGCTTTCCTTCCTCTTCTGTTTTGTTTGTTTGTTTGTTTTCTGAATAGTTCAAAGAGGATAGGTATTAACTCTAAATGTGTGGTAGGATTCACCTGTGAATCCATCTGGTCCTGGACTTTTTGTTTGTTGAGAGTTTACTCTCAACGATTCAGTTTTGTTACTAGTAATCAGCCTGTTCACATTTTCTATTCCTTCCCGATTTAGTTTTGGAAGATTGTTATGTTTTTAGGGATTTATCCATCTCTTCTAGGTTGTCCAGTTTGTTGGGATATAACTTTTCATAGTAGTCTCTTATGATCTTTTGTATTTTTCCTTATTATAATAAGTATTCNCTTCCTTCCTTCCTTCCTTCCTTCCTTCCTTCCTTCCTTTCGTCTTTGGTTTTGGGGTAGTGCTGGGCCTCATAGAGTGAATTTGGAAGCTTTCCTTCCTCTTCTGTTTTGTTTGTTTGTTTGTTTTCTGAATAGTTCAAAGAGGATAGGTATTAACTCTAAATGTGTGGTAGGATTCACCTGTGAATCCATCTGGTCCTGGACTTTTTGTTTGTTGAGAGTTTACTCTCAACGATTCAGTTTTGTTACTAGTAATCAGCCTGTTCACATTTTCTATTCCTTCCCGATTTAGTTTTGGAAGATTGTTATGTTTTTAGGGATTTATCCATCTCTTCTAGGTTGTCCAGTTTGTTGGGATATAACTTTTCATAGTAGTCTCTTATGATCTTTTGTATTTTTCCTTATTATAATAAGTATTCCTAAAAATTAGTATTAGGGCCACAAAATGGAAGGTCAGTGTAGGATGGAGAGAAACTTGAATGTGTAATATTTACTGTTTTAATAATTCACACCTATGAATTATGAATTAGTTTAGATGTAGAACACATTTATTTTATGATAGTATTGCCTAGAGAAATGTATGTCACCACCAGTTTTTGTTTATCATTATCTATTGATTTTCTGCAACTGTCTTTTGATGTCTGGTAATAGTGAGCTTTCATGACACAGCAGTTAACATAGTAAAAATCAGGAGTCTATTCTTGACTTTTTATGCCTTGGAGAGGTTTGCTAATTGTTTGTTAATATAACAGACATTTACATAAAGCCATAATATGCCAGGGAGTTGTATTCTTTTTTCTTCCAAGATTTTGTTTAACTTCAGGTTAGTTAACATACAGTGTGATATTAGTTTCAGGAGAATTTAAGGATTCATCACTTACATATAACACCAGTGCTGATCACAAGTGCCTTCCTTAATGCCCACCCCCCATTTAGCCCATTCCCCTACTGACCTCCCATCCACCAACCCTCAGTTTGTTCTCTGTAGTTAAGAGTCTCTTGGGGATCCGGGGTGGCTCAGTCAGTTAAGCATCCAGCTCTCAATTTCAGCTCAGGTCATGATCTCACCATCTGTGAGATTGAGCGCTGCATCGGTCTCTGTGCTGACAGTGCAGAGCCTGCTTGGGATTCTCTCTCTCCATCTCTCTCTGACCCTCCTGCCTGTGGGCACACTCTCTCTCACCCTCTCTCTCTCAAAATAAATAAATAAACCTAAAAAAAGGTCTCCTGTAGTTTGCTTCCCACTCTGTTTTTATCTTATTTTATTTTTCCTTACTTTTGCCCATGTTTATCTGTTTTGTTTCTTACACTCTGCATATGAGTGAAATCATATGGTATTTGTCTTTCTCTGATTGACTTATTTTGCTTAGCATAATACACTCTAGTTCCATCCACATCATTGTAAGTGGCAAGATTTCATTCTTTTAGATCACTAATATTTGATTGTGTACGTGTGTGTGTGTGTGTGTGTATGTATGTGTATGTGTATACATACCACATCTTCTTTCTTCATTCATCAATGGACATTTAGCCTCTTTCCATAATTTGGCTGTTGTTGATAGTGCTGCTATAAACACTGGGGTTCTTGTGCCCCCTTTGAATAAGTATTTTTGTATCCTTTGGGTAAATACCTAGTAGTGCAGTTGCTAACTCAGGACGCCAAAAGTAAATAATTCAGTTAAGAAATGGGCAGAATACATGAACAGATATTCCTCCAAAGAAGACTTACAAATGGCTAAAAGACACATGAAAAAATGCTCAGCATCACTCAGCATCAGGGAAATACAAATCAAAGCTACAATGAACTACCACCTCATACATGTCACAATGGCTAAAATTAACAACTCAGGAAACAATAGATGTTGACGAGGATGCAGAGAAAGGGGAAACCTCTCACACTGTTGGTAGGAATGCAAACTGGTACAGCCACTCTGAAAAACAGTGTGGAGGCTTCTCAGAAAGTTAAAGATAGAGCTACCCTATGACCCCGTAATTGCACTACTAGGTATTTACCTTATTATATACTTAGAGTATTCGTAAGTATCAGGAAATAATTTATAAAATTAGCAGGGTTAATTATTTTTCTCAGTCTTAATAGCTTTGAAAATGTTTGCCAATACTTAATTACCATATTAACATTAAATCACATAGAAGTGTAAAAAGTTCTTCAAATAGAAAAAATTAAGTTGATACTGTTCCATTTCACTCCTAACTTAGAAAATCTTCATACCACACCCTTCTGTTCTGAGAGCGAAATTCCAAAATAGTAGTGTAATTATTCAAGACATTGTCACATGTTTATCTGCTTTGGTACAGTTCATATTTTCTAATTTACTTGGATCTTTTTTTTTTCCTACAGAAAGATTTTCAGTAGAATTTGCATTTATAACTGCTTTGTAATTCACATTAAAACTATTTGATTTGAGGGGCACCTGGGTGGCTCAGTCAGTTGAATCTACAACTCTTGATTTCTGCTCAGGTCATGATCCTAGAGTTGTGGCATTGATCTCCGCATCGGGCTCTGCGCTCGGCATGGAGCCTGCTTGGGATTCTGTCTCTCTCTCTGCTCCTCTCCCCACTTGCCTACTCTTACTCTTTTTCAAAAAAATAAGGGGTGCCTGGGTGGCTCAGTCGGTTAAGTGTCTGACTTCGGCTCAGGTCATGATCTCATGGTTCATGGGTTCAAGCTCGCATCGGGCTCTGTGCTGACACTAGCTCAGAGCCTGGAGCCTGTTTCGGATTCTGTATCTCCCTCTCTGACCCTCCCCTGCTCACACTGTCTCTCTCTCTGTCTCTCTCAGAAATAAATAAAACATTAAAAAAATTTTAAAAAAATTGAAAATATTTGACTTGAAGAAATGTGAACAGACTCAGTTTTTACATCTTAGGTAATACCTTAATTATTTGAATATCTTTGCTTTCGATTTATTTTACATTTAACGATTGCTTTCAATTCTGTTTTCCTTGTGTTTTGTGTTTTGATTATTTTAAGAATGTGAAATTAAAACTATTGTTCTAGAAGTTAATATTTGAAAATCCTGTCATTCAAACTATTGCAAATGATGTGATTTATAAGGAACAATAATTATGTTTGAATTTCTCACTTTCTTTTGAACCTCCTGAGTAAAAAGAATATTAATGAAGTCAGAGCATAAATTAGGATACAAGTCCGAAATAGATGAAAAGCATTTCTTAACTGCTTTTTCTAACCTTTTTTTTCTGACACTGAGCTTTGAATTTGGGATTTTTAGAAGAGTTTCTGCTAGTTAGTTATCTGTGCCAATGGGCATCAGATGAGGCTGAGAGAAAAGTCTGATAGCAGGAATTAGTCTGAATTTCCTGGCCTCCTGGTTAGTTTCACTCTTCCCTGTCTGGATCCTGCCTTCTGTGAGATTAGTTACACTGGTGAATGTTCTGTGCAGAGAATGATTTGGTATGTTTAGGACTCCAGAAAAGGATTAACAAGATACATGGCTGTATCTGATTCTTGTTGCTTTCCGGTTTCCATAGTGTTTTCTAACTCTTTTTGTTGTTCAGAAAGATCTTGAATTGCCTGCAAGTGTAACTTGTTTTCTGTTCAAGCTTTTTGGCTGATTTGTATGTTTCATCATAGACAGTAGTGTCTTTTCTTTGTGTTATTTTAAGTCCTTTAAGCTAGAGACTATCATCAGGAGTGTATTATTTCTCAGTGAATACACTGAGAATTCATATGACGAGAACTTAGACTGCTTGTAACTTGTTCTGGAGAAAAGTAGAAAGATGTGGCCACTTCTTTTTGGGGGCTGTGTCCCCAATATTATTTTAGCCTTTTTAGAGGAGTGTTTTGAATATTTTTGGATAGCTGTATTTGCTGAATGCTTTGCTAAGGGATTCCCATGGACTCCTCACAACAACCCTGTAGATTTTACTCATTTTACTGCCATTTCATAAATGGGTTAAAAGAGGCCTTTGCTCAGAGAACCCGTGTCCCTTGGTGCAAGGATGTGTAGTTATACAGGGGCACGTGCAAGGGACCCTTGGCCCTGTGTTGCTTCTTCTGAGCCATGCAGGCATGCTGTCTGTGGGCTTGGAGATCTTGGCTCCTTTCTTCTTTTCAGATTTTTATAATTTTTGTTTTTAATCTTCTATATTTGTTTACACTTTGTTGCTCCTGGTTTTGTATGGGAAAAGATTCCAGAGAATGACTGATTTTGAGACTTAATACATACTCATGCCAGGGAAGGAAATGGTCATGAGGCAGTTGTGAGTGTTCTCATTGTAAATCATGTGAGTGGAGCCCTGTATTGAGTAAACTTCTTCCCCTGTCCTTACCAGGTTACTTTGGCACTTTGTCAGCAGTGAGGGAAACAATAAAGTAAATACTGTAATGCTTAATCATTTTCCTGCTTACAAATGGACTCATATAAAAAATTCCATTCTGAGAAGGGCATTTTATGGAGCTGTTAACTCCTTTGTAAAGAGATGGTGGAAACAGATGGATAGATTGCAAAATAACTTGAGACTCCCAGAGTCTTCGCTAGCTCTTCACTTTGAATTTGAACACTTGGATCCTTCAAATTTGGAAATGGTAGATTAAGTGGAAACAGGATTGGGCTTTCTGACATCACTTAATAGTATAGTTGTTTATTTCAATAAAACAAAAGTAAGAAATCTTTAATATCCTACATTTCATTGAGCATTCCTAACCTTGAGGCTTTAGAAAGTGCTTTGATGTGTCTGTAGTACTTTTACTGTGAGAAATGTTCAACAAAGAAATGCTTCTCCCCTTCTCTTCTTCCTGCCCCCGCCCCCCAATAAATTTTCAGCATCAACAAAATCTTCCCTCTGGCCCAGTTTAGTACCAGAAGCACCTAATCACACCAGGTCTGCTCTCAAGGTCATACATGGTGTGTTTCTAAATGAGGTGATGTTTACTAAAAACGTAAATTTAATCTGTCTCTGAGGTTTTCTCTTTTTAAAGTTCATTTTGCCTTCCAGAAATGTGTATTGTTGTTTGGAATTTATAGGGCAATTGTAAAACCATCTATCGTGTGTGCTCTGTGCTCGTTTCCTGTTTCTTCCTTGTCCCCTTGCCTGGTCTTTCTGTTCCTTGATCCATCTAGCTCGTTCACCTCCTACTGGCTACTCTTTTGTTAACCTAGGGGCTTTGTATTTCTTAGTCACCCCATTGCTTTGCACACCTTGTTTATCTTACTTTATTAATCTCACGTTGACTTCCTAGACCAGGCTGTTCGGTGGGCTTTTTCAGGCCTCCGCTGCTGACTTCTTTGGCAGATAACTTTCTGTCTTGTCATGTCATCTTTCTTCCGTTCACCTTCAGATTATTTTTGCCTTTTAGCTCTTTAGAAAAAATTTCTCTCCTGCCAAAAATTAAGAGAAAAAAATTTGTCTCCTCATGATGTGGTTGCCATAGGCTTTAAGCTTCTTGGGCTGTGGTCTTAGAAGTGTTAAACTCTGGCTTAGCACACAACTGTAAATGCCATTGGAGTAGATAACTCTGAATGTATCATCTGAGTGTGAAATTCTGCCATTCTAGAGCACCTATATTATAACCTTATGTGACCTGTCAGTCCTCTACTATTGCGTGTGTGTGTGTTTTTGATTTTTGTGTGCCCTCTTCAAGAAACCATGTGTCATCTTGGCTGAGTTAGTTCATAGATTCATACAATTTATAGGTAAGAGCGCTTTAAAAATGGTATCATTTCATCACCTGTTTCACTGGTGAGGAAAAAGACCTCAGTTTGTTTAGTGACTGCCATCAGATCAGACCTTAGTGGGAAGCCTGGGAGAGAATGCCCATCTCGGCGTTCTAGCCAGCGTTTTTCTATCCAAGTTGATTCTTGAAAAATTTTCTGATTTCAAATACTTTTGATTAAGGTGTGATTCCTAGTTTCATCCCCATATCTGGAAGTACTTCACCGATATGGGTAATTATTGCTAAAGAATTTTGTAATTTATGCCAGTGACTATCAATCAAATGCCTCGTGTGTGTGATGAGGGTGGGTTTGTGCTTTGTTGGCATACGAAAGAAGCATCTGACTTTATTTTTGCCCTCAGCAATTTTGAGAACTTAGTCGAATTTATTAAAAATTCACCCATATTTTTTTTTCTTTTTCTGCTCTTTCTTTAGATCTTGTGCTTCATCCCCACTTTAAAAAATATCTTGACTATCTTTTCTTTCACTACTGTGAGACAAACATATGTTGATCTCTAATTATGTGTTAGGCATGAGCATGGAGGATGCAGAGTAAACCCCAGCGTCCAAGGACGTGTTGCACGTGGCCTTTGGGTCCAGCTCACAAAGCACACAGTGCACTTGATGCAATGATTCCCAACCAAACCAGTTTTGCCTCCCCCTAAGACATTAGGCAGTGTCCGAAAACGTGTCCTTGTCACAACTAGATGGAGTGAGGAGAAATGCTACTAGCATTCCGAGTAGAGGTCAGTGATACTGTTCAACATCCCACAATGCATTAGAACGTGCCGCCCCCTCCTCCACCGACCACCAGCCAAGAACTACCTGACTCCAAATGTCCGTACTGTCAAGGTTGAGAAACCTAGGTATATAGTGATCATTGCTGTGTTCAAAACAGGTACCATGTTCTTGATGTGTTTAGTGCATGGCGCCATCTCATGATAAAGGTGTGGATACGTTACTATTGCCCCTGGTTTGGTTTGGGGGTCTGAGTTGAATCTGGAGGACAAGAAGAAAGGACAGGCATAGTAAGCAGGGGAATGGTGTGGGCAACCATCCAGCGGCGACAGGGCCATCTGGGGCCCTGCAGTTTGCTCATCATGGCTAGAACTTGAGAGAGAAAGCTGAAGGCGAGAGAGGAAGTACCTCAAGAAGAGGGTGAGGAGGTAACAAAGGAGAAACCCGGAAGTGAGTGGCTTTGGATGCCATGCTGAGGAATTTGGGTCTTCATGTAAAGGCTGTAGGAAACCAAAAAGAGGTTTTAAGTGGACCATCACATGTTCAGATTTGTCTTTTGGAAGGGCAACTTCAGTGTTTCAAGGAGAACTAATTGGAAGGGAGCAACTAGAGATAAGAAGTTGACTCAGAGGCTGTTGCACTCATTCAGGTAAGGAATGAGCCAAGGAGTTACAGTAGGGATGGGAAGATGGTTGACTTTCAGATACTGAGAGAGGCTGAATCTATTGGCTGGGCACCAGGGAAGAGAGGAGTAAGAGTCGGGTCACTGATTCCTGACTTGGACCAGTGTAGCTAGAGCACACGTACCCCTTCCCCAAAGGGAGATGTATGGGTCTGTCAACAGCAGCCGCACTAGGCTTCACGCCCGGCATCTTTGGGGGACTCCTGCCCTTTCTGTCAGTGCTGGATGTAGCCCCTGCGAAGCAGAGATGAAGCCTGCCATGTTAGCACATCTGCCCATAAAGAAGGAGCGAGAACAGGGCCGCTGCCATAAAAACTTCTTATGGGCAGGAGGGGAGAATGGAAATGCCCCATAGCTACTGCTTCGCATCCTGGTGGAGAAGCATAGCAGGACCCCTGTGTGCTGGCCGCAGAGCGAGCTCTTTGGTTGGCCAGTTTGGCTGCTTTGGGTTTTGTTCTCTGAGAGGAGCTCTTTTGTCCATTGTCCTTTGTAGCTCATCCGGGAGGGTGTAATTCATGTTTCAGCTCAGATGTCCCCTCCTCGGAGAGCTTTTCTTCCACCTCCCGATATAAAACAGGCATCTGGTTTTTAATTGCCGTATTGTAGCTGTCGGCTGGACGCACATTGTCGGCAATGATCTAGTCCATTTACTTGTACTTTTTCTTCCCCTCTTCTACTGGAACAGCAGGCCGTGAGTGGAGGAGGGGCTTTGGCGGACGTGTTCATTCTGAGTCATTAATACCTACAGTATCTGGCTCAACATATTTTTTGAAAGCGTGGATAAATGCATGAGAAAGATAAAGAATGCTGAAAAAGGAACAGGATTAAAGAGTTTTTTGTTTTTGTTTTTGTTTTTAACTTTCTGTAGGAGAGAGGAAAAGGAGTTCAGTTTGGATGAAATGGGCTTTAGCAGTATTCAGGTACAGCGGTCCAGGAGGCCACTGAACCCACAAGTGACACTCAGGAAGGAAGTTGTAGTAACACTGGCTCATGTTTACCGAACCCCTTCCTCAGTGCCAGGCTCTGTTCTCAGCCCTTTCCTGATCTTAGGAAAGTGGAGCTGCGTGTACATTTGTGGAAGCAGGAGAATCAAACGGTGGAATGGGGACATTCAGAGAGTGTGCATGAGAAAAACAACAGGGACAGAATCCCAGGGGACACGGAATGTGAGAGCCCAGCAGAGAAAGAGGCACCTCTCCCTCCGAAGGAGCCACCAGAGGGGCAGAGGGGGCTCAGGGAGATGATGACGTGTAGGAATCCAGGGGAGGGGTGCAGGGCGGAGAGCTCCCGGGCTGTCTCAGAGGGATCTGAAAAGTGTCCATGGCCCTCAGCATCGAGAAGTGACCTGGGGAGAGCTGTCTGAGGAAACCATGGGGAAAGGAAAGAAAGGAAGTAGGTTGAGGGTTGGAGAAACTAGTCATGCGCTGCTGAAGCGAGCGCGAGGGTTGGAGAACTTACCGTTGCCCCTGAGAAAGGGCTGGTAGGAGGACGGGTCCGAAAACGCAGCGTCGGTGGGGGGTGGGGGACTGGCTACCGTGTGTTTCCGAGGGTCGGTGGAGGGGTGGGAATCGATGGCCGCCAGAGCACTGGTGGAGGAGCGTCCTCAGACATATCTGTTAGCTGGTTTCTTTGTATTTCCTGCGAACCCTTTGATTTTCCTGTCCTGTCATTTTCCTAGCCGAATGGGAGCAGCCGGAGCTTACCAGCTGCCACACTGCTTCCCTGCTTAGGGCGTGGTGGGGACTGGGCCGCGTCAGCCCAGGGGCGCAGGTTCTAGGGAGAGTCCCTTTATTTCTGTTGCTGGGATCGGCTGTTCGTTTTGTGGTTTTTCAGGACACCGTGGCAGCACATGATTACGTTCCTACTTATTTCCAGCAGCCCTGACGTGCTGGTTGCACGAAAGCCATCTTCTAGAAGCCGTCAGGCTGCCCAGAGTTAAAGACTTTGCACCACAAAGTCCCCACCTGCACGTTTAATAAGGAAGCCTGAATTACATACGTAACCTAGGAATGTACGAATGTACATCAACTTTCTTTTACTTTTGCAGTGACAGCCGTTAGGTTCCAAACCGAGGAAGTAAAGATCGTGTTTTTAGAATATGCTGTTCAAATGTAAAATATACCTTGGTTCCTTGATGCATGGCTGCTAAAACTATTCACCTGGCTTGATAATTTCTGAATCTATACTGAGATTGTCTACAATGGAGTCAAGTTATATAGAAAATTTTTCTCTTTGTTGCTTTTGAGAGAAATTAACATTTGAGAGAATTAAAATAAAAAAAAGGCTCTGGACTCCGGAGCCTAAGAAGTTCATCTCTTTCGATAATCTGCTTACAAATGTGAACAAATTACGTGAGAGCATGTGAAAAATCTACAAACACAAAACTCTACAAAGTAGTTATTTGTAAGTTTTCTTTTAAAACTAGCCTGCTTCTTCAAGGATGATAGTTACTCCATCAGCACCGTGAAGTATGTTCAGCCAAAGTGTCTGGACCAGACATTTGATTGTTGCCAGCCAGGACAAACTGGCCTCCGATCTGGGAAGGACCAGATGGGGCAGGATCACTCAGGAGGAGAAGATAGTTGTACATGTTTCTCAGAGATGGTAAAATTTGGTACTCACATTTTCAATAACACCATTGACTATGTGACTGGTAAGGAGTCACTTTACTCCCTCAAAAAATATACTTCTTGCTGTTTCTCAGCTTTTTGTTGGTAGGACTTCTTTATACTCTTAAAATTCTTTGAAGACCTCAAAGAGATTTCTGTTTATATAGGCTATATTGGTTGATATTTACTAAATTAGATAAAAATTTGAACAATTTACCAATTCATTTAAAAATACCAGTAAGGAGTTCATTAATGCTTACACAACTAGCATGTTTTGTATGAAAAATAACTACGCTTTTTAAAATTTAGGGAGAAAAAATGGCATCGCTATGCATTTTTGTCAGTCTTGTTAATATCTCGCTTAATCGAAGAGAGCTGGATTCTTAAATCTGCTTCCACATTCAGCCTGTCATTTGGGATATTTCACTATAAGTCGTGAAAGAATGAAAGTGAAAAAGGTGAATCATGTCTTAGTATTTCTGAGAAAGTAATTGTGAGCTCATGGGCCCTACAAGTGTTTCATGGACCGCCCGGGGGATCCTTGGGCCACACTTTGAGAACCACTCGGCTAAACCATGTTCAAAGGAGGGACCATTGCCTTGGTTTCCTCTTCTGTTCCTCGGGGTCTGGTAAATCTTCATTATATTGACTCCTCAAATGTGTTTAGTGATTCACTTTCCTCTATAAAATCCAGAGAAAGGACCCATCTGGTGAATCAGGACTGAACTCCCGTTCCAGGATGCCCTAATTAGTCACAGTGTAAGAATCCATCTCGGGCCTTTGACTCAGCAGCCAGAGAGGTGCCACTGGACCCTTTTCCCTGTGTCTGGTGACACTGCAGACTGGTTACAAATCAAGATAAGTAGTTTAGGGGAAAAGTATTCTCTTTATAGTACAGTGAGTTCTAGGAAGTCCTGGAGGCGGCGGGGGGAAAGAAGCTAGAATCATCTTTAGAAACAGTGGGAAAGTCTCTGCGGAAGTGTTAGGGGCTTGCTGGCGCATGGGATCCACTCTGCTCTCCAGAAAGCATATGTACTCTTCCAGTTCCTAATTTCTGCACCGAGGCAATGGCAGGTGGCCTGAAGAGCGAGTGGGAAGCAGTAATCAGCTCTCCAAGTAACAGCACTCTCATTTTGCCAAATGTTATGTTACTGTTTCTCCAAACTTGTGGTAGAAATATGCAAACTTAGGCTGAAAATATGCATACTGTTAGTATTAAGTTTGCAGACTTTTGATAAAATGTAGGTAAACAGTATCAAAAGGTATCTTAAAATTATATAGTAAATTTTGCAAAAAACAAATATGTATATGACTTAGGATATTTACATTGGAGACAATTTATGTATCAGCTACGTGAGGAAAACTCTTCATGAATACAGTAGCATAAAAGCAGTTGTTTATGCATTTGACTTGCAAAGAAATGGAAGCAAAATCATTTTAAAAACAGCATGATTTTGTCTGCTTTATGTGAATGAGTAGTGGCATTTTCTAACTGCTTGCCTCGTGGGCACATAAATCATCATGGTGCATTCTTACTAATAGTCTTTGAACTTCTTTCTCTGTCCTTTTCCTCCGCGCCGTATATTGCTGCCTTTAGCGCTTCAGCATGGAGGGGATCTCAAATGTCATTCAGAATGGCCTCCGCCACACCTTTGGAAATTCAGGTGGAGAGAAACAGGTGCTCGGTTATCCTTATTTTCCTCATTCTCTGCTTTTTCATTCCCTGTGTAAGTGAAGGTCCTGAAAGCTGTCACTTTTACTAATTTACTAAGACTATTGCTTAAAAGGGAGAAGTGAAAGTTCATCATATCTATAGTCTCGATAATGCTTAGGATTTCCCTTTAGGAAAAAGCATTTTTCATATTGCGCAACAGACTAAATGCGTTCTTAATACGTGTTTTAGAGCTCCATTTTCCACTGCCGTTAAAGAAATTGCATTGACCTCCTGAGCTGCATGTGTAGAATATATAACTAAACTAGAATATGCTACTGTAATTCTAAAAGTCTGAGAAACAAGGTGTCATTTTGGGAGGAAGAAAGCTGATCTCAGTAGCTTTTTGATTAAAGTTCTAGGTCAAACATGTTGATAAGAGTATATCTTACCTCCTTTTAGATGAAATTCAGGTGCTTTTAAGGTGTATCGTGTAGTCAGACAACTCAGTTGTCTGTCAAGTGAGGCATGAGATGTGATTTATGCAGAATTCTACATGGCTATAAATATACCTGCAGTCAGATGTGTAGCCGTTTTGTTTAATGACCTAAGGAAGATCATGAACACGGGACACACATCTACATTAATGAGTATACTTAAAATGACTTTTCACAATTTGAAATTTTCACATCAAAAAGTAAACCTCTCACATTAGCTTGAGCATTTGAACCTAGGGTTTTTACTAAAAGATAGTTTCTGTGTTACTCAAAGAAGAGAAAACAGTCGATATCAAAGAATCCTTCACATTGACATTTACAGCTCCAGTGAGGGATGGTCGAAATTTCGTTTTTCTTCTGGCCCCTCTCACCTGTCTCAGACGCACAGGACGGTAAAGTCACTTCCAGAGTGACCCACACGGGGGAAGCCTGAGAGCGTGGCCAGAGAGCGTGCTCGAGGGGTGGCTTCCTGATGCTGTCAGAGCGCTGCTTCCCTGACAATGCATGCTATTCGTGAAGCCCCGCGGGGGCTGGCTTCCTGCCTTCTGTGTATTCACAAGGACACATTCACTTCCACAACTCGGTAACTGCTTTTAGAAGTCTACACCAAAAAGTTGGTGGGACTTGTTTCCTAAACACGGAATAATTCACTTTTCCTACTTCTCTGTACCTAGGGAGCCAGTTCTCATGAAACCATTTTAGCTTGTTTTTTGATTATGAGCTCACTCAGGGGTGCAATCGCTCAAAGGAGGATTAGGACCAGAGCTGAGATGAAGGGCCAGCACTAAACACTGGGTGGATCTGAAGGATTCTCCGTGAAATCAGTAGCTCTCCAGATGAGCACAGGCAGACCACACTGCACTATAGGGTTTTTGGTAGAGTGGTCAGAATAGGAACATCTGGACAATAAATTTTAGGTTCTGCTCCCCTGGGATGTAGTTACAGGCCATAACTGAAACTTGTGAGCCTTCACTGTAGTGAATGAGGCAGTTTGTCTCCACATCAGATGAGAATTTTCATTATTCACCAGGCCATTCTCTCCTTTCACTTTTCTCTTTTCCTTTAATGCCTTTGAACTTTTAAACTACTTACAAATTACTTAAAACAGTAATAATAATACACCTCTAAAATTAATTGTGTAATATTACATGTGCCTATGTCAGCTTCTGGAAGAAGCTGGTGTGTGTTTTTAAGTTGTCGGATTATACACATGACCATTTTATTCAACCAGAAAAAAATGGTCTGAAACAGAATTATTTGGCTGTTGGGAATTATTTGGTCATGCAGAACTGTTGCAACTATTTTTTCAGTTTTAAATTACTCTTTTCCAAGTATGTTGGAAATGTGCAAGAAGAGTGTTAGATAAGACTTGACTTTAAAAATGAACAACTTGTAAAGATCACCCTCAGACCTACTTTTGTGAAATTTTCAATAACTGAAAGGTGAAAAAATGGGTATTTATTTTAACGTTGGGTTTGTTTGAAGCAGATGGAAGTAGGCAAAAAATACAGAGACAGCTGAGAGGTAGATACCTGTATTCCAAACTAAAGAAGGTCGTGTTTCATGTTGTAAAATAGAACCCGTAGTAACTGTATCAAAGTTTTACAGATAAGGTCATTCTGACTTAAGTGACTTTTTTTTTTTTTTTTAACTTGGCAGTACTTGACAACAGTCATTCCTTATGAGAAAAAAAATGGACCACCATCTGTTGAAGATCTTCAAATACTAACAAAAAGTGAGCAAAGACAAAATTAAACTGTTACTTTATTTACTGTTGCTGATTCTAAATACTGATTTTGGTTGATTGATCGTTGCTATGTTTGTTTTGTCAATTTAGGATAGTAAATGACAGATGTCATCATTTATTGAGAATGAGACCATAAATGGCTATACCATCAAACATGACAGTAAAATCGAGTTGATTTGTAATTTTTGTACTTTTTCTTACCTTTTGAAATATTTACAAGCTGAACTTTTGAGGGAAAAATGTGTAACTTGATTCTCCATCGTCTCTTGTATGTTTAAGAACATATTTTTCAATAGATAAGGTGTTTCATGGATATTACATAAATATGACTGTCAGTAAGTCAGTAGGAAAGATTTAGAAGGTGGCCGGAATCACTCTCCTTTCTTAGGAATGTAGAACCCAAGGTAATAGTCATAAGCAGAAAATAAATTGATAGTAATATTTTAAGAATATTATTCAGTGAATATTGAAAAGGCCTATTCTCTGCCAGGCTGTGTTCTGGGCATTGAGATACTTTAGCAGACAAAAATACTCCAACTTCAAGAGGCTTACATTTTACAACAATTTGTGAGACCTAAACATACAGTCTACTGATTATCTGTTATGATAGCCATACATGAGCAATGAATTCTGGTTCTATCCTATTATTTACAGTGATATCCTTGGAGGTTACCTATCCCTCTCTTGGTTACAATGAAAAACAAGGATAAACATATTTGCTGTGTTTCCCTCATAGTAAATAAATGAACATAGTGTGATTTGGGGTAAGTCAATCACTGAGCTTTGTTTTCCTTGAAGGGACTGGGTTTGCCAGTCTGTTACCTGTTGATTAAACAAGGATCCAAATAAGAGGGAATCACAGAAATGCATCTTGGTGATGATATGTAGTTTGGAATTCAGGGATATGCAAGTGAGGGTATCGTGTGCGCAAGCTGCCTGCTGCCTTCTTCTACCCGAAGTCGTTATTCTTTCCTTTGGTGAAAGATACTTTCAAAACATTTTATACTAAGATACAGATAAATCAAGTGATGACCCCAGTCTGAGAGAGAGAGAATGAAGAAATTAACTGGGTGGCCTGCCCTCTGATTTTCCTCATGAAGTTATGAGTGTCCAAGATCACACAGGGGAATTCTTAATTACAGGCCTGGGTCTTTTAATTCCCAGTCCACTGTACTTTCTAATAATGTTAGCCTATGGCACGTGATTTTATATAGAACAGAACACCAATCTAAAACACAATGGGAAGCAGGGATACTGAACGGAGTTGCCCTGTGAGAAGGGAACATAAATATTGCCTGGAAGCCAGGAATTACGGAAAGACCTCGGCTTCTCAGAGCACAGACAGACAGGCTGGGCCAAGCTGAAGACCTCGTTATTCCCACATCAGAATGTCCTCAGGCTGACCCTTAGATGATAGTTGTGTAGATGGCACAGTTTAGAGTCTCTGGGTGAGTGGATGTGTATGGGGTGTGAATGAATGCCCAAGTTAGTATGGGTTTCACTTTGAAGTAAAGAGCGGTTATGTTCTAAAAACTTAAGAGGGGGTTGTTGGGGAGCTGGGGCTCTGCTGCCGCCACCTCTCGATGTTTATGGTGAAAGCCCCAGGGAGACTCTTGCAGCCTTTATGGTTGTGTAGCCTTCCTCATAAAAGCTTCTGGAAGTACAGTATCAACAGTAATAAGAATGAGAATACTGTTGTGTTAGTAATTACAGCTAATGCTTACGTAGCATATATTCTGTGTTGGGTGCTATTCTAAGTCCTTCACGTCTGAATTAGTAATTTGATAATCCCGACAAGCCTTTGGGGCTGGTCTGATGACTGTTGTCATGTTACAGATGAGCAACTTGGTGCACTGACTGGTTGAGTAACTTGCTCAGAGTCCCACAGCTGGGAAGTGGGACAGCCAGGGTTTAAGCCCAGGTAGATACCGTGTCGTTTTGTCGTGTGTCTGGGGAAGCAGTGCGGCATTCTCCCCAGGGTGCTCTGGGGAAAGTTTGAGGTAGTGGTCACTGGGAAAGTGTAGCATTTGTTTACGTGTTTCTCTGTGCACCTGCGTGGTCAAGATTTTTAATCACCCCGCAGCTGATCTCGCTATTTGTCTTTGTTTAGACATAAAATCATTCAAGATTCCCTAGAGGGTGAGGNCGTAGCATTTGTTTACGTGTTTCTCTGTGCACCTGCGTGGCCAAGATTTTTAATCACCCCGGCAGCTGATCTCGCTATTTGTCTTTGTTTAGACATAAAATCATTCAAGATTCCCTAGAGGGTGAGGCCAATGTACCTGTGCTTCCTCTATAGCATGCGAGCAGACAGCATGCCTGGGTGTTGCTTCAGGAGGTCTGCTCCTTATTTTGGCCTTTAAACATTTCCAAGAAGGCTGACAGATATGCTCCTTGGAGAAGGTGGCTCACTAGTCATTTATCTGAGAGCTTCTCCCGCTTGTGAGATGTGCAGACTGAGGGCCTGTCGCCTGCTCCTCTGAGCTCATGGAAGTGCTCACGATGGTCCCTCACTTTCCAGTGTTTATTATGACAGGCTTGAGGCTCTGGGTAAATAACCTGATTCTTCTTTGCTGGTGCCACTGTCTGGAAGTTTTGTATCAGGGAGAAGAGTCTCAGATACCAGGAATGTTCTCACCTGAATAATGACTTACTCAACTACAGTATGTTCTTGAGCATTGGCAGTTGTTTTTCCGTGGGCAGAAAGTAATCTCTAATTTGCATGGATTGATTATGCCTGATAATTAACAAAGGTTACAATGTAAATGAGATTTTCTATCTGAGTTTGAAATTATTGCCTAGTCTTTCTCTCCTTTATTTTGCAGTTCTTCGTGCCATGAAGGAGGACAGTGAAAAGGTTCCGAGCTTGTTAACTGATTATATACTGAAAGGTGAGTTTTATAATGGCATATGTGCAATGGTTGGGAAGTTTTGATTAGTCGATAAATACATTGTCTTGCTAATAGATGAAAAAATGCACTTTTATCATTCTCATTTGTGCAGAGCGAGGATAGATGCATGGCTTACTTATGCTACTCACATTATGAATTATGGTTGTATAAAATGCAACTTTTATTTGGGGTCTTGAGCTGGAAGGAATTTCCACAGCTCAGCTCTAGTAAGCATGGAGACAGGCAATGGAGGAAATATGGAGACGTTCCCACAATCATGTGTCTCAGGTATTGAGAGACACAGAATGGGGTTCAGTAGGGTGGTGTTTGCCATCTTGGGGACAACAGAAAGAGGACAGATCATGAGGACGGATGAAGGAAGAGATACCCAAAGGGAATATGAAGGGGATTTCTTGTAAGAGAAAGGAATGGGAGAGAGAGAAAGAATGCATTTTCATCAACTAGGACTGAAAAGTGAGCTGTAAATTTTAGCGAGATCAAGATCACAGTTTGGGAACAGTGATGAGGCAAAGGAAGGTCATTTGAGAAGTTAGGTTACTAACTGCCGAGGAAAGAGCAAAACTTGGATAATAAAGAGGGAACTGATGAACTTATTTGATTACAGGCAAAATTAACACTTTTCAATGAAATTATTTTTTTTTTTTATCAAGCAGCAGTTATTCAGGTGACAGATTTCCTAAGCAGCGTAAAATGCATCCTGTAGTATACGATCCAATATTGAGAGCAGTCCTCTCGGGAACATTCTGTGGGTTCTCTCCATCAGCGTTTCTGGCTGAACATAGGAGCGTTGGGATTTCTGAGTAACTCTGATGGGACATTTCTTCAACCGTAGCTTCATAAAGAGGGAACCTCAGTAGAATATACTGGGAGCTCGAAGTGAGCGACACATTGTCACCTGTGAGAGTGAAGTGGAACTGGTCATTAGTCGGTTAGGGGTGTGGGGGAGGGGGTTGAAGGAAGAGATTGAAATGTTTTAATAAGCCATTTCTTCTGATGGAGGGCTTTTACTTCCTATTACATTCCATTTTTTTTTTTTTTTAATACCTGACATCTTTGCTTTTATGTTGTGCTAGCACTGGTATGAAAGCTGGATTGTTCTGAAGTTTGTTCTTATAGATGTGACACAGGAATGAGATGAACATAAAGCACATGTCTCAGTTTTTAATTATTAACGGGTCCCTGGGGCACTGCTGTGGGCGCGAGATAGAATGAGCTTCCGAAGCGTTCTCTAGCTATTTTATCCTTTCACCGCACTGAGGAATTTTATGACCTGGAGAAGAGAGTTATCTGGGGGCAAATGATGTTTAAGCTTTTCCTCTGAAAACCTGGGCCTGTAACTGTGAACCTATCCCACGTGTCTTAGGGAAGCAGCACTTAGCTAATTCTGTTCCTCAGCCTCAGGCTACAGGTTCCAGCCTGTGAGTCCAGCTCGTCTACACCTGTTCTCCCGAGCTGCTCGTTTGCATGTGTTGTGGCTTTGCCTAGGCTCGATGAGGACTGGGTGGAAAAGAAGCGAGGGTGCAGACCACAGCGGCGACTCCGCACCCCAGACAAGTGATTGGGTGTGTGTAAAGCTCAGACGTGTCCAGTCGCATGGGACTGTCGGATGGGGCGCGACGGCAACTGCTCTCTTCCACCCATCCTGGAGGTCCGCAGCTGGTCAGCAATTGCTCTGCCTCAGGGGCCACTAGAACCCTTGCCTGGCAGGGCTTTCTGCTCAGGGGAGAACTCTCCTCCGGCTCCCTTGGTGGGACTTCCTCATAGCTGCTTTAACACCCAAGACTGGCTTGGCTGCTGAATACACCAGCTTAGTTTAAATGCAAAGGTCTAAAATGACAGAAGATAGAAAAGTGGCCTCATTTGGCCTGAGAAAAGTGGGATGGATGCTGTGTGGGCTACTCAAGCTTTCCCTCCCATCTGCTGCTTTACCTGGCGTGGCCTGCTGCACCCCCGCCCTCCAGGCTGTGCCGAAGGCTGGAGTGTGGACGTGCTTGCTGCTGTGCGCATGTGGAGACTTGAGCCCTTCTTTCAGTTACCAGGGAGCCTCTTTGTTGTGGTACGAGCTGGTCGGTATAGGGCGAACGTTACGGGCTCTTTGCTCTATGTAGTACCTAAGAGACATGGCCTTTTGGCATCTCATTTCTGGGCGATTTTAATACATGTGTCTTGAGAGAAATTTTCTCCGTTGGGTACAGCCTTTTAAAAAAAAAGTTGCTATTGTAGATCCTTGCATTAATATTGATTTCTCATCATTTAATAGTATATTTTTACAAACATAGATGTATATAATATGTGTATGCAAAGTATACATTTCTGTTTACGAGTTCGTCTTCTTCCCCTAGTTCTGTGTCCTACATAAGGTATCAGTCCAGGAGCAGCTTTCCCTTTCGCGGACTACAGGCTAGATTTCCTATGGCATTGTTCCGAAAGCTGGCTACCACCCCCTTCCTGCTGTTGGAGACTCCGCGCACTTGAACTTGGGTTTGTGATTCAGTGTTACTAGATCATGCTTTCACTAATTCTGTTATGAACCAAGAGATGTATGGCACGGTTTTGAATTCTACAGGTGTTTTTTGTTAAATGCTAACAATTATGAGCTCCTCTCTCCTCCAACTTTGTAGAGGAAGGGGGAGTGGTATGTGCGCATGTGCAGTTGCATTTTTCCTGCACTGACGGTTCGCCCGGTTGAGTTTTGTGGGTTTCTAGAGCTGCCCTGCACTGAAGAACTTGTTGAAAGCATTGAGAGATTCTTCAGTGATGGCCAGAACCCACCCTGATCTAGGGAGCGGTCAGGATGAATATTACCTACCAGTATTGTCCAGGGAGACGGACCCTGAAGCGTGGGCTGCCCTGGGAAGGGGCCGACCCGGCGCAGGCACTGCGGCGAGCCTCGCCGGGACCAGCTGGCGAGCACGGAGGCTGCTGCGCCTCACCACCGCCCCAGCTGTCACCGTCAAGTTGCCCTTCACTTTCAGAATCTTGTATTAACTCTGGATGCTTAAATGTTTTGCCTCCCGCGTCTGTGAACAAGTGTCCTTTAAAAGGAGTTTGTGTCCTTTAAGGTGCTTACCTGTGTGCTGCAGCCTCGCCCCACTCCCACTCGGGTTCTGTCCCCCCTACGCCTGCCTGTCTTCCTCAAGTCCCAGTCCTGGGAGCAGCGCCTCGTCCATAGATCCCTGGTCTCGAAACAACTTTGCCCAGTTCCACAAGTCATTGCCATTTAATAAATGTTGGAAGAAAGGGTAACATATGATTGAGAGACTGAGAGTTTTTGTTGTATTTGTTACGGGTTTTCTTTCCTTGCAGGGCTAGCTTCTGCCCTTTACTGTCTACACACGGTCTGTCACTACGGTGTGTGAGCTGGTGAGACCCTGGTCAGCTTCCCGCTGGTGAGGAGGGGCAGGGGGACCTTTGTAGATGGCCCGGGGTTGCTGTGGGAGGAGACGTTCTGCTCATTTCCTGGGCCTGTGAGGCATCCTGGCAGCTGCCTTTGACCAGCACCACGAGTGCGGTAGGCGTCACGGAGGGCCTGTCAGGGGGCTTCAGGGTCCATGTACACATCTGTGGGCCTGCGGCCCTTCCGTACTCCTCAGTCCGCCTGGGAACTGGGACACCAGAGCCAGGAAGGCAGCAGCTCGGTTAGGACTTGGATGCTGGTTCAGCAGCTCCGCTGTTACCTGGGTACATGCGGAACGCGACCTGGTTCCTTGTTCATTTGGTTTTTAAGATTTTATTTTTTAAGTAATCTCTACACCCAACTTGGGGCTTGAACTCACAACCTGGAGATCAAGAGTCCCATGCTTTACTGACTGAGCCAGCCAGGCGCCCCGAGATGGTTCTTTGTTTTATTAATGCTTTATTTGATAGTGAGTATGTGGGACTGACTGGCTTCCTGACCTTGACTTGAAGCTGCGTACTTATATACAGTAGTAACCTAAATTGATCCAAATTTGTAACAGCTTTGCCTGTACGAAGGCAATATCACTTTAGAGGACATATTACAGTCAGAAGTCCTTGAGGGTATGTTTTTTTGGAAGAGATTCAACAGTTCATTCTTAAGTTGATCCTTCTGGAGTGTATGAAGAGAGATTTTATCAACTCACAGTCTCCTTGTAATGAGATTTCTCTGATTCTGCTTGATAAACTCTGTCTTCTTCAGTGTAGACTACCAGTGTTTCCACCTCGACCCTTCTCGCACACACGGGGTCCGGATACCTGTGGGGAGCATGTTTCTGATTGGTTTTCAACAGGTAGGTTTTCAGTCTCCCTCTGAGCAGGTGTCCTGGGGCGTGTACCCCAAGGTGGGATTTCTTCCAAGGAGTCCCAGGGCAAGGCCCGCGCTTTGGGACGGGGGAACGTCAGCGGACTGACCACCTCAACACAAAAGGACGATCTGTCCTCTGTGTGATTTAGATTGTTTACCTGTTGCCAAGAACCAAGTCACGAATAGTTGCCTCACAGCTTTGGTTTTTGAAGAAAACAAAACAAACTGTAGACCTACAGTGCACTCCAAGTGCCATAGATCTATTTTATTCTTCAGGAAATTAGATTTTTCTTTTACAAGAGCACAACAGGAACCAAAGTAAGAGAGTAATAGATACAGCACTCAGGATAAATCATATCTTTAAAATAATAATAAAAAAATTTACACCTTGTCCTATATCCTGTTAGTATTTTCATAATATGGCCATGATTGAAAAAACAAAAAGCAAGCATTTACAATTTTTTTTTATAGAGATTTTTTTATGCCAGGAATGGATTAATTGTCAACAAAACTTTATACTAATCAGGCTGATGTAAATCTATTTTGGTAACATCGTATCATTAACAAATTTATTTTGGAAATAGATAAAAATATTGCCCCTTGATAATAAATCTTTTTTTCCTTTGATGCAAACAGCTAGAACACCTTTTTCTTTTCCTTTTGATATTCTAAGACAAAAAAATGGTTAATCTTCAGATTAATAAATTAGGTCATTATAATAATAAATTAATTTTTTTTTAAAGTTCAGCAACCTCTGTCCAAGTATTTACAACAATACTTGAAAGTTCCTTTACAAAACAGAACACATTTTCTTTTCACATTAAGCATACTGGGTATCTGTGTCTTTCTCAACAAGCATTTTAAAAAGAAAAATCAATGCACAAGTGGGTAATTAGTATAAAAGTGCTGAGAGCTGTTTGAAAAGTTAACACTATAGGATACAGTCAGTTATATCTGAGGCAAACTACAACAAACTTCCAGCTTATTACGGACAATATTCCAGTAGTTGTTTCAAACAGTTGTTTGAAGAAAAAAAAAATCCAGGAGCTGATTAGCGATGCAGATGAACTGCCGTCGATGGTTCTGGCCAGGGAACAAATTGAAAACCAACAGAAAAGCAGATCCAAATGAGGAAGAAGATTTTAATGAAGGAACACCTTCTCCATCGCAGGTGTGATGCCGACTGCACAAGGCCTGTGCATACACACAACTCACACTCACTCACACTCACCACACACATCTTTCTTCCCAATTAAACCGCAGGTAGAATAAAATTTTGTATTAAAAATTTGTAAGTGATCAGAAGCATTGATATGGAATGCCTGTTTGTCTTTGTTCTGGTTAAAATCTCATAAAAATACATTCAACAGGAAAACATAAATTGTATGTGTATAAATATATACGCATATATATATTATATACACACGCACACAAATACTTTTGTTTTTTTGAAGCATAAGATAGTTACATAAATATTCCTATAATTGCTAAAGTTTAAGGAGGCATATTTTTTTTCTGAGCTTCAACAAAGGTGCTTGAATAATATACAATTAAAATGAAGTAGTTTCTATTTTGTAGAATCAGTATATAATAAGGAAAAAAAAAATCCCCAGTCCTTTTTAAAAGTTTCTTCTTAAGCTAGAGCTTCAACAAAAACTATGAACAACCAACAACAGAACAAAGCAACAACAGATAGTGAAGTACAGCCCCTGGAAAGACCTGGTGTCCTTCGCCCTCACCTCCTCCCTGCCACGCCGTGGTGAGGAGCTCCAGTGCTCGCATCAAGAAACGACTTGCGTCTCGTTCACTCGCTGACTCTGCTAGGAACTGGCTGATTGGCTTGGAAGAAAACAAAAGCAGCAAAAAGTCTAACTGTATCTATCCTCAGTAACCCGCGTCAGAGAAACGCCGCGACACCCCTCTGGCCTCCTGGCCGCCTACCGCGGCTGTGACTGGATAGAAAAGAAACTCGTGGCGTTAGACGGGGCATGGCTATCAAAAGGTTCTGGTGTGCTGGCGGGCAGTCCTAATGGTGGTTAACGGCAGCTGGATCGCAAGGCCTTGGTTTCCCTGCTCATTCGGGCCTGGGCTGGGCTGCGACCCGGGCAGTCTTCGGAGCAATGGGAAAAAGCATCCTCTGGGCCGCTCAACTGCTTTTATTACACTGGGTTTCTCCCCGAGCCAGGCTGACC
Source organism: Crocuta crocuta (assembly GCF_008692635.1). NCBI lineage: Eukaryota > Metazoa > Chordata > Mammalia > Carnivora > Hyaenidae > Crocuta > Crocuta crocuta. Next base: position 4,427,667 of record NW_027530016.1, read on the forward strand.
AATTTGCCTTCCCAACACCACCCTCCCGACCCGTCTCCCCAACCAAACTCGCTGTCCCCCGCCCCCAAACACCTCTACAGCTAGATTACAAGCAAATTACATCTTACTTGAAAAACTTTGGTTCTAAGAAAACACTTGGTCAGTGACCTTGAGGAGAGTGGGAATGTTTGTTCGGCACACTGCTGGAGACACAGCCCGTCCCGGTAAGTTCTTAGCGCTGTACGTCAAGTCACAGTCCAAAACGATCCACTAAGCAAGTGCACAAATTCTAGTTTACTTTTCAAAGCAGATTTCGTCGTCGTCTGTCTTTCGAAACCTCGTCCCCGCTGCCTTTCTTCACACTGTCTGGTAGAAGTTATCTGCCTGGAGGTGGTTCTGTTTCTGCATGCTGTAGAAGCCGCTGAATCTCGCGTCTGGTTCGGCAATTCTTAGCATCCTCTGGGAACTGTCTGCTGGAACTCTGCTTCCTTTCTTGCAGTCCACAGACACCAGCTGATTATTCAAGGAAGAAGGCTGTTTAATGAGGGAAAGCCCCCCCCCAAAGGATTAGCTATTTCACATATCCTCCATTAACAAACTTCGTACCCGATTCAAGGGCGGGGATAACAGCTTCGTGGGATACGGACGGGCCGACTGGATGTGGGGTTTACACCCTGTTCTAGTACCAACAGTAGTTTCATGAGAGCCACTGACAAACTGTGTTAAAAGTGAAACAGTCAATAAGTGACGTCAGGCTAGCGTCAAAGGAACTAAGAGTCTGGTGAAGGGACGTAACTATTTTTCAAACCTGTAAAGTGCGTGCTCGTGCTTAAAGGGTTGAAGAAGTCGTCACTTGCCAGGCAGCGTTTAAGATAAACACACGGTTTTAAATCACTTGCTGTGTAAAAGCCTCATCACAGGCTAGGCCAGCCTCTGGCTGCATCCAGCCACTCTACGCATGTTATGAGCCGGTCCCTCTTCCCAGCTCTGCACAGTGGGGACTGTGTCCTGATCCCCCGTGTGCCCAGCAGAAGCTGTGCCCAACATGTACTTGTTGAAAGAAAGGGGCAGGAGGGGCGCCTGGGTGGCTCAGTCAGTTAAGCATCTGACTTCGGCTCAGGTCATGATCTCACGGTTCGTGGGTTCGAGCCCCGCATCGGGCTCTGTGCTGACAGCTAGCTCAGAGCCTGGAGCCTGTTTCAGATTCTGTATCTCCCTCTCTGACCCTCGCCTGTTCACGCTGTCTCTCTCTCTCTCTCTCTCTCTCTCTCAGAAATAAATAAAACTTTAAAGAAAAAAAAAGGCAGGAGAAGCATCTGATGGGAATTTCACATGGAGGCATTCTCTCAATGGACAACTGGCTTAAAATAGTTCATCAAGCTGTTTTTGGTTCTTAAGGGTGTAGGAAATTTTTTTTTTTTTTTGGAAAAAAAATTAAATGCAAAAAGTAGACTTAGCATTGGAAAGAGTCATGACTTATTCCTCCTTTAATGAAAATGAATTTTCTCGGTCTTTAAAATAGGCTGCTTTGACAATAAATACATATTCTTTCTCCCTCAATATGAAATGTGTCTGCCTGGTCTAGTTAGTAGTATTCTACAGTCTCTTCAGGATCTTCTGCTACCTTTCCCCTGCGCACTTGCCCTGGACACGGCTCCCTGTCCTTTGGAGTTTTGTGTACACTCGTGACGCTCTAGCTCCCGTCACCCGTGCCTGAGAGCTGTCACCCTCCCTCCAGGACTTCTTTCCCCATTCTAAGTTGACAGATCACTGAGAAATTCAAGTTTTAATTTCTAATATAACAATGACTTAGGAATCAATCCAGAAGTATTTTTGTTCTTAAAAACTTTAAATCCAGGAAATTGGAGGTGTGGAAGGTCAAGATCCATTAACCAATGGCTGATGGATAATTCATATATTTGATGGCTACAGCTTACTGGTGTTTGAGGCTAAGAAGACCAGAGCAGAATTTTCACTTGCTAATATAAAAGACATCAAGCAATTTAGAGAACTGCGAGCATGCAAGCTTTCCTAGTTGGGTCACGTAAGACAAGACAAACTTTTTCAGGACGGTACCTTAGTTGGTGTTCGATACCAGCATAGCAGCGGTATCCACTGCTTCTTCTGATTGATGAACAGGAATGCTATGATAATAGAGAGGCCAATTATTATGGGGACCACAACTGAGGCGATGGAGTCCAGTGACGAATCTTCGCCTGGATGCGGCCTGTTGTTCTCTCTGTAATCTACCTGGAGGTGACCCATGTCTAGGAGGGAAAAAAATTACCAGCATTTATTACCTAAGCCAGAATTCTTAAGGATTACTTTAGTTCCATTGCAAACAGAGATGAACAACTTGGTTTCATAATTCCCAGTACTATCAGGGTAAAACATGTCTCAAGTCTAATGATCCAAAGAGCACTTATGAGAGCAGAGCTCTCAGGTATGATGGGAGACAGGAAATATTAAGGTGAAGAGGTTAATAACTGAGCAGGATGAAGCTGGTCCCAGCTAGCCAAGAAAACAAAATTGTTATGTGCAGACCTTATAAGAGTGACTAAAACTAGATTACTAATAATATCTTGATAAACATTAACCTGTATGGTCTAAGATTTTGAAGCAGAAACATTAGCTTACTTCCCTGTTTACCAGCGAATAAGAGACTAGGACAAAATATCTTTGACTTACTAGAGTAAGAGCTAAGACTAATTGCTAGTGAAATAGAAACTAAGCCAGAATCAAGGGTTTGTTTGGTCTTTTGGTTTTACTGAGTTCTAAGCAAAAATGCCTCCCTTTTCATAAACTTCATAAACTCACTAAGCCTATTAGATCATTTTCCTGCCTTCGTTTTAATACATTGCACAGGGACGTTTAACTTTGTTCTTACAAATGAAGGTCTTTCTGTTCCTTTAAATCATCATTCTTGCCATGAATATTGCAGAGATAACAAGGTTAACTATATACCAATCAGGAGAACTCCCTGGAAGTCTCCTTCCTTTTATTTTCTTTCAGATAAACCACTGTGGTCAGACTGTCCAAATGCATCAAAGACCAGACTAGTGAAAGAAGTAGGGATTACACGGTCAAAAGGAGTTGCTCTTAAATGATTCTGGAAACCCAGCTCACAGCAGCACAGTTCTGTGATATTAAGACAGTTTAGAGTTTAAAAGATCAGAGTTTTCTTAATGTGCTTCTTCTTTTGTATGTGGGAAGAGAACCTTCCTAGTCATTCTCCAGTGTACACGATACTTTACAGGAAGGTGGAAAAAACCCCACATTTATCAGCATCAAGAAAAATGCCAAAGGTAGAAATAACATCTTACTGATGAATTCAGGTTTTAATGAATGAAGGAATGAATTTCTGCCTTACCACATTCCAAATGATAGGACAAATGGTTTTAGGAATATATGTATGATATGTATCATACAAGTAAATTGAGAAGTTAATTAAGGAAAATCAAGCTTCAGCTGAAGTCTGTTTATAAAATTCAGTCCTTAAGTTCTGTTTTGATACAAAAATCAGGCCACAAAGTTTAGTTTTGGGCTTCCTAGCAGCCAAAGCAAAAGTGGAAACAGGTATCACCAGCAAGATTCACACTGTCTTTAAGGTTAAATAGCATCAGTCACTTAGGAGAAGTGTAAATTTCCCTGCTGGTGACAACAAGGAAATTTCTCCTCAGGTGCTTTGTAACAGAGATACTGTGTAAGGCATAGGTCCTCAATATACTGCAGCCCGTAAGGCTGTTGTTATGACCAAAGTCCAGCATCTATTGCAGTGTGTGGCACAGAGCAGGCACTGATAATTTATTGACTGAATTCAAATGTGACGATAAAGCAGAATTCAGTCACAGCAAGTACACAAGGAGCCAAAACACTAGAGCCAGGAATTGGGCTTTCTGGTCAACCGGCTTGATCTAAATAAGCCTAACACTCAGAATATCTAAAGTAACAACAGACCACTGATCTCTCTTCTTTCCCCAAAAGAAATAATACAAAAACTGTATAGCGGTGGCTTTGAGAATATCCTTGGAGTGGACAGGAGGCAGGCCTGAGTCATGGCCAAGTGCAGGTTAATACTCTCGATTAAGGCATCTACTTACTCTCAAGAAGGCAATACTGGCAGTAACTCTGCCTGACTCTATCTCTTAACTACTGAGAGACGGAATAACCGGTCTATTATACACAACTGAAATGACATAGCTAGGGGAAAAAAAACATGGAATAAACCCGATGAGTGGAAAAATCAGCACATGTAATAAATTGAACTCTCGTGGAGTGAAAACACTCTGGAAGCGGAGACTAACCTAATGCATAAATGCTTCGTCCAGAATCCACAGGGACTGAATAATTCATTATTACTCTGCTTACATGTGTACAAATATGAGATCTGGCTTAGAAACTGCAGATACCAAGCTCTTAGGACGAGGAACATATTTCTTTCCATCATCACTAGGTCTCTGAGCACAGGGGGGCCAGAAGGAGGCATTTTATCCAGTTACCTGCAGACTTATTTTATCATTCTGGCTTAAATACGTTACAGCAACAGGCCTGCCCTGGAGTAGTTATTTGAACTTACTTGGGCTGGCTGTTTAAAAAGATATTCAGAGTTAAAAAAAAAAAAAAAAGGTAGACCATATACATAAGACTACAGAGATCTCAGTCAACGTGGGCACTTACCTCTGGGGAGATGGATGATGTCATTTTCACTAGGTGTGGGCCACAAGGGCACCTCCAGGTCAGTCTCTCCACGATGATTCGTTTTCTCAATGGGGATATTGGTTGGTTCCGGAACATACATTTCTAAAAGAAAGGGACGGTTTTCATTAGAAATGATGGAGGGGCTCCTTACTGCTGACATCAGTGTCCTCGATCCGAACGGAGGTACAATACTGTCCTGGGGCGTGAAGGGTCCAGTTTCTGCAATTACATCATTACTGCCGGAGAGTCACTGGCTTTGCAGGGGTGGGAAGCGCATCTTATAACCATATTCCCCCCTCCCATGTAAAAGTGGGTGGGGAGAGAGCTTTCTTCTCCACCAGGGTCAGAAGCTATGCGTTTTCATGTCAGATGGCTGTGGCCCTATAGTTCTGTGCAAGCTGACAGAGACTGGTGGAAACGGAAGGATTTGACTTTCCATCAGCTAAATACTATATACCTTCAAAAACTAATTCTCTTTAATCCATGAATGTTGAATCACTTCTATAAAATATGTCTTAGGGAGTGAAATAGTTAAAGCATCCTTCACTCTTTATGGAGTTTCTTCACCAGTTCCCCTAAATGGGGACGGACTGTCAGCAGACCTCCTGAGGTGCAGCCTGGCTTAAACATCACATGTGTGCTTTGTCACCACTGGAACCATGGGGATTTGTAGGCGACTTCCAGTATGTCTCCATGATCTAACTTGATCATGTAGGCATGTGGGTCATTAAGATACTACAGCATGAAACAAAACTGTCTAAGAAGAACAATATTCTTTATCCCAAATAGTTTTCCTTTTTAATATATTTTTTTAATGTTTATTTTTGTGAGAGAGAGAAAGAGAAAGCACACAGCCCAAGAGCATGAGCAGGGGAGGGGCAGAAAGAGAGGGAGACAGGATCTGAAGCAGGCTCCATGCTCTGAGCTGTCAGCACAGAGCCTGACACAGGGCTCAAACTCAGGAACCGTGAGGTCAAGACCTGAGCTGAAATCAGATGCTGTGCCACACAGGCACCCCTTCTTTTCCTTTTTAAAGCTAAATTCTACAAGGGACCACCAGTGAAAATAGTTGAAAGCTTCCCTTGGCTCCTACAAATATATTTATATATCCCTTCTTCATCTGGCTAACAACCAGCCCAACATTTTTTTAAAGTTACTATTCTTTATTTAAATAAAATTCAGTACAAAAAGGTACAATCAAATATTTTCTATATCACTCTGTAACTGCTCACTTTGTAACTGCTGGAAATGCTATACTTCTTGAACTCTCCTGGGCTGTATGTAAGGACAGCTAAAACCTGTAAGTCAGTATGTATCAGATAAACACACTGGACCATATGCACAGACGTCTCTTAAACAGATGAGACAACGGTAAGGATGGGTCTCAACATGCTCTGGGGAAATAATTCTTGAGAACCCCTATTTTCAAAAGGCAACACAAAAGTCTGCATCAACCATGTATCTCCTTTTGGCCAGATCCTGTATTATAACCTTTTTATAAGGTTACTCAACATTAGTCACACTAAATATTCACTAATAGCCCAATTTAGTCCAAAAAAAAAAAAAAACACCATAAAATACAAGGTAGAGAAGTTAAAACAACTAATATTCTCCCTGCTTGCAGTGATTGGTGTCTACCCCATAGTTACCTGCCTTTCAAGAAGAAAACAGGAAGACGGATTAGAGAGAGGGTAAAAGCGACAGGGAAGAAGTATTTGCTATGCTCATAACACCATGTATGAACGGAGTACCGGGCAGGGAGGTAAAGTCAGAGACGTTACGTAAATTATCCAAGATGACGCACCCAGGAACTGGCAGAGCTGGGACTCAAATCCCGTTCTGTGATGCCATGGCCCATGCCTTCCTGGTTGGTGCCCCCCAAGAAGAAAGTTATCTTGACTTTTCTTACGTAAATACAGGTGACCCTTGAACACCACGGGTTTGAACTGCGCAGGTCTACTTAAATAAACATGGGTTTTTATCAGGACGGTGCTGTAACTGTGTTTTCCTTATGGTTTTTTTTTTTCTTTTTTTTTTTTTTTACAAATAGTTTATTGTCATATTAGTTTCCACATAACACTCAGTGCTCATCCCCACAAGTGTCCTCCTCCATGCCCATCCCCCCTCCCCCCCACATCCATCAGTCCTCAGTTTTTGTCAGCATTCAAGAGTCTCTCATGGTTTGCCTCTCCCTTTCCCCCACCATTTCCCCCCTTCTTCTCCCCCTTGTTCCTCCGTCAAGTTCCTCCTAATCCTCCTATACGTGCAAACATATGATATTTGTTCCTTATGGTTTTTCTTAATATTCTCTTTTCTCTAGCTTCCTCTGCTGTAAGAATATAGCAAGTAACATACATAAAATACAAATATGTGTTAATCGGCTGTTTATGTTATCGGTAAGGCTTCTGGCCAACGGCAGGCTATTAGGGGAGTCAAGACACTTGAATACCTGAACACTCGAATTAAAAAGAGAATTTACTGAAAATACTACTTACAGAAGCAGGGGGCTGAGTACAGGCAATGACAAACTCTTCTGTCCTACCTGCATCACCGGAAGCGCATGTAATGTACACGGATTCTCAGGGGCCCTGGTTCTGCAGCCCCGCGGTGGGGGGTTCTGGGGCAGGCGTGTCAGGCATGGGGCCTCGTTCACCCGCTCATAAACCCTGACTGTGTGATACAAATCTCTTGGAGGAGTTTGGAAGGACAAGTGACCTTGATATTTATGTGACATCTTTCTGTGCCACAGCGTCTGTGAGTGCCTCCTGTGTGCCCAGCACACAGCCCTGAGCCTTCCCATCATTCAGGGGCCACCCTACTGCGGGCACCTAACACCTCGGTGGAGAGGCCATTGTGAGCTCTATTCCCCCAAACCTGGGAGTGTCAACAGCTAAGTAGCCACCCCCACCCCCACCCAGAGGTCCCCAGAGCGGGGGATCGGTTCAGTTTCACGTCAGGTTTTCTGGTTTCACGTCAGGTTTGAAATCGTTGTGCCTTCTAGCTGCATATGTGTAGATTTCAAGTGAAACCCCCCCAAACATCAGACTGAAGGTTCACGCCCTCCTCCCACCGGTGCTTACAAAGGCTTGGCCACAGTGGGAAAGGGAGAAGGGTATGGCTTGGATGAGGGCGAATGTCTTTC